>NC_084974.1:7721195-8085902 GCF_963691925.1 Scomber scombrus
TAAAAAAAACACAATTATTTCAAGTGCATGTTAAAATGAGCATAATCAGTTCTAGTACATAAATTAAATTAGGGTGGATTAGGGTAATATGGGACTATTTTCTATTCAATTATTTTAAAGCTAACTTAGCATATACTGTGTAAATTATATTGTTTAAAATTACACATGTGAACATACAGGCTACTAGTTTTTGAACCTAAAAACTATGAGTATGCACATTTCAGAAAGTTGTGGCAGATATAAGGTTGCTTTGTATAAAAGTATTTCTAAGCTTAAAAACTAACTAGTGTCCCACATTACAAAATCTACAAATTCTGAAACAATTCCAATTCTAAAATTTATATAGCAGCTATCACAGCTTTTCTGTTTCGTCAGGGTGTTTCCTTCCAAACTTATACGCAGTTACACTTCCAGTGATCCAGCAGCTTCACTTCCTGATACACCTGTTTGTCAGGTAGGCGAGACCGCAGCGCAACGGAGACACTGAGTCATGAGAAAAGAGACTATGGACGGAGTTGTATTGAAGCTTTTGACGTAGCTGGGACTTTAAAAAAAAAAAAATATCGTCACACGAGTGAACCCGTTTTTCATATCTAAAATGCATCGACGGCGCCACAGGAATAGCGCTCTGAACGTGGTTTTGCTGCTGTATTTGATCGTTTGTTTAGGTGAGTAAACAGGCCAGAGCGCTGCTGTCATGTCGCTGTTTCATTACAAGTTTCAACCGGGGAAAACTTGTCTGCGTCAGTTTATTGTTGTTTCTGTAGGCTGCTGCTGCCACTTTCCGTTTCTTCAATAACGTCGAATACCGTAGAAAGTATAGTTAACTTTAAAAAAACAACAACGAAAAAAACACCTCTAATAGTAGATAGCAAGTAATGATTTACTAATAGTACTAATCGCACGTTTCAGGCCTACTGGGGAAAAGGTCTGTAGGCCTACATACTATCAAAAGTCATAAGCCTACTTTTTCCTTTTTATTTAGCTTAACTAAAGACAAATTCCAAAAATCTAATTTTAAGTGAACAGCAAACATAGACTTGCCATGAGAATATAGCACAACTATGCAGATAAACAGTGATCCAGTCACAGTGAATTCACCAGCTACTTCAAGTCCTAGAATATGTAGGTTCATTAAGGATTTAATTCATGTTGTGGGGATTAAGTGGAAATTAAAATTAAAAGTTAAAGGTAGTTTCCTCTGTGGATACAGGAACAGCCCATAATAATGACAGGACAGTGTAAAAGCCAGGCTTTGGAGGGATTCTGACAACTGGTATGCACTGAGTTAAGAGCACTGTCTTTTTGCCAAGAACATTTCAAACATGGCTCTGAACTGTGGGCAGTTGTTTGCCTCTCTCTCTCTCTCTCTCTCTGAAAGCATCTGACCTTTTATTGAGGGAATAGAAAATGAGATACATAGAAGCAACTGTGTGTTGTTGGCTTAGACAGAAACACAGTCCACATGAAAATATAAAGGTGGATTAGTGCCATTGCAGTATTAATTTGATAAATAGTTACATTTTGTCCTTTGCCTGGCAACATGTTGTTTGTTCTTGCCGAGGTCACATCAGGACTGTTTTGAAACTATAACAAGATGATGTTGTCTTCTTCCTGACTTTTAGTCCAGATATCTTGTTGTTCATGAAACCAGGTGTCAACATCATCTCTGAAGAGCTTCCAATTTTCCTATCCTGCCACTAATTACAAGACTGTCAGCATCTATCATGTCTTAAAGTTCAAGAGCGTTTCAGGCTGCTTGATTTCTACTTTTATGGAGAGATAGCTTTGTTCATGTTGCTGATGTGCTCACCCCGGAGTCTTTGTAGATAAACCGGGAAGATTACATGATATCTCTCACACTCTTTTGTGTAAGATAAACTCAGTCCTCAACACGGCTGTTGGGGTCTCTGATGGGATCCAGTGGTGTCAATCTAAGATCATATATGTGATCGCAGGGATTATTTTGCTCCTCCTGGGAGAAAAGAATATTTGGTGGCTTTGCTTTGAAATGGGGACGTTTTTTTTAAATTTATGCCCCAACCCCCCCTCCCCAGTAAAAAGCAGTTTTCCATGCTAGGTTGAACTTTAAAGCCATCTTTATTTTTAGCTGCACTGGTGTTGTGGCTTGAGGAATGGCGATGTTAGACAGTCAGTCCACCACTATTCGATAGGTTACCATGAAATTATACAAACATTCATGATCGCCATAGGAAGAGGCCTACTCACGTTTTAGTTTAGATATAAACATCTTTACAACTATTAGATGTATTGTCATACATTTTGTTACAGATATTCAAGATTTGCTATCCTTTACTGCAGTGCCACCAGGAGTTGAGTATTAAAGATGCTAGGTAAGGTATCCTGAGGTCACCAGGGGTTTTGGGTCTTTCAGACATAAGACACCATCACTCAGGTGACCCAGATGAGGTTGATCAAGCCTCAGCTTGTGCCCTATGTGCACTCTCCCACGGATTCGCTCTGTCGGAGCCACCTGCAGGCTTCATGTTGTTGTAGATTGCCCTCCTCCTCCTTCCACAGGAAAGCACCTTACCCTCCACTCTTGTTGGTGGCGGTTGCTTACTAGGCTCTCGTATTTCTCCCTACAATGCTTGGTTCTTAAATGTGAGAATTGAATGCTTTACTGCTTACATTATAGTATATTTAATAATTTGTGGTTTTGGACTGTTGGTCAGACAAAACAAGTTATTTAATGACGTTTCCTTGTGCTCTAGTATATTGTGTTGATTTAGAGACCAAATAATTAATGAATTAATCTCTTGGCAGATTGATACTAAATTACTATTACTGTTAGATTGGTTACTGTTATATATTGAATGTGCCTAGAAGATAAATGCTTAATTATGAACTAAATTAAATCAAACCACACCTGCAAAACTAATGACATCCACCATCAACCTCAGCTACTTTGTATAAAGTGGCAATTAGCAAATGTTAAACTAAGATTGTGGACCTGGTAAATATTACATTAAGCATTTAGCTCAAATCACTGCAGTGCCTTAGCAAAGCCTCACAGAGCTCATATGCTCAACTGAACTCAGTGATCATTCCCATATATGTAAATATCTTTCACATCACTGGTTGGCATGTAATCTTTAGAAATAAAGGAGTGTGAATTCATTCATGTTTTTGAACATTGTGTTAGACCAGTGGTCCTGGCATACTGTGCTTAAGCATCTCTCTTGTTGTTATGGAAATCAGCTGAACCCAACAGTCATTAAAAATGATTTTAATGAGTTTATTTTATCAAATATTTTCTGGTTATAGCAGCTCTCTCTCTCTAAAGAAGCTGTCATTATTCACAGACAATTATGATTAATTGTGGACACTGCTTGGGCTGGCCTCCTTTGGCAGCCGGAATGAGTGAAAACCATGTAAAAAGAGAGAGAGGCTCAGGGACATAAGTTTTATCTTCAGTTGAAGGCCCCTGACAGACAGATGTGTAGTAAGTCTGTCAAATACAACAAGAGAGTCTGGTGTGAAATCTCTATTAGAGTGTCACTCAGTTCAGTGTCTACCAAAAGGAATTTGCCATGCTGACAGTCACATGCCACCACAGTGGGCACATATATAAATGCTATCAAGATTTGTATTTATTGTTTTGCTTACATTAAGAGTAAAATGTCACTCACAATGTGTCATATTACATTCCTTTCAAATATTTTTATTAGAGCACATTGTAGCATTGTTATATTAACCACATCATACACACAAGTATAATGTATATCCATATAGAAATATGTGCAATTAGGACATACTGTCCTCTTTTTGTTTTTAGAACACATAACAATGGTAAATGAAGAACAGATACACATGTATTACAGAATACAGAAAAATAAACAAACAAAAACAAAACCTAAATAAATCCCTCCCTCCCTCCCACCCTACCCAGCCTTACCCTTCCGTCTAAATACTACTTTATTATAGTTAGGGGGAAACATTAATTTCCACTACCAGGTGTGAGATAGTGAATGAGAGGTGACCAAATGTTTTCAAAGTGTGGAAGTTTATCCATAAGAGTATATTTTATTCTCTCAAAATGGAGAGTGTTAGTAAGATCACTAAGCCACATCTTTGTGGTGGGTGTTTCTTTCTTTTTCCAATGCATGAGAAGTAGCTTCTTTGCGATGATGAGACTATAGGAGAGGAAACATTGTTGGTAGTTATTTAACCTTTTAGAATCGTCTGAAATTCCCAAAATAATAGTATGTGGATTAGGCTCCAACTGTATGTTAAGTATTTTAGAGACTAAACTGAAGATATTAAACCAAAAGATCTTAACCTTGGGACACAAGGCGAAGCTGTGAAGCAACGTGTCTTCTGCAACAAGGCATCTGTCACAAATAGGGGACGTCTCAGGATATATTCTATGTAACCTCTCCTTAGAATAGTGAAGACGATGTAGAATCTTAAAGTGAATTAGGCAGTGCCTGGCATTATTAGAACAACGATGAGTATGTTCCAAACTCTTTTCCCATAGAGGGTCCGGGATCTCAGTGCCCATTTCTTCCTCCCATTTTGTTTTTATTAAAGTGGAGTTCACTGGATTGATAGACTGCAAAGTGTCATATATATAAGATATCGATTTTTCTGGGCAAGACATGGGCCGGAGGCATCTATCAAGAGAAGAGCCTGAGAAAGTCTCAAAATTATGCAAATATTTTCTTACATAGTCCCTAATTTGCAAGTATCTAAAGAAACTACTACTCGGTATATTATATTTACTCTGTAGTTGTGTAAAGGATGCAAAAATGCCTCTAATGTACAGCTCACCTATTGTATGGATGCCTCTGTTCTTCCAGAGATTAAAAGTATTATCCAGAGTGGATGGAGGAAACGTAGGGTTCCCAGTGATAGGTAAAGCATAAGATATGGGTTTCAACTTAAAGTGTGATTTGATCTGTTTCCAAATACGTACTGTACTGTGGATCATCACATTGCTATTGTACAGAGACTTCTCAATAGTGTAAGGTGCCAGAAGGATGGCCCCTATAGAGTTAGGTTGGCATGTCTCTTGTTCTAATTCAAGCCAGTTGGGTGGGGTAGCTGTGTTATCCAGCCAGTATGCCATAATCTTGATTTGTGAGGCCCAATAATATGATAAAAAATTCGGGAGTGCCAAGCCACCTTCTATTTTAGCTTTACAAAGGTGTTTCTTGCCAATTCTATGGGTTTTGTATTCCCATAAGAAAGGGAGCACAATCGAGTCTATCTTTTTAAAGAAAGATTTGGGGAGAAACACTGGAATGTTCTGAAATAAATATAGTAATTGGGGCAAGAAAATCATTTTGATAGCATTCACTCTGCCAAGTAATGAAATTGGCAAGGTCTTCCAGAACTGTATATTTGACTGTAATTTAGACAACAGTGGTGGGAAATTCTCCTTAAATAAATGAGAGTGGCACTTTGTGATCTGAATTCCTAAATACGTGAATTTTTCTGAAGATACACTAAAAGGGAGGTTCTGTAACCAGGCAATATTCTGTACGTGCACGGGCATTAGCTCGCTTTTATTCCAATTTATCCTGTAACCAGAGAAGGTCCCAAATGAATTTATTTTATCGAGTATCCGTGAAATCGTGACTTGGGGCTGAGAGATAAATAATAAAACATCATCGGCATATAATGAAATTTTGTTTATAGATTTTTGTGTATTATAACCATGAATTAAAGGGTCTGAGCGGATACTCTCGGCAAGGGGTTCGATTGCTAAAGCAAAAATTAAGGGGGAAAGGGGGCACCCTTGTCTCGTTCCTCGATGCAGTCTAAAACGGGGGGACAATATTTGATTAGTCAGTATCTGTGCACAGGGGTTGTTATAAAGAAGCTTTACCATTGAAATAAATTTTTCTCCAAAATTAAATCTCTTTAAAATTTCAAATAGATAAGGCCACTCGACTTGGTCGAATGCCTTCTCAGCATCGAGTGATAGGATGGCTAGCTCTTCTTTTGGTCTATCAGTAGCATACATGATATTAAATAAACGTCTAAGATTGAAAAAAGAATTTCTACCTGGTATAAAACCAGTTTGGTCAGGATGTACTAATTTATCTAGAAAGGGGCTCAATCTATTAGCCAAAATTTTTGAAAATAATTTCCCATCTAGGTTTAACAGAGAAATAGGGCGAAAAGAGCCAACCTCTTCAGGGTCCTTACCCTTTTTATGTATCACTGTAATAACCGCTTCTGTTAAAGTAGGAGGTAGGACACCAACCGTGTGGGCTTGAGTGAACACCCTATGTAGATATGGGCAGAGGGTGTCATTAAATTTTTTATACAGCTCACCTGGAAGGCCATCAGGGCCTGGAGCTTTATTGCTTTTAAGTGAAGTGATAGCCTTTCTAACTTCTTCAACAGAAATTTCAGAGTTCAGCTGAGCTGCCTCATTTTCATCTAGTTGGGAAAGATTGCACCTATTTAAGAAATCTTGCATAGCTGTATAGTCTGTATCGTTTTTGGAAGTGTACAGATTTTTATAAAATTGGAGAAATCGATCATTAATGTCCTTGGGTTTAATCAGAATCTCACCCTTATCAGATTTAATTTTATGTATTGTGCGATCATTTTCCTGTTTTCTGAGTTGCCGGGCTAAGAGTCTATGTGGCTTGTCATTAAACTCAAAATATTTTTGTTTTGTATATAAAAATGCCTTGCTAATCTTTGCCGAGAGTATCTTGTTATATTCATATTTTAAGGCTGATATCTTTTTATGCAAGTCACTGGAAGGAGTTTTGGCATTTTCTTTATCCAGAAGGTTAATTTGGTTGTCTAATTCAAGTAGTCTAGCTTTGTTCATTTTCCTTCTAGATGCTTCAAATGAAATGATAGAGCCTCTAATAAATGCTTTGAATGCCTCCCATAGAACACAAGGGGTGGTCTCTGAATTATCATTAGTATCAAAATAGAGGGATATCTGAGCTTTTAAATAATCACAGAACTCTTTTTCGGTTAGTAAAAGAGGGTTTAGCCTCCAGTTCGTCTGTGGCTTCACCATATTTTGAATATTCAGAGTACACGTAAGGGGACTGTGATCTGAGATCAAAATATTGTGGTATTTCGTATCTACAGCATACGGCGTTAGTTTTGCATCTATGAGAAAATAATCTATCCTGCTGTAAGAGTTATGTGTTGCAGAGTAGAATGAATAATCTCTACCAGTCGGATTGGCTATTCTCCAAATGTCAGACAGATTAGTATTGTTGATAAATGTATTAAGAAAGACACTTGAATTACTCTTATCTGCTCTGCGAGTGGAAGACCTGTCCAAATACGGATCTAACACGCAATTGAAGTCCCCTGCAATAATCAAATTAGTTTGGGACAAATCTGGTATAAGAGACATCGCCCTCTGAAAGAATGATGGATTGTCTATATTCGGAGCGTATATGTTCATTAAGGTGAGAGGAGTAGAATATATTTCCCCAGTTACAATCAGAAACCGACCTTCCTTATCAGATATTGTATCCTTGTGAATGAAGGGAACACCTTTCCTTATCATAATTGCTGTACCTCTTGCTTTAACATTAAATGATGAGTGGTATACATTATTGATCCATTTACACCTTAATCTGACGTGAGAGTCTTTTTTCAAGTGGGTTTCCTGTAAGAATATCAGATCTGGTGCTAATGATTTAAGATGAGCAAAGATTTTACCTCTTTTTATTGGATTGTTAAGTCCACGCACATTCCAGCTAGCTAAGGTTAGACCCTTCCTTCCTTCTCTTGTATTCAGATCATCTTGTATTGGCATATCAGAAAAAAAGTAGAGTAAATAACAGTTCCAATTAGTTCATCTTTAAATTGTGATTTTACAGTAGTAAGACGGCTAAATCCCATCCCTCCCTTCCCCTTCCTATAAGCTCTTCTAAACCCCCTGGAACAAACTGAGTAAACAAAGAACAAGAACATTTCTAGCCAATACTAAACAAGCGTATGGCACGAAAGTACTTCGGGAAGTATTCAAAAAATGATAATAATGAGAGAGAAAAAAAAAAAAAAAAAGAATAAAGTCTAACCAAAAACTATTACTTCCCTGAGCTGTTACTGTTGACCTTTGTTAACTTTAGTAACTACTGCTTCTCAAAAAACGATAGCTCGTCAGATTCATTTGAATAAAACAAAAACATTTACACTGTCAGGTATAAAACGGTTCTAGTGTAGCCTAACGTACAGTCTCACCATATTTTGATGGATTGAACCAGTATGTATAACTGCTGGAGCGATCACTCGTTCAGATTCCACACATATTGCCAGCCAGTAGTGTGTGTTACCTTTTGGTGAATAGACAAGCGAGAGGAGAGCGAGAGGGAGAGAGAGAGAGGGGGAGAAAGAGAGAGACTCACGCAACTGTCACAGACAGTCCATTTCCTCACGTTGCTCTCCATGGTGTTGTATGCAGCTCGCTATCCACCCAGCTGGGCCACTTGTTGTGTCTATTCCTCTGTTATTGTCTAATGTGGCTGACCAAAGTGTTTCTCGGCGTAATCTTGAGCTTCCCTCGGGTCGGTAAACGACATTTTCACTCCTCCGTGCGTCACCATCAGCCTGGCAGGATAAATCAGTCCGTACCTGACGTCCGATCTTCCTCGTAGCAATTCTCTGACTTTAGTGAACGCAGCTCTCTGTTTGACCACAGAAGGAGGGAAGTCTGGAAATATGTGTATTTTCCGCCCCTGGTATTCCAGCTTATTCTTTTCCATGGCCCTACGTAGTATTTCCTCACGGACGTGGTAGTAGTGAAGTCTTAAGATGAAGGGTCGCGGGGGGTCCTCTGGTTTCGGTTTCTGGCGGTTTATCCTGTGTGCCCGATCTATCAGTGGTTGCTCCGGCAGAGACAGCGCTTCGGTTAGGAGTTGTGAGATGAACTCTCTGGGCCGTGGCCCCTCTTTTCCCTCCGGTATTCCTATAATCCTGATATTGTTCCGTCTGGAGCGCGCCTCGAGGTCCTCACATTTTTCATCCAGGTGTTTAACTTTAGTTGTCAGATGATCCACTGTAGTTTGCAGTGTGGAGAGGATGTCAGAGTGGGTTGAAGCGCTTTCTTCTAGCTCTTTTAGAGCGGTCTCGTGCACTGCTGATATGCCTCTCAGCTCAGAAATAGATTTCTGGACGTTTTCATTAAGTGATGAGATCTCGCCCCTGATGGTAGCAGAAACTTCTGTGATGCGGTTTTCTATGGTGGCACAAACCTCTGATCTGATCCGGTTCACATCTGCGCTTAAAGCAGCGATGGCCGCGAGCACCGTCTTGTTAGAGGGTTCATCCATAGTACTGTCGTCGGTTTCCGGGGCCTCCGAGTAAGGTGTGCTCGGGGCTTCTGGGCCTGTCTCAGGTGACTCGCTCTTCTTGGCCTTCGTTCTAACCATTACGAAAAACGAGCAGAATATTTTGTTCCGGTGATTACCTAAACGTTTATATACTTAACGAAGTGGGTAACATTCAGTAGATTTGCGTTTTTGCTCAGTTTTGAACGGATTTTTGACGAGCTACCTGGAGGTGCGTCTTAGTCTTCCATTGCTCGCTCCTCCCCCCCCATATTACATTCCTCCATTTCATCTTTCACCCCTGTCCTCTTTGTCACTCCACCTTCACTTTTTTCTTTACTCCTCTCTACCATTTCACCTCCAGCCCCTTCCCTAGTCTCCTCCATCACAGTAAATTCTCCAGCTGAGATCCATGCATCCAAAGGGGACACCGTCACCTTGTCCTGCACTTTCGCCTCCACCAGTAGACCGACCAGTAAGATGAATGTTGACTGGTCTTACAGGCCCCAGAGTGGAGGACCACCAAATACAGTGAGTATACAGAACTACTGTGTGAGCGAAGCTGAATTATACATACTACTGCAACAGTTAAACTTAACATGTTTCCATTGAAGCAGTCCATTCAGAATATAAAGATACTCTCTTTGTACTTGTATTGGTGAGAAATTCATTTTTCCCAGGACAATTTTGCAGAGGAAAACATATCTTTAAAACACATGTATTGATTGTTCTTGGGTCTGATATAAACTCTGACGCTTTAAAAGAACAAAGAAACAGACACTGCGCAGTGTACTAGATGAATGTTGATGCAAGATAGGAAGAAATGGGATGAATGTAATGCTACTGATAGTTACATTTAGTTTCACTGCTGGAGGAACCATCTATGATTTTCTAAAAAAGAAAAGAAAAAAAAGGTGCATTTGAAAGTATCAAAGTATTAAGTTCATTAACTTTATCTGGTTACAGATTCATGGGTTTTTTCCTCTTTTAATTGGGTTACGATCCTGAGGGAAAAACTCACTTATTCTCTGGTTGTACTGGATTGCATTACATATCAAAAGGAGCTGAAGCGATTACTTGATTTTGATTGAGAGAAATGTATCAATTTATTGTTTCAGTCATTTGCTAATTTTCTTATGATATGATAATACGATGAATTTGGGGTCTGGGAAACTGTGATGGATATTTTGTGCCATTTTCTGACATGTTTCATTATTAATAGATGATGAAAATAATTAGTAGTCATGGTCCAACTCAGGTTTAAATGATTTAATATGCACTGAATTCAAGGCATCATTATATTCTCACCTCACACAGACTGTATTAAGTGTGCAGGTATGTGACGTTCATTGCTCACACTTTACAAACATGACTTGTTTGAATATGTGCTTGCTTTATTTGCATTCTAGCTTGCTTTACTCCTGTTGACTTTTTCTCCTGCATGTACAATATGCCATGATGGAAATACTTTGTGTTTGTACGCTTTATCAGCATCCCTCTTATACAAAAAGCACATTCCCACCCAGCCTCCATGTCTTTCAGAGGCTTTCCCAGGAAACCCCGGCTGGTCAGCTACCTTAATCCCCCTTCCTCTTGTAGTGGTATTGTGGTCTTGTTCTAAATGCGAGCCGATGTTTCCATCCCAACCCATAACTGCACTCAGTCCTTTAACCCTGCACACTCAGGGTTCAGTTTCAGTGACTAATCCACTAAAATCTACCACATAATTTAAGCACTTCCATTTTGACTTGAAGACAGCCATCAAATGTGGTTTTATGTAATTGTATTTGCACCACTGGAATCCATAGTGTGGTAGTTGCAACTGTATATGCCATAATTTCCTATAGGAGCACTCAGAGTTAAGTGGAGCCTAATGTTTTGTGGCTCCACTGATATGGAGTGCTGTTGGTGGAGTCATTAAGATGTAGTTGTCTGGTTTCAAAGTGTGTAAAGGGAGGAATGTTATATCGAGAGGGTGTTAGCTTGCATGTTTGTCTCAGTCGGCAGACAGCATGGTGTTACCTCACAGAGCTGCAAAGGTATTAGCGAAAAGGTGTGCCATCTGCTACCTAAAAAACTGCCAGTGTCCATATTCCCATTCGACCCAACCAGACTGGTTTGTTCTCTTTATCACAGATAAATAATGTGCGGCAGTCTCCTGATATGGTCCACTGATGGAACCAAGTCTGGAAGTTTCTAATTTCTATTTCTATGCCTTCATTTACTTTCCATCCAATTTCATTAGCAGTTTTGGCTGGTTTATTGGCTTGTGTGTCCCTGGCCGTATATCACACTGGGAAAGACCATGAATAAGCATGCGAAAAGCTCCATCAGAAATATAGTTTTGCAGCGAAAGCTTTAGTGTCAATCTGAATTGCTGCAGTGCTTCAGTGGCTTGCATAATAACCTCAGTCCTGATGAGAATTAATTTTGTAGATGGGAGAAAGAGAGGCTGAATGTTAAATCAAATATCAGTGGAAGCTGATGGTATAATTGGAGGATTTGGCAATTGAATTCTGTTGAATAATGCTCTAAATAAATCCATTATGATGATCTAAAACTTTAGACACTGTCGTTAATAAGCCAGTGAATGCTGGCTATGAAGCGATCGTCTAAATGCTCGACTAGGTTTGGAGCATAGGTGGCCCCAGTTGAAAACAATCCTTGGCAGTGTTTGCTGTATCTCCTGAGTTTGAAAGCACCATTGGGTCTTGTGTTTGTTTTCATACTGAGCAGACTATGCAGTCATTGGACTCAAGCTGCTCTCGTGTAGGCTGAGCTGTGCCAAGCCCTCAAATGATCAGCCGAGGATGAATAAGTGAGCAGGACTAGCTTTATCTCTGCTATGCCAGCAATCAGGCTGCCTGAAAAATGCAGTTTATAGGCTGTAAAACCATAAAGCTGTGTCAGTGATTGTTCAGGTGAGTCTATGTTTGCTTTTGATTTTTTTTTTGCCTCAGTGTATTAAAATGACATACAGTTATCTTTGCTGACACTGTAAACTTTTAGGTAGTATAAGGAGGCATACAGTTTTTTCACGCCATAATTATACATCTAGATCCTGTACATACTATATATAGATTTGATTATGAAAACACAGATTTAACACATTTTAAGTAAGATGAAAATGCTTGTTTTTCTTTATATTTTCATTTACCGTAAAAAAACGTGTATATGACACACCTTCAACGCAACTTTTTTTCATTTAAAAGTGGGGTGTGTCTTACACACTGGTGTGTCCTATTCAGCAGTAATATACAGAGAGAGTCTGGATCTGGATGTGATTATAGGCATGTAAAAGGCTGTCCACACTAAGAATGATAACTATAACAATAACTATAAACATAATCATGTGAGCATCAACACTTATAAACTATAACATCATAAACAGCAGTGTCAGGACCCATTAGGCGGGTTCACTGGCAGGTGTTGATTCAGTCTGTTGATCAGAAGTATTTCAGGACACTAGTTCGAGACTGCAACAGATGTTGAAGTGTGATATGCAAAAGATGAGCAGGTTTTATTGAGCTGTGGCAGAGACACACAGTATTTATTTATTTTATGGAATTTAAATAGTTCAAATTGAGCTGATTTATTGCCTGCATTTGTTTTCATGAAGCTTGGTTACAGGGCGATGAATAATTGATTTAGCAGTCTAAAATGGGATGTAACACTGGGTGTGGCATTGATAAAAAGATAGTGAGTTTCATCTCATTTTGTTTTAAAGTGCAAAGTGCCTTTTAGAATAATAGTTTAAATTAGAGCAATATCACAAGGCTTTCTGTGCTCACATGTGTTACATTGCTGTCTGGGAAGTTCCAATCTTGAGATAAAGAAACATCCTGATCTGGCACATCCTCTGAGTCCATTAATAGTGTGACAGGGACAGTGCATATAAATAACATATCGGAAAATATACCGGAGTTAACCAGAAAGGCTCATTTTCAGCTGCAGTCCCTGGGCAAGAATATAGTAGAAAGCACAAATGTTATGCATGAAAGCACTGAAATTAGAATGAACAATAAACCCAGTGAAAATATGCAAATACAAAAAAAGCCTGCACTACACTGAGACGACAAGATAGCTCTTAAAACACAAGTCTAGTCTTGGACTAGATTGAATCCCTGTCCGGGAAATCGACTCATTGTCTTCTAGGAATAAGGTAATCTCCTCGATCTAGTAGTTCAGCTTGTTTTTAATGTGATGTAGGTACAGAGTGGTGGAGGAGCCATATTGTGTAATACCTTGAAAACAGGACACAGTCTACTGTATTTAACCATGTTTTCCCAGCTTAGTAAATTGTGCTTTTTCAAAATGTTGATGGTATCCTCTTGGCTTCTTTTCTCAGGTTTTTATTGTTCATTTTTTACAGGGATTCTGTTGGCTTCAGTGGGTTTTATTGACGTGTGTGTCCCTAACTTGTCAGACAGTCCATGATGTGTGGGAGGATTGTTGTATTCATGAACATTTTAGCTACATTAGTGGTCATGCAGCTCCTCGTAAATTTGAAACTGGCCAGCATTCCTTGCAGCTTTTTTTTTAAATGCGTGATGTGAAAAACAGATTTGAATCAACAGTCATGCCAAAAGTATTTAAACTGAAACATTGATCTGTTTCTAGAGACTTTAACTTGATCTAGGTCCAGTGTTGAGGTTGTGAATAACATGCTGACTCTTTTTTTTTAAACTAAAGCTGAAAGCAGGATTGAAAAAGCCACATGGTAACTTTTACCATAACAGCAGACAATTTTTAATGCTTCATCTTTGTTTTTGACATGAACAAAGACAAGTTGATCTTTATTGGCTCTAATAGTTTGTCTCTGATTTCTGGAACATTTCATTTGTAAATGGGTTGAATGTGATGTCAAACTGTGAAGGGAGTAGTCACAGTGTGGCATCCTTCCATGGGTGCGATTTAGGACAAATATTCACAACCCTCCACTTGTTATAATAAAGGTCCTGGAGTGAGAAGGGCATTATTATACTAAAAACTGATGTTCTCTACTCACTAGGGAGGCTTTGTGTCTTTTTAACACACTTTGGGTCAAACACGAGGCAGCTGCAAAAGCATCCATAATGTTTTGAGAAGAAATCGATAGCTTCCCTCTGCTCTGCTTTGACAGTACAGATGATGGCCGTGAGGCTCTGATCTTATCCTGCAAATATTCTGAAAGCTTCTGTTTATTGAAGCTTTCAAGCCCCTCATCTGACTCAACCAGGTCAAGACCAGATGCAATTGAGAAGAGGAATATCTGACTGCTCGTATTACTTAATTACATACTAATTATATTCTGTAATCTTTTCTTTTTTGGTCTTTTAAAATGTTTCTCCCATTTTTAAAGCAGTTTTAAACAAAGTTACTCCTTCATGTTGATGTAGTTTGAAACCTTACTCGACTCAGATTCTACACAAGATTCTACTTGTCGCTTTGTGCTGAACTCTGCAGTCCAGATTTTGCAGTTATTCATACCACTACATAAACAAACTCAATGTACTGCTCAGCTCTACAGTACATGAACCCTGGGTCAGACCCACTTATTATCTATGTCCTTTCTGCTTGTCTCTTTCTTACTTTGCCACAACTTGATCTCTCTTTGAGCTTTCAGTGAGTTAACATCGAATGTATAGAAAGTAAACAAAAGGTTAAACAACAACATAAGACACAATGCAGCACACAAGCGGAATCTAAGACCAATAACAAATAATATTAACACTCAACCTCTCTGCCTCATCTTCACCTCCTATCTGGTTACTAATTAGGGCCTCATTAAACCTACAAAAACACAAACTCTACTCTCTTAGTTCACATATACTGTAGTCTATTCCGCCCCCTCCAATTACACACACACACACATACACACACACACACTCTGGATGACATGTTTTGGAGAGGTCTGGGTCAGCTTTTCTTGCGAATAATGCAGAGATGTAGTTTGATGTTGGTAAAATTTACCAGGGCTCTAAAATGCGACCAATTTGGTCACATATGCAACCTAATTTCTCAATGGTGCGACTACAAAAAATCTGAGGTCGCACCGGTGCGACCAGCTGTTCCAGCTGTGAAAGTCTCCCTGTGGTTCAACCTTCAACAACAGACACACATTAGGCCCATATCGTGGTCTAAACCAATCAGAGATAGTTAAGGGCGGGACCCCCCTCTGATTGGCCGTGGTCCAGATATTCCTGTGTGTAATGCGTGTGCTGCAGTCAGACAGAGAGAGTGGATGTAGAGTGCATGTAGCCGTGGATGACAAGATGAAAAGAACGATTGACAACTTTTTCGTGAAGAATGTTAAGTTAAGGCCTGATCCATCCGAAAATCATAACGAATGCTCTGACACGGAGCCACCAACCTCCCAGGTTATGTCAAGCCCTAGTCAGGAGACGGCATCAGATAATGAGCCACATACCATCGACTCTGTATGGAAGCCCATTTCCGCCACTGTGATGAAAAAAAAAAGATCCTGTAAGTCATTATAATGAAAAACTATCTCAAAATAATGACTTAGTATTTTCAAAATAATGAGAAACTATCTCAAAATAATGAGAAACTGTCTCATAATAATGATTATTTCATTTATCTTGAGATGTTTTAAGTTTAAATTTCAGCTCAGTGAGGCACTTTAAGCACCAACACTTTTCAGTGAAGTTACCTTTCTTGTGGAATTGTTCAAATAAAGAACTTTATGTTGACCAGATTGTTAGTTAATCATTTACATGTCAATACTGCCTATATGGACAGCTATTTAAAAAACGTGAACCTGTAAAAATGCGGTGTTGAATGCGATATGGTCGAAAATTTGGGTGCACCTAACTTTTGTGCTGGTGCACCTAAGAAAAAAAGTTAGGTGCACCAGTACAACCAGTGAAAAAAGTTAGTTTAGAGCCCTGTGTACTATTTTTACATAGTTGGTACACACGTGTGAGTTTTCATTTCTTTTGCTCGATAACATTTGTGTTCATATTTCTTGGATTGAGCGCCTAACTCTCTTCACTCTACTATCGACAATATTTCCAATAGAAAAAGTTCTAATACCATCTGCCTCACCACCTGTTGCTCTAGACACTTCTCCTTAACCAAAAAAAGAGATAACTTAGATGTAGGAGTCATTAGTCTTATTATACGCTTTCTGAACAAGAAGGATTTTCTTTTTTACTTTTGTGTTTTCTCCCTGCACTAACACACCTCATTAAATATTACTATACGCCCTAGCTCAGGGCATACTTCATTTAACCACACCTATCTATTTTAAACAAATAAAATCTCTTTTTTTCCCTCTCTCTTCTCCCTCCAGTTTTTCCACTTCTCCTCACAGTCGTTCCCTCCTCGTACGGGTCAGTTCGCTGGTCGTATCCGGTGGTCGGGAATCCCTGCGCGTGGGGAAGCCTCCATCTCTCTGATCAACGCCACCCTGAATGATAACGGGACATACACATGCTCTGTCAGAAACCCTCCCGATGTCCACGGCGCCACCACATCACACACTGTACTCACTGTCACTCCAAAGGGTAAAAGAGACTTACCACCTCATTATATGTACAATTGAACACATGTAGCATAGCAGTTTTTACAATCTGGACTCTTTTGAATGTTATTGTCTAAGACATCATCGTTTGGCCTGATTTGAACCCAGGTGTTTATATTTGGCTCATCTCACAATAAACTGTATAACTGTGTAAATGAAAAGTCACAGCTGAGTAGAAGATGTTTACTGCTAAACAGGCTAAATAAAGACTAATCCAAACATCTTTTTCTAGTTTGTGTAAGCTTGTCATGATGTTAGCTGTATTGCCTCACATGTTTTAGTTTTTCTCTGCTGTCAGCTGACTGCAGATGGCTGGAGGCAGAGATGTAAATTAGATTAGATGTAAGGTACCCTATTTTACAGGCTGACATGAATGTTTTTGACCTACATTTCTAGTAGTCATACTAAAATGTGTTTAACTGATGCAATATAGGGGTTCTTTAAAGGATAGGTTGACTTTTGCCACATGCTTGCACACAAGCAAGCAAGCAAAGTTAATTTATATAACACCTTTCTCAGATAACAGTCAAAGTTCTTCACAGTCAAATAAATAAAGTTAAATACAATCAGATCAAACAACGACACCTGGTTAATATATATTGGGGGAACAGACACACAATACACAATACTTATTACTTTACCATTATCCAGTGTAAACAGGAGTACCATGTACATTAACTGTTGTAATATACATAGGGGGACATCATTATTGTTTTAAGACAGACTTGGGTAATTTGAGAGAGTTTTGTTTTGTTGTGGCTCTCACAGCTCCACCACTAAATTGTTGAGAAGTGATTATTTATTGCTACTGAGTGTTACTGGATACAGTATACTATATGTGCTATGTGCTGTATATTGTGTGTCTTTGTAACAGCTTGGTAACGTGTTTCTAATGACCTCACATCCACCCTCCTCCTCCTCAGCGGCCAGCATTCGCTTCTCTGATGTTGCGGTCCTCCTCGCTTTCATCCTCCTCCCCTCCGCTATCATCACCCTTGTTCTGATTGGACGGATACTCTGTCCCAAGAAACAACGGAACCAATCGAAAGCCTACAGATCACCCATAGAGGTCACGGAGGGGTGAGTAGATTGATTCAACCAATCGCTGAAGTGGGTCTCCTGGGGGTAATGCTAGTTGTTGCTGGCTTTGATGGTTATGCTTCTGATGGACGTGCTTCTGGATTGCTAATTGAATGAAGGTTAAACAAGAATTTAAGTTAGAGTTGAGGGTTTGATTTCAGGAGGATCTGCTTGTTATAGAAAGGTGCCATGAATCAAGCGGCGTGTCCTGCAGTTAAGTCTGCAGGCTGATTTATAGTGTAGCACTGTGGTCTGAACTCATGTCCACAAGAGCTGGTATTTGCTCTTTTTGCTGATTTAATACAGGAATATAAATGTTAAACAAGCCATCGCTGTTCTAATCCATGTTTAACAGGCGACTGTATTACAGTGACAGGATTATGTAAACAAGGATGTAGCAGCAGCAGCAGCAGCAGCACCTTAAGGTCACTTTGCTTTTATTATTTTTAACAAAAAGGCAATTTATCATAATATGCTCACCATTCTTTGACATTTCTATTTGTTTTCAGCTTCGTTCTTTATTTTCATTACTTCGAGATAATATCTGCCGCACCTCTTTTGCATTTCTCATACATTGTTCTTTACTTCCTGAAACCACAATGAGATGATTTACTCTAAACTGCACACCAACAGGAAAGAAAATAATCTCAGTGTGATTCATCAGTGGGCTCTTTAAAAAGAGTAATAGCTGTAAATCAGTAAACATCAAAGAACCTTGTTGCTGAAATGGCATTTTTCTCATTCGGACTAATGCTTGAAGCATGTAAATACAATGTCAAAAATAACAGGCAGGCTTTTTCATGGTGATTGTACGTATGATTATTGTGATTACTCACTGTCTTTGCTGTCCATTCTGCATTCATCAGGGAGGAGTACAGCATCAATCCACCAGAGGCTGGAGAAAGCAGGATCACATGCTGTGACCTATGTCTGATGGTACAGTACAGAACATTTGATTATGCTTCACTGTCCTCCAACCCCATAAATAACTTAATGAGACATGTCTGCCAGATCTGTTTCAAATGTTTAATTTTACATTCCCTCTGTCTGACAACAGAACTTGAGAGTTTATAAAATATTGATTTTTTTTTTCAGTGTAGTTGCTCTATGTCTGGGTCTATATATATATGTGTGTGTGTGTGTGTGTGTGTGTGTGTATGTGTGTGTGGCTTCATCTGACTGTTTCGTCTGTCTGCCCAGGACTCAGACGGTGAGGATGAGTACTACAGCATAAAAAAGAGGCCTCCTATGGATGAAGACTATGCTGAGTCTCAGTTCTAGAGAACCCTGCTGGTTGGGAAGAGTAACTGCAGTATGTGGACCCGCTGGTGCCTTCTTTTAATGAAAGGTACTGAACAGAAATCAATGCTGGATTCATATCTTCTGTGCCACAGTCAACCACTCACCCAGTCGCTTGGGTGATGATTACTTTTCATGGTGACCGCTTTGGAAGCAACATGAAGAAGTGTATTTTTTTTAATATCTCTCCAGCATTATGAAATATGTCAATAAAGATTTGGCTTTTGTCTAGAATCTCCTAAAGTCTCCAAGCCCTCTCCAAAACAAGTTGACTGTTTTTTTTTTGTTTTTTTTTAATATCAGTGAGCGAAGATATTTTCTGTTTATTTTGTCCGGAAAGGTCCACAGCTGATTCTGTTGACGTACCCTGTAAACACAAACACATAGATTAGCAGTATATATTTTATATCTTAAACATTTATATGTATGTCAGTCTAAAACTTCCTCTTGTGAAGGAGATAGATATGTTTTGTCTAATTTATTGTCTAAGCTGTTGATACCTTTGTTTACCTGTAGTGGAGCATTTCTGTCATATCTTTAATATTTGAACATAAAAGACATAATGGTTTGATTTTGAATGCGGATGTGACCACTTTGTAGTGTTTATACTATACAGTATATTTGCAGTATCTTTAGTCCCCTGCATATTACTATAGGATGTCTTGATTTCAACATCTGCAACTCCCTGCTTGTTGTACTTTGGTGACGTCTGAGTTTGGATGTGGTCTCTTGTGGATGTAGATATTTGATATGACATGAACTGAATTTTGGTTATGGATGTACAACTTTCTTTTGCTGATAAAAATTTTAGCAACATTTTTGCTTAAATAAATTGTTAATGAGCGGATTCGTTTTTGATTTGTGAGGAAATGAACATGACTTGTTACAAAGATGCTTCCATCCACAGAATTTGTTAATTACATCGATGCATTTTCTTTAACAGAGACAATTTGTGATCTGAGAGCATACGGCCACCATTTCTTCTTCTGCTCTTGCTTTGTTTAGTCTGTTGCACTATTCATGAATGAGTCTCTTCCACTATTCATGAACGTTCTTCAATATTCCTTTAAAAAACTCTAAAGGACAGTCAGGGGTCTCTGAGATTCACTCGCAAATTGCGGCAGCATCTGTCTCATCTATGCAGTTGTGGGACTTCAGTGTCATGAAAGCATCTAATGAAAATAACCTTGCTAATAAAACGCACAGAAAGCGATAAGTCCGCATTCTGTCCCATTTTGTTTCTATTTCTCATTCTGCTCATTCATGCCCTTTAGGTTTTAATAATTCACACACTGCTATGGGGAAACAATTATCATTCCCGCTTCATCTGAATTACCATGGCAACAGCTTACTCATGTCAGCCAGGAAAAAAATAAAAAATGTATTGAAGATAGAAAATGCTCAGTTGACTGCCTGGACTCAATTTTTCTGGACAAACGTCATTGGGAAGAAGGCTTGTAGTCCCCAGGCTGATGCGTTAAAATATCATTACTGCCAAATAGTATCACTTATCTGTGAATTCACAGATTCACCATTCCAAATGTACATCTACTCAGCACTTTCTTCTCTAAATGCCCCATTAAGACAGATGTTTTTGTAAAATATCTTATCTCAACCTTAATTATATCCTTGGGCTCAGCAGAGAGGAGGGCCCAATCCTCCCCAGATGAAATTATGTAGATTTGCCATGTTTATCAACATGTATCTCAGCTGCCAGGAAATATTCATATATACAGTGGGAACAAATTTTAACAGTGAAATGCAAAACTCTCCTTAACAGCAGAATCAAAAGAGAAGCAGACGATGGCTGAACCCTTTCTATCTGGATCCACTGTCCAGATAGTTTTGAGTGCTAATACTGTGTCTAGGTATATATATTTTGGCCAATCAAAGTGATTTGGAACAGAACCAATATAGACACAGTTCAGTTTCATTAAAATCTGATATTGGTGCATTGTGTGTGTAGGACAAATGGACAATTCACTGCTCTTCCACCTAGGTTCACTGTGGTTGCATCCTGATATATACTAGTTAAGAGGTGGGAAGCCGGCCTCCTGAGAGGGTCTCCAAACAGTTTCAGGGGAGACTCAGTGAATGGAAAATTTAAAAATGCCAGACGTTTTTATGTATTTGATGTAGTCTGAAGTTATGTCAAACATCAATATTAGCCTCAAATGTTGAGTGTAGAGAGCTTTTTCTAAGCACCCCTGCACTAGTTAGATTGCACAAAGATTCAAGATACAATTCTACAAACCAGTGAAACAGACAATATATAACAAGAGATCACCAACCAGCATGCAAATACAATCAAGTATAAGTGCTTAATAAAGTTGTTACGCTAATGGAGTTTTGGATGCACCTCATTGCCAACTTGCAAAATTATTGATCCCTCCTTGTGCCACATCACAATGAAGTGAGTACATTCAGTCTCCAAAACTATTGACCGAAAGTTTGGGGAGAAAAACAAATCAATTGACTTTGTCCTGACTCAGTAAATTGGATCCTCATGGAAGAACACCTGTGGGACTTTTTGTGTGGGTGCAGCTGTGTCAGATTAGTCCCAGTTTGGGAGTGGACACCTGGTCCACTTTAATCTTTTTATGGCTGGTGGGAAAACCTTTCATTTTCAACCTCTGGGTCTTTGTCCTCTGATGTCACAGATCATACAAGAGAAATAGGTGGAAAAAGAAGTAGTGAGAAACAAAAGGCTAACCTGAATGTTCAAAACTTTGTATAAGGTCAAACTCACTAATGCTACCAGAGAATAAGAAGGATGTCATTTGTACACACTGACACATTATCACTTACATTCACGTGACCGAAAAACATCCATCTTTACTCTTGAAATGACCACAATGCACTGGAACTAGTTAAGTGAAGACTGTTGGTGTATCTGTTCTGAGAGAGAAGCTGCTTTACAACCTCTGCTGTTGATGTCTTTTACCCCAAGGGCAAAAACAAAACTTCCAATCCTCGCATCCTTTTAAATAAAGACATGACTCAGCTGGTAGTGCAACTTTTCAGAAAAAAATTGTTATCACATACAAAATTGTGAGTTTATGATCATTCAACATTTACCATATAAATCGGTGTATATGATGCAAATTTAACGCAATATTTTTTCTGTCACTGTTTCAGGTGTAATATGTGTGTTTTGATTGTGTTTCAGTTCAAAGTAAATTGAGAAGATTTTGGAGTATAAAAATGTGTGTTTATAAATGAATAACATTCAATGGTACATTCAAATAAACCAGTCTGTAATAGAAAATAGTTTCCCCAGCATTTCACCCCCCAAAATAGACTGTGTTGAATGCCAGGTGCACTGGTTTTTACTGTAATATGAATAATGCTAAGTAGGTAAATGTATTTCCAGCTGTTTTTAACATCAGAATTTCACTAGCCTGTTGTTTTGGTTAACATGTACAACAGATCTATCCCTGTATGCTTTTAGTGATTCATTTTTATAACAGTATTTACACTTTCAAGGCTACATTTAAAGGTCGAGAACTCACAATATGACCTAGAGTTACGCCTGCACTCCTTTCCATCTTTTACACTCAACTGGCAACAGTTTCATTGTAATATTTAACCAGCAAGACATGCACATAGCGATAGCTTCATTTTGATGCTTCATTTTGTCTCATCAAATTCCTGCTGCTGCATTGTTTTGTCAGTTGGTGTTCCTCTCCAGTGACGCTCAGTAAGATGTCTTCAACAGTGAATCATTTTCTGATGTGGGACATTTTGGCAGCTTCCACTTCTATATATATTTTTCCCATTGGTGTTTTAGCCATAATAATACTCATAATGTATCACTTAGTATGAAAGAGGTATGAGCGTCTCTCATTTAATAGGTAATAATAATGTTTTGTGCAAAAAGGTCACCTGTGGTTCACTTTCCATCCATTGCAGTTACATTACAGTCTGTGTAGTCTGAGGGTGTAATCAGGTCCTTCTCACAGCAGTGTTGCCATGTCAGTTATTACATCTGTCCAGACAGGGCTGTGACTTCCTATATTCACACCACTATACAACTAATCTTACTTTGTGTTACATTTTCATGACTTTTCTTCTGAATCTTTCTTAATCTTATTTTAGCACTAATGAGGCTCTTTGCTAACCTCTGTGGGGAATTCTTTATGCCAGTTACAGGACAGTATGATTTTCTGTTGAAGATCTTTGATTTTTCAGCAGTTCTTTATCACTGAAAGAGTCTGAATTATTCAAGATATCTTTACACCTCTTTAAGATCACATATTATTTAAAACAAACACATCTTCTGTAGGAATGTATTGTGTGTGTTCTAACCATTAACCCCAGCCACGTAATGTTCTAAAATATACACCCCCCAGACAGACACTGGTGCACAGAATATCAGAACAGTTTGAAGTACCAGGTTTCTCTATTTACAAAAATATATTCTGGGGCGTCACTGAAAATGCCCCCCGCCCCGAACTAGAAAAAAACACACATTTTCAGCAGGCGTGTAGAACTGTGTTTAAATAAATATTAAAAAGCTATATCCTATGCAACACAAGTATAATTGACATACATTTTACTACAACAGATGGTGAATCTTATTAGAGTACTCTTTGCCTTTTACCCTATATAAGTTGCAGCTGGTAGATTGCATTTGAATCTCATTGTCTTTCACAGATACAGTGACCTTTAATACTGCAAATGAGGAGCTTCATCAAAGTCAGTCTGAAAGGACAGACTGCATTGTTGATGTACGATGCAACAAGCAATAAACTATCAATGGGATGTATTCAAAGGTGCACCTGGCATTCAACTAGTTTATCCTTATGCAGATGAAAATTGTAAGGAATGTGAACTGAATGTTAACAGTGTATTAATGGCAGTATAAAAATGATTGTGCACCTTACCTCCATTCTCCAAATGGTCCTTCCCCACCTCAAAGACGACACAGCTTCATGTGCAGCTCATACAGCAGCTACAGCTTAATTTAAATAGTTTACAAAAAGCAGGATGATTAACACTGCTCCATTAGGAAGCACACTCAGGTAGCCTGAAACAGAAATTAAATAAACAAGTATTAGCTGATGATGTGACAAAATCACTGCAGAACAGAGACCTGATTACATATTGTTAACTGGATGTCCCATTTTTGGAGATGTCATGTTTAATAAAAGAAATACACTGTAATCACGCTGATGACTTTGTAATCACAGTAATAGCAGCAACCTTAAGCATTGCCAGAACATACTTCATGACTGTTTCTCAATACTGGCAAGACAGTGTGACATTATTGATCTCAGTGGCCAGTATAGCAGCAGATTCAGCTGCTTAACAGGACAGTCAAATCATTGGACATGGATGAGCATAGACTGGGTCAGCTTTCATTCAACTGCAGGCCAACCTGCTGCAAATGCCTCAGATGGATTGTTTTTGAAGATCATCCCACACTCTCTCCCACTCCTGCTCTGCTGTTTACTTCTTTAGCCACCACAGGCCGGCTTCAACTTGATTTGGCTCTTGGGGATTTGAGTGGTTTGGGGTTTTTTTATTTTTCAGTTGGACAACCCCAATCATTTATAATGGGAGATTACTTTTGTGTGTGTGTGTGTGTGTGTTTTTTCCTTGCCATATTGCTTTCCTCTCTTTAAGAATTTATAGTGGCGCTCAAAAGTCCCACTGTAGGGATTAGATTTAAAGTGATTTGCTGCATGATGTTTAAATGTGGATGCTATAAAGCTTTTCATCAACTTGCAGCAAATAGCTTTGTTGAAATTGGGGAAATGTACCATAATCTGTAAGTACATAGGATGCAATATCTAGTTATATACAGAAGGATGACAAACACAGTGTCTTATTGAGGTGTTGATTCTTCATGAGCCTCCAGAGCTGCTTCAGTACTCCTTGGATTAAATTCTCACAACACCATTCTTCCACACAATATTCCCTCATTAGGTCTTTTAAAGGAGAGTGTTAGGAGAGCAATAAACAATTATTTTCTTTTTCAATGAATCTGCTGATTATATTCTTGGATATATTCTTGGGTGCTTGTCAGAAAACAGTGGAAAGATGTCTATTATAATTTTCCAGGGCTCAATTGTCTCTTATATTTAAAAACTGTCACTTCAATAGAAGATAAGGAAAAACTGCAATTTGAGAAACCAGAACCAATGAATTACTTAAACTACAATTGATTAGCATTATTGCTGATTAATTTTCTGTCCTAATCAGTTAATTGACCAATCAGTTCAGCCTTTATGTGGTGACTGGTGAAGGATTTACATTATTTTCATACGCCTCGTTATGTCTTTCCACTGGTTTATTCAAAATTCTCCTTTAACTCTTTTAATTAACCCATCTGTGCATGTGAAGCTTCCTTGGCATGAACATATGAGAAGTATGATCATAGGAAGAAAAAAAAAACTGGAGTAAAGAAGTCAGTCATTTCCCTTGAGATAGGCACTTATCCTCTCGTTATTCCAGTGGTCTGGCCCAGTAGGGGATTGTGAACTGGCAGCTGTACAGTATGAATGTGCATGGCTGGGTAAAAGTAAAGCAGAGCAGTGCTGAGAAAGATCATGCGCAGTCAGCAGAACCCCGCATTGTGTCACACAGTCCGCTATAGAGCATGATGACACATAGTGATGATGTAGTACAGCCAAGTAATTGTGCTAGATTTGGCTGTATGGCAGCGACCACCGGGAAGGCTGTGGCTCAGCAGTGCAGGTTAATGATTTCCCCTCAGTGAACTGGATGTGGAATAATCCTGTAACAGAGTAGAATAGCAGAGCACAACCCCTCAGGACTCTTCCTCCTCCCTCCCTCTGTCTGTCCTGTTCTCCATCCATCCCTCTCTCCATCTTCATTGTGTCTGTAGCATCTGCTGATGCTCGCCGGTGTCAGAGCGGGGGTGGGGACTCTTCTGACACCATGGTGTGTCTGTGTGTGTGTGTGTGTGTGTGTATTATGAAAGACAAATAAAGTGTGGGTGTTTGCATGAGCATGCGGCTCCCTCCCTGACTGTATGGTAATGGTTATAAATGTAGTTGTGGGGATAATGCATGCGTTGTGCCTGTTCATTAAACCACACTGTGTACAAATGTGGGCACAGAGGGAGGGAAAAAAATGGGGGTAGGAGGGAGAAAGCTTGCCTGTCTGCCACACCCGGCCTTCTTGCTTCCACCTCCTACCTTCAACCCTTTTTCTCCCTCCATCTCTTCCTCTCTCTCTTTCTCTCTCTCTCTCTCTCTCTCTCTCTCTCTCTCTCTCTCTCTCTCTCTCTCTCTCTCTCTCTCTCTCTCACATACACACACTCACTCCTCCTCCTCTGCTCCTCTAGTCTATCTGCTTGTGTTTCCATGAGAACAGAGAGCGCTGGGTATAGGGGAATGGGTGGGTTGGTGGTGCGGGTGACGTGTCCTAAGAGCACTGTGTGTGTGTGTGTGTGTGTGCAAGCGGTGATGTGTGTGCATGCATACACACACACACACTGCTCTCTTTCACACGTCTCTCCTGGCAAGAGCTGCTCCCGGCTGTGCCAGAAAACATGCTTTTGGCATCGCTGTGGCAATTTGGACGTTGAGCTCACAGGCTCACATGACTGATCTGAGATCCAGAGAATGTATAACACACTGTCTGAGATGGAGCCTGAGCAAGCAGAAGAGGCGACTTCCATTTGTGAGCCTCTTTTTTTTTTTTTACACCCCCCCCCAAAAAAAAAGAAAAGAAAGAGAAAGAAAGACATCCTTATGTTTGTGATAAAAACAGAGAGGTAGTGAAGAGAAACAAAAACACAAAAACAAATTAGATCTGTGAAAGTAAAAATTGGAGGTATATAGTCAGTCATTAAGTGAGAGCTTTTTTTTTTTTTTTTAGGGTGGGGCCGCAGTTTTTGCTGGAGCCAGGCTGAAAGAGAGAGGGGGGAGGAGGAGGAGGGTGAGAAGATGTAGAAGAGAGGAGTGCTGATCTAAAAGAGGTGGGGGGGTTCATCACTATGAGGGAGAAGAGGAGGAGGAGGAGGAGAAAGAGGAGGAAGGGGATAGTGTGAAGGGAAGAGGGGAGGAGAGAAGGATGGAGGGAGCGAGAGGAAGGGAGGGGTTTAAAGGGTGGGCTTGTAGTCATTGTCAGGCAGCGAGTAAGAGAGAGAGAGACAGAGGTGCGCCCAGGCAGACCGACTGAAGAGCGTGTGTGTGCAAACTGGGATGAGTAAATGCACTGGGCGGCTTAGCTGTTGATACAGCCACAGAGAGAGAGAGAGAGAGAGAGAGAGAGCGAGAGAGAGAGAGAGAGAGAGAGAGAGTGTGCACGAAAGCGAGCGAGCGAGCGAGAGAGAGAGAGAGAGGGTGAGAGAGAAGAAGTGTAAAGGGAGGAAAAAAGGAAAGAAAGAAGCAGAGCAGAAAAAGGGAGGATACTACAACTACAACTATGCTGTGCTGCATAAGAAGAACCAAACCGGTAAACTGCTCTGATTTGTTTTATATTATATTTCAGCTCCTTTCATGTGTCTAAATGATGCTTTCTCAACTCTGAACTTTGTGAGTGTTACTTTGTTAGTCAGATCAGGGTGCTTGAGGAAAGATTAGAGAAAATGTTGGTGTAATTTCCTTTGACTTGGGGCCCGGCTTGTCTTATAGAAGTCTATACACAGAGCCCAGACACGCCTAGTTAATGTGATTATCCTGCATGAATGGATGTTGCCACAATGCCTCTCAGACCTCACACTGTACTTGCAGAGAGGCACAAGACTGTAACTCGATCTTGGGGAGCCGGGCATTCCCTCCTATTGATCATGCACTTGTAAAAAGTGAAAGATTATTGAAAGACACTTGATAGGTTCTGTATTGTGATATTGTCTTATAGCTCAAAGCTGAAATACTCCATCATGAATTCAGGAGCCCTACTGAACTCATTGTTCATATTAATTAGACTAACCTTTAGTGTGCTCTTAATTGATGCTTTGAACAGGAGTCTTAACATATTTTGTACTTGCATTATCTTGAGCAGAAATGGGTGAACATGGGAAAGTAAATTTCCACAGTGATGAAAAAAAAAGGGTGGGGTACGGATTGAGTGAGCAGCACCATCATGTCAGTGGCCTCCGGGGAATACAATGGGAATAAATGAGTTTAAATGGATTATCATAGCCCTCCAGCTTTATAAGTGGATGCTGTCAATGGAGGGTACAATGAAGTGTGCACTCATTTAAAGGGTGTGAAAGGGTGGTGTTGAGTTTGTAATAAGCCATGTCTATTCTCAGTTGCAGGGAATTTTTAAAAAAAAAAGAAAAAAAAAAGGTGTTGCATGGAAACGGGTGGGTCTGGACACAGTGGAGGAGAGGAGAAGGTGGCACTGCTTCCCCCCATGCTCCACTCTGTTGTATTTCAGCAGCTTTCATGGGTAGTTTTGTGTGTGATCAGGGCTGATTTTTCCTGCTGCTATCTCAAACCGATCATGATTTTATCAGACTCATAACACGCTGGGTTCCGATGGCACTTGATTGCTTCTTAAATGTCAGCCTGGATGAGTCATATTAGCTCTGGTAGGGAGGAGAGAGAGAGGAAGAGGCAAAGAGAAAGGAAGCAAGGCTCGCCAGTTTAGAGGCATGCGGGAAGAACAGGATGCAGAGAGGCAGGCGGGGGAAGAGAACGAGCAGCAGGGTGTGGAGTATAGCTGGTGCACATGGAGGCAGATACGCACCAGTAAAGATGCAAGGGGGGGGGGGGGGGGGGGAGAGAGGTAGAAGTGCAGGTGAGGGGAAAAAAGGGGGGGGGGTTTGCAAGGTATATGGGGGGGGAAGGTAGGGAGAGGCAGGCATACAGCAAAGAAAAAAAGGGAAAAAATGTATAGATGGGGGCAGGAAAACTCTAAGGAAATGTGGTGGTGACAGAAGAAGGGATGGGGAGGTGAGCAGGCGCGAAGGTGAGAAAAATCAAAGGAGGAGGAAAGATGAAGGGAGGAAGG
This sequence comes from Scomber scombrus, assembly GCF_963691925.1. Taxonomy (NCBI): domain Eukaryota; kingdom Metazoa; phylum Chordata; class Actinopteri; order Scombriformes; family Scombridae; genus Scomber; species Scomber scombrus. The sequence continues at coordinate 7,750,320 of NC_084974.1, forward strand.
AAAAGAAGCCGGTGTTCTGCACACATCGCAGCCATGTGGGTGAGGCACCGGCTTTTCGGTGAGCTTTTCCCACCAAGCGCCATCGCTGCCGCGAGCATGTGTGTCTCACCACAGGGAAAAATATCCCCCCGGCCTACGAGCACTTATCCTCCTGCTCCTGCTTTTGAGGAGCAGAGGCATAAATTAATCCAGACAGACTCTGCGGTCTTAATGGATGGATGAGCAAAGAGCATGGGTTTTCTGCTTTTGAAACATGGCAATACTGCTGTGGATCCTGCCATTGTAGAGTGTTAAGTGCTGTTGCAACATGTTCACAATGGGAGTGGCTGCTGTTACTTCATTGAAGTCTCCTCGGTAGCCCCAATTTTAAGCTTTATCTTTACTTGTGTGCAGATTTACAGTAAAATTCAACTTGAGTTTCAACCACAGAGCACACTGCTTGTCCTCTCCCCAGGGTTTGGGGGTAAGAACAAGGATCAAGTTCTAAGGCCTGGGTTCTTATTAAACTCAGGTGTTCCACCAACACCACCACCACCAGGCCGAACCACAACTTATCAAATCTCACCTATATCTGCTATTTTAGAGCTCTACCCCAACTCAATCCTTAACTCTCATCCTAGCACCAGGACCATACTTGACTGTCTTGTCCTGTCTCCACTCTTAGCCTTTAGCTAAATCATTCTAAATCAAACTCCAAAATCAAGACCCAGCCTTCTACCTCCTCTCCTCTCATATTGTGGCTCTACATGCACTCAATGCCCTTTCCTCAGATCTGGCTCCAGCTGAAGCGTCAGCCACAGCCCACATTTCCAGTTCCTGTCCGTGTTTCATCCAACACCCCTCAACCCCAGCCTTTTCCCTCTAGCCCCTCTCCCTCTCCTCATCCTCATCCACCGACCCCTATGAGATCAGTGGCGATTGTGGAGCCTTTGTTCAGGCAGAGAGCCGGTGTAATTGAATTAAACACCGCTCCAGAGGATGTAATGATTCTGGCGTATGGCTGCTTATTAGTTGCTGCGGAGCATCTTTTCCCGGGCCGTCGTAAAAAAAAAAAAACAGTGCACCCTTTAACATTGCTCATTTATTCACCGTCAAACGATGGACAGAGAGAGAGGGAGGGAGAGAGAGCGAGATGGCGAGCGGGGGCTGTGGCAGTCACCACCTGAGCCCCCCTTTCCTCTTCTGCAGGAGATAGCTGGCTAAAAGGGTGTGGTGCTCCGCTGTGTCTATCTATGTGTGTGTGTGTGTGAGAGAGAGAGAGAGAGAGGGAAAAAAGGAGAGAGAATGAGTGGGTAGCAGAAAGAGAGTGAAAGGCGACAGAAAGAGAGAGAAGGAGAAGCAGTTGCAGACAGCAGCCAGTCTTTTGGTCTTTGGTGTCTGGATGATTCCTGCAGAAAATCAGACAGCCATTGAAATCATGCTGGGATTTTTAGGAGAGAGGTGTCATTGTAGGAAGTATGTGTACCACCAGCAGGATGGCTAATATTAGCCTATTCCTCTGCCTGCTTGGGAACAGTGGTCATGTGACAAATAATTCATTAGTTTCTCCTTTTTATTTAAATACAATTTTATTACTCAAAAAAAATCTGCTTTAATACACACAAATCTCCAATAATTACACATTTAAAGTGAAATAGATTGGAAAAACATCAGTAGCTTCACCTGTTGGGTTCGTGATAAGAGGGGGTTCTGCAAAGCCACGTTCCTTAACTCCACCATTATAAATGCAAATATTACCTTTTATATTTCTCACCCCTCTTGCTAGCAGCACTGCATTCGATCTATTCCAAGGCTGGGCGGAGCAATGTGGTGAAAAGGGAGTCTCCCGCTTCAATGGATCAGAACTGAAAAAGAAAAAAAAAAAACGCAACATGATTATATGCTTGTCTGTTGCGTGCATTAGCGTGAGCTGTGGTCCTGTTGTAATTCAACTAACCTCGCCGCTCTACCATGTCTTCCCCCGTTTCTCTTCCTCCTCCCCCCACTCCTGAAACAAGTCTCTAATGGCACTGGCAATGAGGCAGTGGGAAGGTGGCGGATTGTTACTGTGTGTCACCATTGGGGGATGGTGTGTGTGTGTATGTGTGTATGTGTGTGTGTGTAAATGTGTGGTTATGGATCTGTCGGTAAAGCCATTGACTCTGGGGTGTGGTTCTCACGATAGCCGGTGCCCACCCAAGGACAGGCAGGGAGAGAGAACACAGACTGCAGCTGATAGGAAAAGCTGTAATAGACTAATAGACACTTCCAGCCGTCAGATAATGTATGCTACTAAACACATTTTAGCGTGGTCATTTATTACCTTTATAGACAAGACACGCAGACGGGTTTGTCCTCTGGTGAATGGCACTTCTGCGTTAATATAAATTAACCTGTGAGCTTTTGTACATTTAGATTCAAAACATGAAGATGGCATTATTTGTCACCTACATACAGTTCTGTATAGTCATCTAAAGGTGAGCTGCATGTTAATGCAACCTACAGTAAGCATTTAAGATCCCTACATCACAGCTATAATAATTGCAGGCTTAATTTGTTGCACTATCAAGTAAGGAAAATTCAGCACTTTACATTACATCACTTTACATTGCAAATATTACACTTTTTGCCAGATAATAAAAAACCCCCAGCTTTTAGCGGTTAACACTGTGTATCTATGGCAACCAAAAAAGAACGTGTTCAAAGAGGAAGCACTGCAGGCTAATTGTAATAAGTCATTTGATTAACCTGATAATGCAAATATGTTGTCTCACTGCAAATTAATCAGGGAAGAGTTTAAACGGTCATGGAGTCTTAGTGTGAAGGCTTGAAGGAAGTGTACCTTGTGGTGCACTGTACCTTTGGGAGGTGCTGCTGTATTTATGAATGAAAATGTGTGCCGCACAGACACCGAGTGGAATAGCGCCTGCAGGAGGGTACGTGACCAGGGTTCAATTAACAGTCAGAGTCTTCCATAATAGATTGGCACTGTTGAGATGATAAACACAAAGTTTTTTATTATGTGTTGCAGCTATTAACCACTGCTACATTGCATAGTATGACATAAATAGTTTGATTTTACAGGTCCAAGTACCTCAGCGGTGAATGGTCAGACTACATCAGTCAAAAAAAATCACAGCACAGCACTTTTTGGAGGGACACACTGAAAGATATCAATAATGCAAATGATGATGCTACAATTGTGGTCAAACTATTTTCTTCCCTTTCCTCGTACGCTGATATGAGATCACTTGGCACTTTTTTTATTACATTTGCACTCACACGCCCTAATCTGTAAAGTAAATGACAACCCCTCCATTCCAATAATGATGTCATACCTCCATATTCCCAAACACCCTCATCCATCGCTTTCTCCTTCCCTCTCTCTGTCTGAATCACTTGATGCAGCCAGTAAGTAATTCTATTTAGAGTTAAGTGCTTGGGTCAAATTTTGGCGATTGTAAGCACCATGAGATCAGACGTAATAAAAGCCCAATGAGTCATCAGAGACCCTGCATACTATTAAGAGCAGAGGGTGTGTTCGGTGGCGCTTTGTCTGTCTCTATCTGTTCTAATAGCAGGACACTTGCTAAAGTTTATATCCACATTTAATAGCTAATCGTTAAGTAAACAGCCAGAGTTCAGGTTTTAAACATAAATCACTATATTTGAGGAGCAGTACAAAGAACCTGAACATCGTCCCTCTCTAGTCAACCGTGTCCTGCTTTTTTTTCATTACATGGCACCGAATTGCTTGAAAAGATGGTATATATTAAAAAATGCAGGGAGGATTGGGGCAGGATTTACACCCTGAACCCTGGGGAGAGCATGCGAATAAAGGTGGAGGAGGTGAATATACCAACACAGCTGCACCTTGGCCTCGCTGCTGCAATATTGGAGTGACACACTGACCCTGAGGAAGACATGTTGGTTTAGGGCCTCTGGCTCTTAAATCATGTCACAGAGATGTGATACCTCACGCAGGCAGCTGTCCAAGTCAGACTCCGTATCCAATATAATGACACTATTAGAGACAGAGGGAATCGGGAAATAGACTGATGGATGTTGCTCCCAAGTCGCATCTCGATTTTCATTCACGTTCACTGACCTTAAAGAAGATACCACTGCTCGGTCGGTGACACAGACCGCAGCATTATTACACACACACACACACACACACACACACACACACACACACACACACACACACACACACACACACACACACACACACACACACACACACACATATATTCAACCCCTCCGGCCCCAACTGGCCCCTCACCACACCCTGCTGCTACATCAAACACAACCCCTCCTTAACCATGCCGATTGCTCTGCCTGATTTACGAGTTCCTATTGGCCCGCTCCCCTGAGGGGTCAGGTGCACTGCCAATCACTGTGACATATAGTCTTTCAGAGCACCAACCAGCAGACAGCGCTGTGATGAGTTAGCACTCTGGTTGTCAAGGTAACCATTGATGGTTGGGAGGGGTATGGCAGTGAATGCTGAGGAGAATCTAGCAGGCAGCCCGTTCCCTAGCAGCCAGAGATGGAGCCGTAGAAAGCTCCTGTACCTAGAGAATTGAAATTGGCTCATTATTTTGGAGAAAGAGCCTCACTTTTTGAATGCTTACATTTCTGTGGTGACAATTTTCGAGGAAATCATTGGCAGAGAATGCAGAAAACATTAGTGGATGCTGTGAAGAGGCTCTGCTTTGAAGTTTAATTATTACACTAAATCTAATTCAGCACCATTATCAAGAGGACAATAACAACCTCATGTCTGGATTAAATAAACACAATAAATGCCTAGAGTCATTTGTTGGGCACCAAATCCCAGTATATCCAATTCATTATGTGGAGAGAATTGACCCACAGACATCTGTCATTCCCTGATTCTCATGATTCACAATAGCACTAAATCTCCCCTCTCCAGCGCATGAAATGATAAAATGCTGTAGATCCATTCTTTTGTGAAACCAGTCGCTGGCTCCCTACAAAGCCCTGAAACCTGGAAGGACAGACACCAATACAAAACCATTCAGTCTCTGCGGTTTTCTCACATCTTTATCATTTTGGCTTAACTGATGCTGCACTACCTGCATGCTGTTTGACAATTTGTGTTTGCTTCATGTTGCTTATACACATTTATTTAAGGTGCACATTTAAGGCTTTTGATTGGTTGAACCTTGGCTATAGAATGTTTTACCTTGATTTGTTTGCCTATTCATTTTGAATGTACTGATTCATTTTGTTTGCCACTTTCAGTGCTCATCATTCATTCTTTTATTTGATTTGATTTCTTTTCATTAGATTTATATGACTCATATAGCACAACCCACTATTTGATGGACAGCTATGGATCCGGTTACCAAAGGTAATATCATGGACCCCCTTTCAATATTTCATTGTGTACTGTCCTATTCCTAACCCTGTTCCTTATCCAGTCCTACGCTTCTACTCAATTCTAAACCAGTCCTGAAACCCTAACCTGTCCTGTCCCAGCCTATAATTCTCCAGTAAGAGTTATAAATGAACTCATAAGTGAACTAACTCCCTCTCATAGCATATACTTTTGTCTTTCTCTTACTTCTGACCTTCCAACTCATCACATATTGTACCTTTTTCCTTCCATAGGATTGTAGGCTCAAATAAAATATGCCAGCATGAGATCTTGGGTTGATCATTCTTGAGCTACATTCCACCACAGTAGAGGAATACTTTGATAGATTATAGCAAACTGTACATTTCCATCCTGGCTACCAGTGTACCTTTATCATGACTTACAGTAGATGTTAAGACGCCTCTTTCTTTTGGCTCCCAGGTGGAGAAGAATGAGGAGGCGGACCAGAAGATTGAACAGGATGGTACCACCAACAAACCTGAGGACAAGGCCCACAAGGCTGCCACCAAAATACAGGCCAGCTTCCGCGGACACATAACTCGGAAAAAGATGAAAGACGGAGAGGAAGAGAAGGAGGGAGACAGTCCTGCTGCTGCAGAAGAGGCAACAGAGGGCGGAGAAGAAGCAAAGAAAGTGGAGGGAGAGGCAGCACCTGCAAAGGAGGAGGAAGCTGCAGAAGAGGAGGCTAAGAAGGAGGAGGAAACGAGCCAAGCCAAAAGCCCAGTGGCAGACAAGCCAGATAACTCTCCAGCAGCTGCCGCTGCCTCTCCTGCAGGCGCAGCAACATCTCCTGTAGCAGCAGCACCCGCTGCTGCCTCTCCTACGGCCGCCTCAGCGACCTCTGAGCCACAGAAAGAGGAGCCAAAGGCAGAGGAGAAAGCAGAGGAGAAACCCAAAGAGGTTGAGGCCCCAGTGGTGGCAGCCAAGAGTCCCACCACAGCCACACCTGAAGAGAAGAAGGAGGAGGAGAAGAGTGAAGAGAAAAATGAGGAGGCCAGACAAGCCGATGTGCCTGCTGCTGTCAGCCCGACAGCTGAGAAGGAGGAGCCTAACCAAACAAAAGATAAAGGTATGCAGATTGCTCTAGGCCTCATAACTGGCGTTAATTACAGCAAGATTTGTGTAAATTAAATCCATTACATGTCAAATGAAACAAGCTTACTTTAATTTGAAGAAGGGCAGATTCCCAACAACCTGTGACTCTATGAATCCAGCACTTAGTTACACATGTTTCTGAGGGCACTGAGTTCAGAGACAAGAATAATTCCAGACACTCACAACAATCGAGAAGTAATTACTTACAGTAAAGGACAAATAAAGAAGAATAGGTGAGCTTTCCTTTACTCTGCTTGGCAAGCACCACAGGAAATAACTGCTTGTCGAGGCTTTGGGATTTAAATATCTTTGGCAGTGCTCCACCATTCACTGGTTAACACAGAGATGGAGCTCAATATTTGATTAGGCAGCCTTGTATTTCAGACTCTGCAAGTTAAAGACTCCCTACTGATGAGATGGAGACTGAAACAGAAACACAGGGTTGCAGATGATTAGCATGGTCAACAATTATGTTATGCAATATGTCAGTATTATCTTGGGAATGGTCATATCTCAGAGGTATTGTGAAAACGTTATTGTGAAAAGTTGTTTTGTTTGTTTACGAGAAAGCATCATGTTTTGTGAGTCACAAAGATTTATGAATACCTCAGATGGGTTCATGATATCAGGACCAACATATTAATATTGCTGTTACAATAATTTATTCCAAAGAAAACAAAAATATTGGTGAAAATGAATGAGCTCATTAAATTCTTGTTACACATTGCGGCAAGTTGAAATATTTAATAGCCTAAAACAACAGCTGATAGATTTCAAAGCAAGCCACCATTTGACATCCAATTACGGCAGAAACTTGTACCTGAGAAGAAATTGGAAGACCATGAAATGACATTATAACACTGATACAACACTCTCCCAACATATACTTGACATGAACTAATATTTCTGGTCCAAGGACTCTCAGACTGGGTCAGACAGGTAGTTAATGGAGCATGCTCAGTCTGGAGTAGATGGGGGTGCAAGGTGGAAAACAAACACACACACACACACACACACACACACACACACACACACACACACACACACACACACACACACACACACACACACACTGGAGAACTACACGGAAACTAGGTCACCTAGGCAGCACTGTCTCCCTGTTGTCATAGTTACACCTCGATGGGATAGCTGGCCTGCATGGAGCTGTGCAGGGATAACAGGTGCTCTGATTTAAATGAATGATTAATGAGCTCTACTGGTCACGATCCGCGCTGGGGAAGTCTGTCACAAACAAACGCAACTTGACAAAGAACTGCTAATTAAGAATCCACTGCTGGGTCACAATCTGCTTTACTAACTGAACTGGCTGAGAGAACCAATGAATATTTATAACTTGTGCTGAAGTCACTTAGTTATAGTTTGTCAGCGCACAGAATGTAGTTTCATACACAAGGACACCAGGTACTATGATCCAATTAAATAATTTATGAGCTAGACTGGGTATGATCCAGATTCTCTGCCAAGGACAGTCTAGTGCCTTGCTTCAACTGCATAAAAGTAATTATACATCATAATGATTAACTTTATTTATATAGCACCATTAATACATGAAATGCATCGCAGTGCATCACAAAATACGACCGACAATTTAAATACAGATCAAATATAAAAATACATTTCCATAATCAGAAAATTACAGTGGACTAGTAATAACAGTTAAAAAGGGAGATTAGTTTTACCTAAATGCATTTTTGCTGTCCTCAGATTCAGAGAAAGCAGGGACTTTAGAAACGGAGTGACATGAGCTATTTTCTTTGTTCCAGTGAAAAACTGGCAGCAGCATCCTATATGAGCTGTAACTGGCTGACTTGTGAACAATGGATTGCAATAGTCGCGCCTACTTCTAATTAAAGCATGTAGAAGCTTCTCGGCAGCTGGAAAGTTAGGTCAGATACTAATTGGTGATAACACCCAGACATCTTACCTGTGGTGTGATGTGCTGAAATGGTGCTGCAAACTGTAGGCACATTTTCTTTGGGGAACTTTGCTCTTTTGAACAAATAAGAATTTTGATGTGATTTTTGGCCATCCATAAATTAATGTCAGAGAGCTCTCAAGGGAGTAAAGGCAGCTGAGGTCATTAGGACCAACAGCTATATAGAGCTGGGTGTCATTTGTGCTTATGGATGACAACCTCCGGCAGTAAAATATAAAGACCGAAAAGCAGAGGACCCAGAACAGAGCCTTATATCACTCCATGTGGAATGTCTATTATTTGTAGTGTGAGGTTTTAAATTCAGACAAGTAAGTTAGGACACGCCTTATGTTGAGGAAAACTAAAACAAATTTAAAAAAAAAAAGCTAATAGAAGCAGGAAAAAGTCATATTGCTTACTTACATTTATAGTTTACTTTAGTTGGGTTTTGGTTCCACAATAAACTATGTGTCTGTACGTCTTGTTCTCAATACATTGTTTTGTTTGGGCGTTTTGTTTCCTCATCTGCAATCGTTATTTGCAAATGACTCAACAAAACCAAACCAACATTTAAGTGGGGAGTATCACGGCTGTAGGTAACTGAAGTGGGACTGATGGCGGAATACTTGAAATGACAGACTTTGCCTCTGCGAATTGGGTGAAATTGTATTTGTATCACACAGTTCAGTGACTGTAGAGAAGGACATTCTCAAATCTGTCATAGTGGCTAACAAGCAAATTACTTTCTACCTGGAAAATCTGCTATGACTCAAGCTGTCTTGAGTCACACATGCACACACGCACATGCACACACACACACACACACACACACACACACACACACACACACACACACACACACACACACACACACACACACACACACACACACACACACACACACACACTTTAGTACAAGCACTAACACAGACATCATCGCCCCACTTCTCTGTCTTTCTCTCCCTCTCCTGCTCTCTCTCTCTGTCTCTCTGGTACACATATGTGCGCACACACACACACACACACACACACACACACACACACACACACACACACACACACACACACACACACACACACACACACACACACACACACACACAGGCGTGCACTCCATCACCCCAATCTCCAATGCAATGATGTCATCCTTTGATGCCTCCTCTTTTTATTAAAAGAGTATGAGATCATTGTAGTGTATGACATCATTGCTTGCAGGGTGCTTCAAGCTTGAATAATAGGTTTGATCATAAATGATGAAATTAATCTGAATCATATTGATTGAGGTAGCCGCAGACCCCAGAGGTATCATTTTGTCATATTTAACAGGTGCTTTATTCTATTATTCCAATTTTTCATGACTTTGTCAATCAATTTGTTGCTAATGGCTTCATATCTTTGTTTTCTGTTTCTGTTTTAATTAGTGCTTCTTTTTTTTTTAAATTACCAATGTATTGGGGTCCTGGGGGACCCCAGTCAAAAGCACCCGATTCTGCCTATGCAGTTTTAATAGATGGAACTATTTATTGAGTTCATGTTTGCCGTGGGTCCTAATTTTAAATATGTATTTATTTAAATATCCATATTTTTTTCACAACAGGCAAATTAACTGTAACTACCCTAATTTAATAATAATCTGTTTTTTCCAATAACATTAATTACACACATAATAATGTTTTGAGAAGAAATAATTTAAGGTGTCCCCAGGGATGCCAGTTTGTAGTCCTTGTATGTTAAATATGTTGATAGGATGACGGTCATTGTAGCTCAAGTGTGAAAACATCTTAACAAAATTCAACTTTAATATTAAATATAATACATTGATAAAATAATAATCTCAATCATTAATATTCTCTCAGCAACAAAATAATATTGAATATAGAATTACAAAAGCAGAACCAAATGTGACAAAGGCAAATGTAACTGAACAAGAGAGATGTATCATGGATCACTATTCAGCAGTATTCACCTCTAGCTGTTATTACTGTGCAGGTCACTATGGGCATCACACAGTATGAGATGTGACAGGCCGAGATGCTGCTGTTAGCGTGGTGATGTCAGTTCAAATGCTTCATGGGTCCATTAGGAGCACTCTCCTTTATTATTTACACAGTCAGTGTGGGATTTCAGCGATAGTCTGCATCCTCTGACTGACGTGTTGTGAGGTTTAGTGAAAATAACATGATGTGAGCAACATGCAGTTACATGCACATTATTCATATTTCTATATGGTATGATCTTTGAATGTTACTTTATGCTTGTTTTTTACTCACCAAGAATCTTTTGAGGGGATATATTTTAAACATCAAACGCAGCAGCTGATGTGATACCTTTGATGCTCAGTATCTCAGAAGAAGCAGACAGAGATTCATTATTTCAACCTCACAATGTAAAAAGTCCTCTCCACAGGCTAATTTTCTCTCTTCTCTCCAACCCACCTTTTTTATCTACCATGGCCCCATCTTTCCACCTTTGCCTCCTTTTCCTTTTTATGTTCTCTTATCTCCTCTTCCTGCCCTCCTTCCACCCAGATGCTGCAGAGGAGTCTAAAGCAGAGGAGGCCACCCCGGCAGATGCAGCGGCAGAGGCCACCGAGGAATAAGGCAAAGTCTAACCCGAAGAAAGCAGAATTAAGAGTATGAAGAATAACACAAAAACAAAAATCTAAAAAGGTTGCTCTTTGCCTTCCCAATGTGAAGGCAGTCCGTTTCTATTTGTTTGTCATTTTTTGTGTGGCAATGATTTTCTCGTGTTGGGGGAGTTTCCAGAGTGAAGTTTTTTGGCTCAAGCTAATACTATGAATAGGTGGTGGTGGTGGTGATGATGGTGTTGTTGATGGTTATGAAAATGATTGTTACCTTGATGATGATGATGATGATGATGATGATGATGAGAAGGAGGAGGAAGATTTGATTTGGAACATCTCCACTATTTAATGTAAGCAAATTAGTGGTGAAATGAGCGCTCCCAACTGGATAATTACACATTTAAAATGCATTGCAAATGCATCGTACTTTATTTGCATTGCAATGCACTTCCTTACAACACATCCTGCAAATAAAATCCGTACTTCTGCAAATGCACGCACAAAAACATGCTGGTTTTAAAATGCAAGTCTAGTTTTCAACACGGTACAAGTGTATCGAGAACACAGCAAATAAGTAATGTACTGACAAATCTGACGGAGAATAGAATGTATAATTAAATGTGTGATATTTCCAGTTGGACAGGTTTTATCCTACATCCAAAAACAACATAGAGGACAAGACTATTACTCTCTCTCTATTCTGCTTGAGTCATTCAAGCTTGGTTTACACCCCTTTTACAAACTCTCTGTTTACTCACATTTACAGTAAAGGACCTGTTGCCATTTGAATGACATAATCATATAATAAACTATAGAAATCAGCTATAGTATTGATGTAACTGGCTCTTACATGAAGATTTATGTTCTGCCAAACAAACGTGAGAACAGTAGCATGAACCATTGAACCAGATGCATGATGGGAACTCTCCCTCTGAGAGGAACGTTTTCGCAGTCACAAAAACTTAAGAGGTGTGGCGGCTTCTTTTTGATGTCTTTGGTGTTGTCATGACAGTTTATATGAATTGGAAACATACTCTTGCACTGATGTTAAGAAAATAAAAAGTGAAAAAGAAAATTCAAACAAACGAGCAAACAAAAAATACTTTTCCTATGTTCCAGTGAGTGCAATGTCCAGTTTCAACCTATCAAGGAGTTCAAACTTGTGAGAAAAAAAAAACATGAAAAAATAAAAATGGTTTCAATGTCTGTTTTCAAAATAAAGCAAATGTGCCAATTACCATCATAAACTGTGGAGTTTGTTTGAAGCTTGTTGTTACATCGGACGGTCGAACTTTTGGGGTAATATAGACTTTAAAGAAATACTTTAACAATTTGGGAAATGAACTCATTCACTTTCTTGGTGAAAATGTTGATTGGTACCATATTTATCAGTTTAATATGAAGCTGGAGTAGTTTGCTAGCTTAGCGCAGCATATTAGAGCTATGGGGAAAAAGGTAGTCTGGCTATGTCTGAAGATAAAAACTGCTAACCAGCACTACTAAAGCTCATTAACTAAACCTTAGTTTGTTTAATCTACACACACACACACACACACACACACACACACACACACACACACACACACACACACACACTCACACACACACACACACACACACACACACACACACACACACACACACACAAACCAAAGTGTGAGAACAATTTATAGTTTTCGGGGGTTATGTGTGTGGGAGTGACTTCTTGGGGCCTCCTGTGGTTGCCTAGCAACCTCAAGGTGCCATGGAGCTATTTTAATTGGTGAGCTGAGGTCTTGACATGCCTTTTTATCTCAGCACATCAGAGTACTCTAGCTAGCATATCAAGGTTTTCTCAAAACTGGGATAAATTCTCATACATTCTGAAACCAGAATATGAAGTTCACATTAAATCCCTGATCATACTGTAAAAGGGACAGTTTACATGTGAACACAGTCAGTCTTAGATATGATTTCAGTTTGTTAAAGGACAGGATCGACATTGTTTAAATCTGTCTTAATAGTCAGTTGCACATATGAACATTGCAGTAATCATTCCCCCTGGTAATACAGGCCACTATAAGTCCCCTTTCAATTATGTTAATAATGAAACCCACAGTCCTTGTTTTGTTCAAAAATGTACTTTTTAATTTATCTAAAGTTAATATGAGGCTTCAACAGTCAGAGTTAGTCAAATAAAGTGGATATATTCCAAAGTTATTTCTTCTTAGTATAAAATTCAATCATTTTGTTTCCGTGGACAGAGTTTCTCTGTTGAGCTGCAATGTAAGAATAGTAAAAAAAAATAATTTGAGAGAATCTGGCACTAAAAACACTGTAAAATTGGAAGATATCCAATTGATTGGACACATTTTGGTGGCTGAAGCCTCATATTAGCCTCAGACGAACTTTTTAATATATTTTTAGCACAGACAGTGACCTCTAGATTTCGTCTCCCATCACTTACATTGGAAGCACATAAGGAAGGAATCTCTAACCATCTTCTCAGTCACCCCTGTTGTAGCCTAAAAATAATGTGCATAAAATAAAAAGGTTACTCTTCATAACTGTCGTCTCATTTTAAAGGTAGACTTGAACAATTGAGCTCAAGATCCAATCAAATGTGAATGCTGGGAGTTCAAATGGGACTTCTGTCATGATAGTATGGTTCAGTAAAAATGAAATAAATAAGAATGACCCCCGGGGTTAATTTAAATACCAGATCAGACTCAAAGAAGTTGCATGACCTTCAAGCTAATGAAGCTGGTTTGCTGAACACGTAGTAATGAGCACAATGCATCTGAAAAGTTTCTTTTATCAGGCTCTACCTTCTGAGTCTTATATTCTCCTATACCATCCTCCCATTATATATGTTATAAGTTATGGAAAAAAACCTCTCTCCTTACTTGCAAAATACTTTTGTAGGTCTCTGCAATTTCAGTTTCACAAACTTCATACTTTTGTGAAAATGTGAAAAATTGAAGCTCATTTTCACAGTTGTGCCCGCTCTTTGTGGATGAAAACATCACCTACAGTAAATATGTAAAATACAGCATCAGTCACAGGTTTTACTCATGAACTCCTAAACAGCTTTTTACAGGAAATTGTAAGTGTCTCATTTGCTTTTCCTGCCCACATTTTCCCAGCTGGTGTGGGGGTGTGTGCTGGAAACCATGCAGACACAAACCTGTTTTTCTAACCTTCGACCTTCAGCATCTACAGACTTGCTCATTTATAAAGTTAGAGGCTAATAATGATGGAGAATAATGCATTTTTTTTGTGCTCATCCTTTAACATACCGCACCACAGTGGGAGGATAATTTGCTATGTTATGACACCTTGTGGAGAAACATTTAACCGCAGCAAGGCTGGAAATAAGCTACCGTTCCCATGGCTGTACTGTGAGCCTGTGCTGTATTATCAGTAATGTGTCACCATATGTGGTTGTGAGCAACTCAGTCTTACCTTTCGCCTTTTGGTACCAAAAGTGAAACTGAAACCTTCCCATGGCGATACCTCAGTTGTATTTCTCACACTTTTCTGAGGACAAAAATGTCTTCCAGAGAGTAAATAACAATACATATATTATTTTATTTGCATGTTACATGGTGATAAACACAACAGTACCATTAAGATTCCGTGTGTTCCAAGCTGTCTCCAAAAAGAGGTTACTTTCCCCGACATCTCAAGTCACATTCAAATACAGAACATTAAATTCAAACAATTTTATTTTGTATTATGAACATTTTCTCATATCCCTTTATTACATACCTTTTTTTTTTAGAAACTGACTGCAATTACCTTATGCCATAATAAAGTAAAGTAAAATAATAATAATAAAAAACAAAAGAAAATGGGACATTGCTGTCATAATGCATGATTGAATCTTAATTTCCCATGACAAAGGGCGGGAGGTACAAACGTGATAGTTACATTTGCTGTTTAAATTGTTCAATGTTGAGTTGTATAAACACGATCTTATGGATTTGCTGACTTTACAACATTCTACGATAGAAACATCATACTGTATATACACACAGAGGAGGAAAAAGGAAAAAAAGAAAAGAAAAATAGAATCCAAACTTAAGAATAGAAGGTTACCACTGTAACCATAGCTCAACAGAAAGCAGAAAGTTAGCTGTTCGGCCAACTCGTCATGTATATCATGCCTCACTTTTCAGGTAGGTTAATAATAATGAACAGAATCAGATAAGTACACGCGCGCACACACACGTAAGCCAGATTTGTACAATGAAGTGATGGTGATCTTTTGAGGCGATGCTCAAGAGTAAACTAGGTAGCTGTTTCTACAGTCTTCAGTAGATATCCAGGGTCTGTCTGCAGGGGGGTTGGTGCTATGTCCATAGGCTGGCTGTTGGTCTTAAAGAGTAATGGGAGGACTTGCTATTCCTTTCTGCTTTATGGATAAAACAGAGCTCAATGGCTTTTACATTAGTGTTCTTAGTACACCAGTCAGTGCTCATGAGCTGGTTTTAACCTGCGTGGATACACTTGGATGTCCACATTGGTGAGACTTGACTCAGGAAAATAGTAAAAAGTTAAGGCAATGTTTTCTGTAACATTGTCCTAATGCTATTTGCCTTGATGCGGCACATACCGAGCAGGTTAAAATAAAATGTTGAGCACAGTTTGACCCTACTCTGGTAGTCTGCCCGGGTCTCCTCCAGCTAAATAAAACACAACAAAACAAAACCTATTTTAGTTTGTCTGAGAGTTACTGCCCAAGACCAGCCTCGCTCTGCCCTGAGGTTTGTTATGTGACACTAAGTGAGACAGACAGACTTACTGGGACATGTAGCACAGACAACTCTCATGCAAACTGCCCACGAAGAACTTTTTCACTACCAGATCATTCACTTCTTATTACAGTAAGAAGATAACCACTGCACACTAAAAGCATCCTCAGCAGAAATACCAATCTCGTACAAAACATCAGGAGTCAAGTTAATCAGCATTAAAGTGGTTACACCAGAGTTGTTCGGTTTTTAAAAAATTAACTTAAAAAGCATGTTTATGATGAAAGCATAAAAACAAGAAGCTTTCTTATCACTTCCTAAACTTAAAAAATCAAATTGATGGTGAGTAACTGTTTAAATGCTTCACTTTTGATTGTGGCCTGTTTCAGTCTCTGCACAGCACTACTTTCACCGTTTCACCCACATGAAAACAAGATGGCACTACAATGTCACACAGCCACGGCCTCAGAAGCATTTACAATGAAAACACTGGGAACAAGTCTTTAATGTATTACAAAGATGACATTAATTACACGTGTGTCTTACAGTACTGTACTGTCTCGGCTTGGTTGTTAGAAGAACCGAGATGTGAACACACATCCAGTCGATGAGCTGAGCTGAGCTGGGCGCTGGAGTCTGTATGCTATTAGTCACCTCACGGTAGGTCAAAATAAATGTCAAAAAATAAAGGCAGCTAATAGTGCACCAGTTCTAGCAATTCTCCATACAACAGCAAGGAGCTATTTTCTGAAGGAATCGCACTGGTTGAAAGATCTCGTGAGTTTCACAAAAATATTGACACGTAGTATTCATTTAACCATTTTGTTTGTAAAGAAAGAAATTCAGCAATCAGCCCAAATATTGGCAGAAGTGTGATGAGAAAATTTGCTGTCAGGCAGCGCAATTTAATGGTAATATTTTGTTGAAGAGTCTCATCAGCAGTGGCCTTCAAGGATGCATTGAGGGGAATAAGCGTTCAATATTCAGTTTTGCTGCTCTCGTGTTGAATTCTTGGTACATTGAGGAACATTAAAAGTTAAACATAATATTCCATTCCCTACATTGTCATGTAAGCCAGCACTTGTATCATCTCAAGGATAGCTACAATAATAACTGCACAAAACTATTTTCTTTTTATGCTAGACCTTTTTTTTTTTTTTTTTTTAAAGAAAAAGAATCATCATTGTCTAATGGGCTTCAGTTCACATGATAGGGCAGGGTTGCCAGTTTAAGATCTACAAGTTATTCATCTTTCAACAAATTGCTACCCTATTCATAAACATGGACACATAAAATTTGCCTTTTCATATATATATGGACATTGGATTCAAGTATATATATATACATAACTAAAATGAATGAGGTAAAGACAGAAAAAAAACCTCAATATCAATATATCATGGATTTTCTGTATCATTTCATATTAAAACACACATACTTCTTTGAAAGAGAGAAACTAAAAGTAAGTCATTCATTGGTGTCATACATTTTTATCCAAATTCCAGCAGTATAGAATAAAGATCCTAAAACTCATGAACTAAATGCAAACACTGTATGTGGTACAGTATATGTCGCTAAATGCAGTGCAGTCTGCTGCGGAGCAGAGACAAACAGCACAGTGCGGTCGTTGGAACAAGCAACACTGCAACAATTCCTCTCTGTTCCCAGTTGTTACAGCGGCAGAACAAGTTGTCTTATAGAGAAATACAAAATGTTACTATGTACAGTACGCATCATTATAACCTACTGTGTATTTTTTTTTCTCTTTTTATTTTCTTTTTGAAAGTGAGAGTCCTGCTGCAAAAAGAAGAAGAGGAATTCTTTTTGGAATAAAGGCGAGTGGTTGCAAAGCCACTGAATGAGGATGTAGATATCCATCACCAGATAAACTAATTTCCTCAGGTTTGTACTCCGCATGGTTTAGCTCAGGAGGATCAACTCGATTCTATTAACTGCATCCTCCATATCTGGACTTGGCAGCAGCGACCCGAGACTGCTGTTTCTAGAAACAATGTCGTACTCAGCTAATGCTGTATATCAGTGTTTCAGTCTAATAGCGTCGGATTATAGCAGTACAGACTTTAATATCAAGCTTTAATCTCGTTATAGAATCACTTCACTGGCTGCAGTATGTTCCTTTTTGATTTCTGCACGCGTTAGTTTGGAAACCTCTAAAGTTTATCGACGTTTGGCAGATACTTTGTTTGCTGCTCTTTAATGCACTGGTTAAAACAGTTTGTTAAATCTACAATTTCAGTTAACATAATGTGACTACGAGAGTGGGGAGAAATATACTTTATGTCTTCAGTAGTTGTAGAGACAAATGATTGTTGGCGTCCCTGTGAGTGGGGCGCCTCTGCTTTCATTCCCCTGAAGACAAAAATACAACATCCCAAACCCGATCCGGACCCCGTACACAAGATATAGCAGAAACAAAGAAGTGCATATGAATTAAAAAGAGCAACGCAATTCTTTAATAGAGCACTGTTTGCTTGTTCTGTCCTTCATACTGTTTTTTTGTTTTTTGTTGTTCTTATAACATTTTACTCGTAACCCAACGCTTGTCATAATATCTGTAAGCAGTACTCGAGAGCACATAAGGTTTTCGTATGATGCAAACAGTCTGGGGACAGTAAAGTTGGTAATAAGGTAGCGATAAGGATGTCGGTGAGTTGGAGAGAAGGAGGAGAGGGAGGAAGGGACGGGGCGGGGGAGAGGAGAGGAGAGGAGAGGAGGACAGCAGTATTAACACTTGAAGAAAAGGCAGGCGAAGCAGGCCAGCAGGAGCCACAGTGATTGAGATACACAGGCAGAGCCGTTGATATCTCGACCTGTCCCAGGTCCTGCACAGAGAGAGAAAAGAGAGAAGAAGAACAGGAGTGTTAATGTAGAAGTCACTGCCAGAGAACTCATTCAGACTGGCAGAACCAACACCTTGAGAAACTGTAGTAGACCAACTGCCAAGTACAATGATCACATATATTTTGATTCTCTTGATTAATCACAATCATACCACTAATGTTTTTGAATCCCTCAGTCTGAATCATTAGATGCATTATGTGCTACTGACTGCAGTCTGTTCAAAGTTGCAAGAGGCTGCAGACTTTAGGTGTCATGGTGACATCTGGTGGCCATTATGTGCTATTTACTCTGTTGCTGTGATGGAAGCCCAGAAAGTACAAAAAAAGCTTGTACTTGCTTTAAATTTTATTTCTAAAATATGAAAAAGAACATTGAGAAGACAACTGGTTGCACCATTTTTCATGGTTTTTTGGGAGCTGCTGGGCTACATTCAACCATGCTAGTGTGCTGGGCCGGAAAACCCGCAGGCGGCAAATGATGCAGCAGGTGTGACACAGAGAGTTTTTATTAACTGATAATCAAGTAGCAGCTGGTAGTGATTCTGCTGTAGTAACCTTGCTTTGCTGGATGTTTCTATTTCAACTCAACCACTACAAACATAAAATACTTGTTTGTTGATCTGTAGTTTGTATGATGCTGCTATTGCATGTGTTTTTTTTGTTTGAGCTCTTTGTGTGCCGAATTATAATGGAGTGAAAACCATGCTGAGCCTACTCAAACCGGCATTGTGCCAATGGAGTTCTGGAGCACACTCATGAAAAACACCTGCTGTGATATCAGTGGGGTGACGGATGTGTTTGAAACAACTGTGTTGGACCTATTAAGGGGTGTGTTCAGAAACTGTGACTTTAAATCAAAATTTTAAAACAATTAACTACTAATCAAATAAGTCTCACTAGTGTGGAAGGAGTCACTCATGCAAAAATCATTCAGAATGATCACACAACTCTGCAGCCCCGCTGGGCTTTTAGTATCCTCTCGGGTTTTGTGGATTAAAACAGGGTTGGTTTCATTCACCGACTAGACAGAAAAAATGGCAATATTTATTACTAATATAAATATTTTACCATTCACATTTCTCTGTGACTGATTGCTAACATGTTAGCCACACCAGCTGGCGTTTCTGTCGGCTTACTTTGGTGTATTTCTGCCCTCTAGGGTCCAAAATCTGATTAAACAGCTCATGAAGCTTTATAACACTGCAAACATTCCCCTGTTAGAGCACTTATTAAAGACATTTATATCTTCATTTTAATCATTAAAAAATGTCCAACCTCTAAAATCTTACTTTAGATATTTATGAATTGTGATTGATTAGACCGGTAGTACATCACATATTGGGTACGTCAGTTATTATGAGATACATATTGTACAAATGGTAATTTCTCTTCATACTGGAGTGATTTTGAATATAACATTACACTGTATTTACACAGTTACAAAGACTTACAGCTTTCCTTTCAATATATTTTGGATTGACAGAGAAATTATTATAAAATGACATATTTTAGGGAAATTGAAGTGGATGTGGATAGTGTGAGAACAATAAAAACTGAACTGAAAACTTTCTCCTTATTTTACCCATATAGTAAATGTCACCTTCCCAATCCAGACAGTTTCTGGCTACATGCAGTTAAGTGCAGAGTTGAGTACACCATTAGCAAAATGACTGAAAATTACTATGTGGGGAGGTTTTAGTTCTCAAACTACCTTCAAATTGTTCAGTTCTTACCACTGAGCTTACAGAAAAGCATGCAAAGCTGTGGCGGGTCTCCTGCCCGCTGAGTTTTCAATGATTCAAAGGGAAATTGGGTTAATACACTTAACACTAGAAAGTCATTCAATCTCGCCTTCACACTCACAATGATTTGAATGACAGTGTTTTCGAACACAGTGTAGATATTATTATAACCTTGCTGTGATATTTCATGTTCAGTGCTTCAGGTGATGTCTGTATTATTAAGGTTATCACCATAATATTAGAAGAGCTGCACAACACACTATTTTCCACGCAAGACTTTGGATTCTAGTGCAATATTCTAGTGAGCTATAATAAATGGCAGCAGTGTGCATACTTACTATAGAGGAAAACGCTGGCATTCTGGACGCCCAGTCGGTTCGAGGCCACACAGGTATATTTCCCATAATCCTCTTCGGTGACGCTGGTAATCATGAGAATAGTGGTACTGCCAAGAAATTGGATTTTGATGCCCTGGGTACCCTGGGACAGCCTTTAGAGGAGAGAAAGATAAAAGGCACGCCAATTTTTTTAAAGTAAACTGCAAAGTAATGAAAATTAAATGAGTTGAAGACAGAAGGGAGTCAGTGACATTTTGGGCAAACTAATAAAGTCTTCACTGTCTGTGCAAGTAAAGGAGAAGGAAAATCCCAGTAGAGCTTAATTAACCAATAAAATATTCCAAATTATAACTAGAAAAGAATAGAAAAAAAAAGTCTTGGATTAAGCATAGTCTTCATTATCGGCCTTAGGGCACAATGAAACTTTTTACAATGTAATTGACCAGATTCGGCTGTTTCCTGAACCCGATGTGACATCCCGGAGGCACAGTGCTTCTCGAACACAATGTGACAACATTAAAAAAGATTTCTGTGAATCTATTAAGAAAATTACTCTAAATGTCACACGAATTTTGGTCAACGCGTTACATTTTCTGTTGTATTTCTTCATTCAAATTATATTTTACAACGCAGCTAAAGTAGAGTGTAAGCGGCCTCATTGTTCAATAGGGCAGAAAAGCCATTCTCATTTTGGAACAAACCTTTTCATTAACAGCTCTGAACACAATGCTGCATTTACTAGAAAGCAATTCATGACCTTTGGATTATGTGGTGAGAGAAGAAAACAGGATGTGGTTTTTCAGAAAGGCAATGTCACAGTCCAGGCGTGTACATTTCTGTTTTTCATTTCAGGTTTACAGAAATGTAATAACTTGTAAAAATGGCAAAACAACCAAAACACATTGCCAAAGCCAAAGAAACACTGTTGAGAATGTAGCTACAATTTTTGTTTATGTATATACAATATTTTGCTTTAATTCAACAATTTATGCTCACAGCAAAATGATTTTCTTTCATAATGACTGCTTACTAAGTGCTGTTTTGTGAGTTGCCATAAAGCAAACAGGATCATTATTATGCAGTTTTTGGGATGAAAGATTTAGTATGCTGCTGAAGTTCTGCTCTGCACTTCAGGGAGCTTTAATGACCACCAAACTTCTGACAATCAATTATGTCAACCTTGAACCCCTTTCAGAGCAAATTAATCAATACAATTTGCTGACTCACACTGTATACATGTAACTTTCTAATGAACTCTTCCACCTCATCATCACAACCAAATAAAACTCTTTTAATAATACAGCACAGATAATGGATTCTGCTTGTTCTGGGCTGATTGAGACCTTTGTATCATGAATGAGGTGAAGTTAATTTAAGGCGCCTCAACTTAATCCTGCTTAAACCAGGGTAATGTGGTAATCGGGATTTGAGCAGGGGAGCGAGACATTTATGCTGACACATACTTGGCTGATAGAAAGTATTAACATAAAAAGGAAACCGCACATCATGGCGCAGCATAATTTGGCTCACTGGGGAGCAGGAACTTGATAAAGTGCTGAAGTCCTTCCCACAGGGACACCTTGAGAACAGTGTGTGTGTGTGTGTGTGTGTGTGTGTGTGTGTGTGTGTGTTGTTGTGTGTATGTGTATGAGAGAGTGAAAGAGAGAGAGACCTAAGGGAGGGCAAGTGCACTAACAATGTCCACACTCCATCTTAAAGCAACCCCCCTCTCCAACGATAAGGCCAGTAGCAGATATATTCTCCAGTGTGTCTTCATGAGAAGTGACTGCACTATTAAAAAGGCTTGCCTGGCCACAGAGCATGCTGAGAGACCCAGATAATACACAGCACCACAGGGAGTTGAAAGCAAACAGCTACTTTTTCTATAGATTATAGAGCATGATTGTAATGCAGTAGCAGGGGAATAAATTGACCTAAACAGGTCAAATGAGATGGAACCATCTTTTGTTTTCACAGCCAGAGTTTCAGCTTGGACTCTGCCTTCATTTGCAAATAGGGTGTGATTCCAAATGCCCAAGGACAGAAAACTGGAAAGCTAAGAAACTGGATCTCTGGCCCCTAAAGTACTTTTCTATTAGCATTTACCGAGCTCAACATTTTGGCTGCCCATTTTAACTTTTAACGTATTGGCACGTGCAGATCTGGAGCCCACAACCTCTCTCGCTTTTGATTTTAAGTTTGTCCTCAAATACACCTGTGTCTCTGCCAGCTTCTCCATCTGGCATAATAGACTGGAATACATTATCATAAAAGTTGGCAGAAATCGTGCACGTTTACCTTGTTGGATAGAAGTTATTCCAAGTGTTTTCATCATTACTGTATTATATGTGACATGCTTCCTTGCAGGCAGAGGGCAGCAGAGGTCTGTTGGATGTCTTGAACAATCATTTATTGATGCACGGAGCCACTCTGTTACATTAAACCCAAGACTGAAATGATTTGACCCCTCTATTTGGCGGAGGGCACGCAGTGTGTGCGCAGGCCTGTGGTTGCAGGCCGGTATAGATGAAAGACCAGAGCAAATCATCAGATGGACAGATTTGATTCTGTAGCGTGTGGGAGCATCTAAAGTAGGTTATCACTGCCAGAGAAAGTGACAGGCCTGTTATGATTCAAGGCTGATGATAAATGAAATCAAGTGGAGAGTCCTGCTGAGACTTGTAACCTAGAGATGATTGAAAATGGCCCAGTGGCTGTGACAGTCATGTATCAGCTGACAAAACAACAAACATATCTGTCTGTCACACTGGCTGACAGCTCAGTTTGGATTTTGTCATATTATAAACATGGATGAAGTGCTTAACTGCACAAAGAGCAGGACTAATATGCTCCTTCAAACATTGCTTTTGTTGACACACACCGGTTGATTCCACAAATACAATTATCAAGACTTAAGTACTGTAATGTGTTATGGAGCTAATAAAATCTACTTGAATAGAAGTGGCTAATATTTTCTCTGTGCACAATCACATTTGTGTCTTCTCCTTTAGGGTCAACATTGAAGAATCATTTGTGAACACATTTAACAGAACCAATATTGTACGATATACAGTGAGGCTCAAATTCCATTATATACAGCCAGTGAGCAGATACAGAAATACAGAGTGTGTTGATGACTAGGAAGCGACAGTTAACGGTCAACTGCTGAGGTCTCTGCTGAGGATAATTGGTCTCCAAGCGCCGTGGAGACTCTCAGATCCTGGTGAAGTCACAGATGCTGTGAAGTCATTTATGTTTTAGAGGATGAGCTATGTTTCATCAGATATGGAGGTCCACAAGTTGGATATTAAAGCTGACAGAGGATGGTTATGTACAAGGTTAGGTACTCAGAGAGTAATAGGATGTGTTCACCAGTTTGTACCTAACAGTTTCAAGTGTTTACTCCTTCAGGTGAGGGTGATGCTTTTTTAAAAATTTGGCACCGAATACTGTGACTGGACCAAAAACATGCCTAAGTCCCCTTCCAAGAAAGCTGTGGTGTGGCTGGTTTGGAGTAACCGATGAAGTGGAAATGATTTCAATAAGTTGCCAAAATGAGCAAGTCGAGATTTCACTCGAAATTTGTGGGATTGTCACAGAGGGAAAATAAAACTCAAGCTTTTCTCCCTGCATTAACAAATCTGAAACAAAAGATATTAAAAAGTATTACAGGGGATTAAGAAAAACAAATGATCACTGTCAAATACAGTAAGACACTGCTAAAATGCTTTTGACTGGTATCAGTAATTAAAATATGAAACATGACAGGAAACATGACAGTCTAGTTTGTTTGTCAAAATACAGTTAAAAGAAGGGATTACAGAAGATTTAGTACAACAAGGCATCAAAGCTAATCAGAAAATGTCAATAAAACTCAACTGTACTTCAGAATTAATAAAGTACAATGTTTGTGTTTAAGGTGGAAATAACGAGAGGTGAGAATCCAAATCCATCAATACATTTTTTGTTATTTTTGTGTTTTGGTGTTTTGGTGGGTGTGAACTGGTTGTTAAATTTGTCAGTTGATGTGCAAATGTGTATACCTGTGAGGGTGCAACCTGTCATGTGTCACAGAAAGGTAAATAAAAATGTTTAACAATGACGAGAATGTACTGGTGTTTTTTTGGGGTGTTATGTTGTTATCTGTTATCACCTGAAGGAGATGCCGAGGCGCTTTGGGGTGCTCTATGTATACAAGGAGCTGCTCAAGTATAGACGCATGTTCACTTGCTTGCTAATAAAGAAGCCAATGCAGTTTGCTAACTTCTTCTCTCTGTCATATTTCACCAGAGATATATTTTCCCACCATATTCTGTGATGCGTAACACAACCACACCTGAGGATTATTGTATTTCTGAGACAAAGGGATTTTTGACTCTTTTACTGCAAACATGATAACCCTGCAATAAATGCTCATTCTGATTTAAAACACGCATTTGACTTCAGTTTACAGTTAGTTTACTTTACTTTATAAAGCAATTTTCTGGCACAGCAAATCTCACCAGGGGTCCAGATGATTACAGATTATGCAATTTAACAACTGACTCCACAACTGATTAAAAAACTGTATTGAATTAGTCCGACGTAATGCAGTATTACAATAGTAGCCAATTAACAGTTCACTAAACTAATCATAGCTCGACAGCTGGCACTGCAGGGTTGTAAAGCTTGGATTTTTCTTCATGGTGAAGTGGTGTGCATGGATCCATACTCAGTCTTTCTCTAGGTCGTGCCAAAACCAAAAGAGCAAAGATTTAAAGAATGGATTACACAACCCATTATCCATCCATCTCTGTTCCAACATGAGATGCAATCATTAGTATATCTAGCCAGCTGCTTTACTACCTGCTGAGTGTTACTTCCTTGAACAAGGACCACATCATTAAAATGTTCCAAGAAGCACATTTTAAAATAACTAAATAAGTAAAATAACAGGTTATATTAAGAAGAAAACATTCTCGTGAGCACATCCCACAGCGTGAAAGCTGATCCTGGATGCTAATCATTAGCATCATCAGGTACTTGAGATAGGTTTAAATTTGCCTGTCAAACACATTGGTTAGTTCTCCTCCTTATCTTGTAACATTAAAAGTGAAACATATAGTTTGAAAATACATGATTGAAAAGTAGTATAATCAGCCAGTTTGACAGAAATTAGTCTTATCTTGTAATTTTTTACTTATGATAGGCTACAAGTTTATACTCTACACTGCTATAACAGAATACTGTTTCTTTTTTTTTTCTTCCATTTAGCATATCATGTATGCACTGTAGCCACCAAGTGCATATTAAAGAAACTTTTTACAAATTCTCATTTTAAATCAAGCAGGAAACATCAAAAAGTCAGCCAGTGACAACGTTTTTAATTAACTCACAAAGCCAGTATCGACCTTAATTAGCAAGCTAGCTGCAGCTGATAAAATCTGAAGGCAACAGTTGCGATTCCAGCTGGCAAAATGGACAGCTGTCTGCAAGAAATGAGAAGCCTGTTTTTGTATAGTTCTGTCTAAAATCAAGGATGAATTGTTTCAAAAATGACTAGGAAATTTGATTGGGGAGTCTGGCACCTGTAAACTGCACATGTGCTGTGTGAGGTTTGAAAGCATGACGCAGCAACCGTGACTAACATTTCCTCTTTGTGATTTATATGCAGATTTCAGGGCGTCCACTGATAACCTGTGTGCTGGTGAGGTTAAACTGATTGAGAGGGAAACAAGCACAGGAGCAAGACCCCACCTTAACAATCATTTAAATAAGACACAACAGGCTACAGTGCATTAGCTTTGATTCTTAGGGACAGGACTATAAAATTAACTATCCAAGCAAGGATAAATTGTATTATTATGGTGCATTAACATCATCATCCAAGGAGAAAGTGCAATAACACTTTCTGCTGGCACAGAGAGAGAGGGGGACCATGAATAGGCACATAGCCAAAATCCTCCAGGGGAAAAACAACGGAGATAGATGGAGGTTGGAAACAATGGATAATGCAAAAATATTTCAACAACCATAAATCTTTCTTCTCAAGAACTGGTGTGATAGGCCTATTACTTTAGAGACCATATCTGTGATAACACTCGTGACACTCCTTCAATATTTCCCCCCCCTCTTTAAGGAAGTTTTGCTGCTGTAGTTTGGTTTACGAGCAAAATTGCAGATCATGACACTGTGTAATTTTCTTATCATTAGCTTCTTCCATTCTCACACTGACTCAGGTGGTGGGAATCTCTCAGGTTATTAAATGACAAGTGTTAAAATCGAGGGACTTGGTTTGTCATTGCCCTTTGAATGTCATCTTCTTCAAGTGTTTTCCAGATACATGCATGACACTTAAATTGATAGCTTTGCAATGAACATCTGTGTCTGGTCGCACAATTTGCAATTTCACAGGAGAGAGTGCAGCGCTGGAAATCTGAATTTCATTTCAGCGGAATAACTTGTGGTATGAGAGAAGGGTTACTGAGACTGCAGTATATAAATTGCATACAAGAGAACACCCAATCTGTTCTCCTTTTTCTCCTTTCAGAAGAACATCACAGAATTCATCCCTGTCTTACACAGTAATGTTCAATTAACAATGGAATAACAGCCTAGTGAGTGATTAAGTGGGTGATTAGTCATTATCAAACTACACAGATGATGTCATCAAATTAACTTTGGGATATGACAATGGAACCACTCTGAGAGCAGATTTAACAAAGGGATCAAAGAGATCCATTATAACCACCGGGTAAAATGATACAGAGCATTCCTGGCACAGAGAACAAAGAGATGAAGCTGCTGCCACAGTGGAGTAGAAATCAACTCACGACAAACCATGTGAAAAGCTCCTGACCTGTGTAATTTCAAAAAGGACAGCCCATGGAAAAAAATCTGGACAACAATGTTGTACTGTGTTGACAACCCAGAAATGAATGCTTACATTCACAAAAGGCTTTTGGATAGCAATGTACAATGTCACTTGTACCCATGCTAGTGGCATGGCTCCAGGGATGGAAATGTGTGTCAGTCAATCCACCACTTTGGTCCAGACTGAAATATTTCAACAAGCACTGGGTGAATAAGCTGAAATCTTTGTGCATTCATTGTTGGAACCCAGACAGTAAATCCTAATTACTATGGTGATTCCTTGGATTTTTCTCTAGTGCCACATTGAGGTTGAAAATAACTAGAAATGTCTCAACAAATATTTGATGGATTGCCACGTAATTTGCTATGTCCCCCTAAGGATTAAGTTTAATAACCTTGGTGATCCCTTCACTTTTCATCTAACATGTTCAAAACTGATGAGTCTCCGATCAGCCTCAGCTGTACTTTGTGTTTAATGTTTAATGACACCAAATTGACTTAATGATGACTTCAGCTTAAAATGCTTTTTAAAATAAGACTGTTTGTAATCCATATGTCAGTTTATTGCCATCTAGTGTACACTCTTATTAGTGAATCAGTGATGGTCAGAAGTTCTGTGAAGTTTCATTTTGTATGTAATTGTAAACTGGGGATTGGTCCCTGTATCTAGGACCATCAGATAAGAAAAGTGATTTGCTCCTAAATAATTGGGTCCAATTCCCAGCTGTGTATTAACTGCTGTTGTGAGTGAATTGAACCTGTATACTCCAAGTGCTCTGAAGAAGACTCTGTGCTGAAACACAGAAGCATTTTTTCTATTGTAATGTGAGCAAAATAAACAAGTGAAATGTTTGTATTTTCTCCTCCTTGACTAGGAAATTTGCATATTTTTGGAAAATATTTGATGGATTGCCATGCAATTTGGTATGTTCCCCTCAGGATGAAGTTTAAAAACCTCGGTGACCCCTTCACTTTTCAGCGAATGCCATCATCCGGTAAAAAATGCAATTTATCCAATTCTCTAGTTTCTGACCAAATCCCTGCAAAACTGATGACATGCCCATCAGCCTCATCTGTACTTTGTGTTAAATACTAATTGACATTATGTTAGTTTTCTAACAGGTGAACATTTTAAAAATTAAATCTGCTAAATTTCAATGGCATGCTGATGTTATCATTTAGCTCAAGGTGCTACTCTACCTAAATTCAATCTTACAGAGCTACTAATGTGATTGTAGACTCACTGTCTTATTAAATCAAATGAAATAGTTAAAGCAATGGTATTCATTAATAATTCCTTAATTGTGCTCATAACAATGAACAGCAAAGTCTGTGTACAGCTGCCATAGTCATGCATAAGTAAATTCAATGCAAATCTCATTATTTTGGCTCATTATTTTTTTTAAATGGTGGCAACATAAATCAAATAAAATTAATACATTATCAACATAAATTATTATAGGTATTAATCTTTCATCACATGTAGGTCACCCACAGGACTGTAACTCATCAGTCAGCCCAAACCAGAATGTTTCAATACAGTATCTACCATTAAAGATGACTAAATGATGCCTGAGACTAAAACGTTAAGACTTTTCCCATACTGTTGTAATGCATGTACAGTCAGGCCTTTCTCAAATACTTTGTTGTTTCCAGTAAGTTTCACATGTACGGGTGAAGTTTTCCATCCCATAGGCATCATAGGAATCATTACAGTAATCAAGAGACTTCAGAGCTAAAGGGTGCTAGCCTTTGTGGATCAGTCATACTTGATATGATATGGTTGATTGTGATAAAGGAGTCTAATCGCTTGTGCTCTATTTTATGGCTTGTTTGAATTGCTGCATACAACTCAAGTATTTTAGCTTAGACTCTTAACCCTTGATTGGGCCAAAATGTCAAATATAAATATCATCTTGGAAGCATAACCCTGTTTTTTTTTTTATTTCAATTGATCTGTAACTAGTACTTGCTAGGTGGTTGTTTGATCTTGAAGTGTCCTAGTCCAAAAAGAAATACTGACAAAACATACTTTGTCATATAACCTTAACCAACTTTAATTGTAATTTCTCACTGAGGAAAGATGAGGTATTAGTGGTTGTGTACAGGTGTTCCTTTGTGACGTGGGTGTTGGGGTTGGTGGTGTAAATGTGAGTCAAGTTTTTACCTTTTTTCGTCTCTGTACCATTCAAACTCTGGTGGGGGCACAGCGGTGGCCTCACACTGCAGCGTCCCCATGCGGCCTACCTGGGCCTCTGAGCTCTGGGTTTTCTTTATTGTCGGAGGGTCTGCAGAATCACACAAAACTCACGTCAGTAACATTTTCCAAACGACGACCAAACAAACTCTAAAGCACGGTAATATGAAGTGAATTGCTGCTCCCTCCCTGTGTAGTACCTGTCGGTTTTTTCCCCAGCCTTTCTTTGAAATACTTCAATTTCCTTTTCCTAAAAAGTCTTATAGTGTCAAGTACCTTTGAATGGCATCAGGGATTTAAGCTTGAGATTGAGTCCTTTCACACACTGACAAATGCTCTGTGTTGAATGTTACTGATAAAAGTAAACCTACAAACAAATCTACTGAATAAGCTGAATGACTTGAAAGATTCTTCTACATGTCACATTTTAATCCAATTGTAGACTGTTGAAGGCTCAGAAATCAGTTTAGATAGAATCACAGCTAAAATGTTCAAATTTCAAGTTAATATATCATTCAACACTGCAAATGCCAGACATACATCCAATGTGGATTAATTCCTATTTTACATTTAAAATGAAAAGTAAAAAATATGTTTAATATAGAAATCTTAATCATTTAATTCAGGCACTCAGACTTAGCTAAAGTACACTTTGGGAAAATAGCCATATATGATTAGTTCAGATCAGATCAATTCTATAACTCCTCTCCACTGGGATTAGTTTGTGATGTCTCATGAGTTGTTCATCAATCCTTAGCAGTCAACGTATATATTACACTCATCAGATCTAACATAGTCCCCTGACAAGATGTAATTAGGCGATCTTGTTTTGAAATGACAAGTGTCTCTTAAATCACCATGTGGTACGTGAGAATTACCATGGAAATGACAGTTGCAATCAAAGCTAGAGCTCTTTCCATTTCTAGCTGGATACATCTTGAGAGAAGTGAAGGGTGCTCCAAAACTTTCAAATATACAGCTTTCACTCCCCGCCACACTAAATACTGTCTGTCTCCACCCTTAACTTCAATCTTGACTTTTGTCTGCTTTTATCTGTGAGTGTATCATCTTTTCTGACATGAAATGTGATGAGACTATTGATCAGTATTCAGTTTGGAATATAGTGCGCCCTGCAGACTGTCGTTACTTACAGTTGACAACCACATTGACGTATTTGACATCAGGCGTTGCGACGTCGTTGCTGGCTTTGCATTCATAACGACCCGCTTGGTTCCGCATGATACCTATAATGTCCAGGTACTCTTCTCCATCCAACGGTTCTGCTGCAGAGAAGGAGAGAAAAAAGGTGGAATAAATGGGGTTTTTTAACCCTTACTTTCCCCAGTGACTTTGAACCAACAAAATCTACCGGCTAACAATTCTAATATAGGAGATATGGATTTCATGTGGATATTTGTGGGTGTTTGTGTTGTACTAAAACTGCATGAAAGTAAAAAGTATTTTTGTTTAAACATCTTGGTCCTTAGGTTATTTTTTAACAGTTGAAATTACACATTAATTTGGGACTTGAAACGTGGTAGCTAAAAAAAAAAAAGATTCACCACATGTGAATGTTCAGATTAAAATTTGCCAGAATTGTCATGATTCATGAGTAAAGCTGGCCTCCCCTGAATCTACTGACATTATAATTGCCACCCATGTCAGATTGTCTTGGCCACCATTAGCATGGAGGGCAATGAGACACAATAATGGGAAGGAAGCAGAATGGGCAGTCTGATTAAAATTCAATTGTCTAATATACTGTATTTTTATGTTGAAGCACAAAAAGGAAAGTGGTTTCTTTTCAACACTGCTGAAATGTCTACATATATGCATTCCATGTATTGGTATCAGATATGGATCTTTATATGTATGCTCACGTTAGAAGATGGGGCGAAAAGTATTCTCCTCGTAAAAGCATGCATGGTGTTACACTCTGGTGTAAGCAGAAAAAAATTCTAAGCAAGTTCTAAAGTAATTGTGTAAAAAATTAAAAGGAGGGCTTGAGAGAGAAGCTGAAACTTATTACTTTCTAACCTCCACACACCTGACCAATCACTGTCTGAAGTAGGCCTGCTTGTGGGAATGTTGGCTTGGGAATGTTGCAAAGATTTTCAGACACAGGGGTCTCAATTCTGATATTAGAAAGGTGTGGGGAGGAGGGGGTTTCATATGCTGTTCGACCATCTGACAAGTTCTCTGATTGAAGCACACTGACAGCTTTTGGTCCTCTGAGACGTGGTTTTGATTAAGGGGGTAAATAAATAGCTGATCCTGAGCTTCTTGGAAAGCACATGAAAATCAAGCAGCCATTTAGACAGGACCATGCTTCCACACTCATATTCTAATACATCAGAGGTAATGCAAATTCACAGCCAGGTCAAGAACTCAGACTGAATGACTCTACAACTGAGATGGTGTTTAATATTCAACAACTTGCTAAGCTGACTTATATTAGTTTGTCTGAAAGCTTCAATTAACAGAGATGATATCTGCAAATGTCAGACAAAACATCTGAACAGAGTGGGA
Organism: Scomber scombrus; assembly: GCF_963691925.1. Taxonomy (NCBI): domain Eukaryota; kingdom Metazoa; phylum Chordata; class Actinopteri; order Scombriformes; family Scombridae; genus Scomber; species Scomber scombrus. Next base: position 7,782,576 of record NC_084974.1, read on the forward strand.
CAAAACCGTAGAGACAATCAGACAGATATCTGACTAATTGTTTAATGAGCAATCCAGCTAATTAGCCGTGTAAAGAACACAGCATCTCATTAGGAAAGATCTGCTGTGTCTTATTAAAGATGGGTCAGGAGGAGGAAATGGCAAATTCTTTGATGTTTTGCCACGTTAATTGCACTACATCTTTTATCACATCTGAAAAGAGCGTCGGTGTGACGACCCTGAGATATCATTACTTGTGACGTGACAATTTATTTATTTGGTTTATGTGGGTGTGACATTACAGTTAATTAGACAGAAATGCAATAATTGATGCTGTATATGATAATAACCTGTATTTTCACTCTATACTGAGCACAGCAGGTTAATTTGACTTGATGTCATGAATGTTCATTCAAGTTTTTCATTCATTCAAAATGCAATTACAGTGTGATAGAAAATTAAATAATTGGAAATTGCAATAACTTAATGAGGAATCATCTGCTTGTAGCCAGAATGCCAGCAGTGCAGATCTCTGGGTATTTCTTAGAGAGACACAATTATCTGCACTGAATGAAAGAGAGAGTCTCTGGAGGACCCAGCAAATGTAATAACTACAATAACATCCACTGATACGTTCCTTAATCTAAGAAAATAAGGGTTGATGGAATCTTGGCCTTGAAAATAAATTGCAAAGAGGAGATCTCTGAAATGCAAGGAGAGGGGTTGGTTACTGTTTGTCACAAAAGTAAATGTCAGTAGTCTCAGTTTTGGGCAAGTTCCTGCTCCTGTTCCAAGTGAGGGGCTGCAGGCACCATGAGACCGAAGTGCCCTGCCCTGAGAAATGAACTGGCAACTTCAGGGACTCTGATATGGGAGGGTAGTTGTTCTGCTTTGGTGAGCACACATAAATGCGGTGCCATTTCATGCACTGCTCACAAAAACACCACGTAACAACACCCCAAAAACAACAGTCCGACTTTTAAACAGGCCTGCAGCTCAAATGCCGAAATACCTACAAAACTGGGTCCATCCACAGTGTTTGAAACAGATAGAAAAAATATCCAAATTATCCAAATCAAGTGAATGATGAAGATGGAGGTCAGTTGATACAGTATTATTTCATGATGATTGAAAGATCAGTCGGACCATGATCAAAGTCTAAATAAGATCATATTCAGTTCTCCCTGAGATGAACTGCCAGGGGTAATGTGATAGGAGAGGTACGACTGAAAATCAGTTGCCATGGAAATTCTATTGAAGCTCAATCTCTTCTTCAGTGCTTTGGTTTGGTGCTGGATAAAGACAGAGAGAAAGCCAGGTGACTGCAAAGATCAAAGAATAAAGAAGAGCGAAAAGGGGGAGAGTAGAGAATTTAAATGAGAGATGATAGGAAGTGGCTCGACTCGTTGTTTAAGCGCTGCAATTAACTGTCAGTAATCTCACCTGATGTGTAAAGGGAGCGACTCAATCATAAAGAATGAATGGGACGTGATGTATTGTTGAAAGAAACAATTAATTACAATACAACATTTCACACATCCGTCCGTGCCCACGAGAGAATACCACTTCCTGCACATCGAGTGTGTGCTTTACATGTTATCTATTTAATGAAGCGTAATGAAGATAGATTGGTTAATCTTGTCTAGAGGGAATTGATTAGACTGTACAGTATATGTGTGCACACACGTGCCCACGCTGTTGCTTGGAGGCTTAATGTCTCTACGGTGAGCATGAAGCGTGCATGCGTGAATTGGGGTGAAAACACATTTTCTTGAAGGTTTCCAGGGAACAGTGAGAGCTGTGACTGATTTCGAAGTGAGCACATTAGAAAAGCCCAATGAATCTAGGCATTACAATATACTATGTCACCATATTTCTATGCTAATCTAGATAGAGAAGGAAGAGTGTGTGACAGAGAGGAAAAGAGTATAGTAAGTAAAGGAAGGATGAGTAGTAAGCATCATTTTTATCCACTCTAGCAGCTTGGCTCTAGGGATGGTCGGTATGTTGGTCGGAGTGTGAGGTTGACATTTGTGGTTCTTGAAATATCTTGACTGTTATTGGATTGACTACTCTAGTACCATTATCAGGTCAGAGGTTTCACTTATTTAGTGAAATAGCTTTGCATCTACTGCACGGATTTGCACAAAATGTTCGTACAGACAATCGTGATTCCCAGACAATGTATCCTAATGAAAATATTCAGATATAATCATGGCATTCAAAACTGTCATTCTGTTTACTAATAACCACTACACAGTTTGCCAGTAAAATTAAGGTAATACTGACAACGTCTGATAATGTTTGATATCTGACTGACAACCTCTAGTGATACAGAGGGCAACTCTACACTGTAGCTCCTTAATCTAATATTAGCCCCACTGACCACTGACTAGAATAAGCTGCCTGAATCCTGGATGTTTAAGGTGATCAGCTTAAAATGATCAGATGTTTAAAATTTAAATGGGAGATTCCAACAATTGTTCACCAGCTGTTTATCTGTAATACTCAACAGGTGCTGGGCTACCTGTCTGAAACTGACATGAACTGAAACTTTCAATGTTCTCACCATTAAAAAAAAAAACTTTTTAAAAATGGAAAATGATAAAATGTTGTTTTTCTTCCACAAAACCATCTTTGACCAAGTGTAAATGAACAGTCAGAACCATGCAGAAGCCTTCTTAATGAGACAGCCAATTTTTTGTTGTTGCTTTTTCACCAATCCATCCAATTAACATTAATGAGCTACAGCTGACTAAATTTATATCAACACTGTTATTATAGTTGGTGAGATCAACAGTCTGCAAATTACTGAAAACTTTGAAGTTACTACTACTAATACTTAATCATGTCAGTTATGTTCAGCCTCGGGCGATTTGAAATCTGCATTCTTTGTAATTGCAATTTTGATGAAAATAAACATAAATAGATAGATAGATAGATAGATAGATAGATAGATAGATAGATAGATAGATAGATAGATAGATAGATAGATAGATAGATAGATAGATAGATAGATAGATAGATAGATAGATAGATAGATAGATAGATAGATAGATAGATAGATAGATAGATAGATAGATAGATAGATAGATAGATAGATAGATAGATAGATAGATAGATAGATAGATAGATAGATAGATAGATAGATAGATAGATAGATAGAACAGTAGCTCTTTGTATGGCTGGGATGGATGCTTAGTCCACCCACTTAACTATTGGCATATTCTCAATTAAGGCTATTCATAGAGTGCTTCCTCTTATCTATGGATCAACATCCTACAACAAATATGGGATGTTAATGTCTTCACTCCAAATGTGATCATATTTCTCCCATATTAGCTTTGCTGCACTGACTTCCTGTAAAATCCAGAATAGAATTTAAAATCTTCCTGCTCACTTACAAAGCCCTTAATGGTCAGGCATCATCATGTCTTAAACAGTTCATAGTAGCCTATTACCCCACTAGAGCACTGCAGAATACAAATGTACTTGTGGTTCCTAGAGTCTGCAGAAGTAGAATGAGAGGCCAATACACTATCTACGTTTCAGAGTAGGCTTAAAAGTTTCCTTTTTGATAAAACTAATAGTTAGGGCCATTGCAGGCTTGACTTGGACCAGCCCCTAGTTATGCTGTTATAGGCCTAGGTTGCAGGGGGACTTCCCATGATGCACAGAGCTCAAATCTCTTTCAGTCCCTCTCCATCTGTACACATTCATGTTCCAGTAATGCATGTTACTAAGTTGGCATCTTCCCCAGAATTTGTTAGCTTTCTCGTCTGGCAGGTTCTTATGAATCATGGTCTTAGACCGTCTGGTTATAGATCAAGGGCTTGTATGGACTGTGACCTCATGCTGCTTTGGTCCTGCTTAATGCACATGCATCCTATTATTATTATTAGTCATATTTCTATTATTACTATTATTATTATTTGTACTGTTTCTTATTATTATGTTTTTGCTGTGCTTCTCTGTGCCTATCCTGTCTCTCGAGTCCCGCTTCCCCTCCTTCTTTCTCTCAACCCAACTGGTTAAGGTCAAAGCTCAAGTACTTGCTCATGGGGTAATGTTGGGTCTCTGTAAATTGAAGAGTATGATCTAGACTTGCCCTGCGTGAAAAGTACCCTGAGATAACTTCTGCTGGAATTTGTTGCTATATGAAGTCTGTACAAAACTGGGAAACAGGGCATTTAAGAATGCTGCCCCCTGTGCCACCTGAAACATCAAGAGCTGGTCTCATTGGAGGCATTTAAAGTGATTCTAAATTACTTGGAAGCATGCACATCTGCCTGCGGATGTTTCAAATGTTGAAGTCTGTTTTTTTTAAAGTGTTATTTGTGCTGTTGCTCCTCTTGTCCAGATTATAAGAGCGCAAAATACATTTTAAATCTCAATTAGTGTTTTACTCCTGCCTAAATAAGGGTTAAATAGCAATAAAAATAAGACAAATGCACTTACACACACGCACATGCATACTCAGTGTGTTTGCCTCACTTCTACAGCACCTGTGGATGCTGGTCAGAGTTTGAGCCCTGCCAACCAGCACTAGATTTGTTGCAGGGCCTTTGATTACATTTCCATCTTGCAAGTGATTTCTTCAAAGTTTTCTCCTGGTGTACTTTGAGTTGGGGCACAAAAGTGTCAGTAGCCTTGAGCTACTCTAACAATAGAATTTGCAGTGAGGTAAGCTGAAGGAATAGGTGGCAAAATGCATTGTCTATTTTCTGCTCCAAGAGAACGACGTTAACTGAAATAGACACTCGTGGTTACAGAAGGTGTTTTAGAGCACTGATCTGTGGAATATTGACAGATAAAGCATAACCCTGTCAAAAATATACGCTGAAGTTCATCGTTCACTAAAAAAAAATCAATGTTCTACTGTCTGCAGCTGTCATTTTGCTATGAAAAATGCTAAATGTCAAAATGTGTTCCAATTTTGTGCTTGTTATGTTTCTTTTCAAATGAAATCCCATTTTAGGGGCTGCATATCTAATGTTTGAATGAAACTATTGTATGATTATCACAAAAATATGTAAACCAAGTCCACTAAAATCCAGAGTTACCTGTGCTGTGATGCTTAGTGACTGAAAACCATTTATTTTCAGGAAGCATTATGTTAGGAACTGTTGAAAAGTAATATCTCTGATGTAGGTGTTTGAGCTACTGGGAGTATAATCCCTTAGAGTCAGAGACACAAGGAAACGTCACTCTGCTCCAGATGTGTAGTGTGAATAGAAACCATGTGATGATTGAAAATGACAAGAAACATCTACAAATAATTAAATTATAACATAAGCTGCATTTCAGCTACCTATACTGTAGCTGAGAAATGATAGCCTGAATGAGGCATTTCACCAGTTTCTCTCCAATGCTATTATTAATTGAAAGCAGTGATATTACAGGTATTATTGTTCTTTTTTTCTTAATAAGAAATGTGCTTTTTAAATTGCCTTTCACCTCTACTTGGACATCAAGCTCAAATTGTTTTTCTGCCATTTTCTAATTTGCCGTGCAGCCTGGCACTAACCATGCTGGAAAGACAATGCATATAATTGTTGCCTTTTTCCACACATTATACTGTTGAAAGCCTTGCGGCCTTTGGGATATGCAACAGCAGCCTTTTCGGAGTGAGCTGGGAAGAATTGAGGGGCCTGGAAGAAGTACACTTCTACAAATGCCTGCTGGATACTGATTTGCATTGCACTGACAATTTGAAGTTTGTGTGAACAAACACAAGTTTTCTATGGCAATTGAAGCACTCTGTTGGAGTGGACAACAGTAGGATGGGAGAGCAAACACGCATTATGTAGGGCCATACATGCACGTCATGCCCCCCACCACCCATTGCAAGAGAGGGGACCAGGGGGGGGGAGAGAGAGAGAGAGAGGAAGAGAGGAGGCGGAGGGGTGTGCGTTGTGAATCGCAATCCAGCAACTTCAGTTGGCAACTGGATGGTGCTCATTTGCATATCCTCATGCATCATTCATCAGCATCGCTTTACCACAGTGCAAAACATTACATTTATTTTGCAAATGCTAATTTATGTTAAGCAGCTGATTTGAGAAACTTCAGAGTCGAGTAGCATAAAAGGCCCTGCGACATTTATTTTCTTTTGTCTGCATGAGTGTGACAGTATGTGTGCCGGAGTCCTTATACGTGCACATACCCTCCACTTGCCTCTGGACTTTCATCTGTGTGTGTGTGTGTGTGTGTGTGTATGTGTGTGTGTTGGAGCACTTGTCCATTGTGTTTGGACAGTTGGTCCTGGCTGTATCTAACACAGTCACATGGCAGCTACCTTCCTGTTAGGAGTCGGTGTGATTTAAATGATGGGTCAAAATGACTGAGTAACTATTCTCATCAACACATTTCTAACAAAAGATAATGGACATATGTCTGCTCAGAAACTAAATGAATCTTTAGCTCAATTATGACTTTATTGACAAGTGTGTTGCCAAAAACCAAACATGCTATGAAATGCAAATATCTATCTACAAAGTAAAATACCACTATCTTAATGAGTTACAGCACTCAAAGTGCAAATGCATTTTACTTCAGTGTCTCTGGCATTGGTGTTAAATGCCAAATGTCCTTTTATGACAGCAAAAATGCATTATACACACTTCCTCTCTTAAAATAACTTATCAGTACACCAAGGATGAACCTAAAATGTCTCATATCTTCTAAATACAAGCACCTAAGTTAGAATCCTCTCACTCAACCTCATGTCCTGTTACATTTGGCAGCGGTGCTATATATCTGAGAAAGACATCCTACATGAACAATATCTTTTCAGTAGTCGGAGGACAAAAGGAGAACTTCCACTTCTTTTCACAAGCCATTTGCTGCCACTGCTGCTGGCGGTGCAGAAATAACACAGGTGTTGGAGCCAAAAACAAGACGGCTGTTTATTTGCCGCTTCTTGAGCCGAAGAAATGATACGCACAGCGGAGCGGTGCGGCCGTCTGTTTTTCAGAACATTGTCATTCCTCTCTCTATCTCATTTTCCCACTCTCTCCTTCTTCTTCAACTCCTCACATGCCTTTGTTGTTTTTCTGAGGAAGCTTCAGGGTGGTTCCTCTGGACGTGGTCGCGCATTGTATGGTGCTGGCTGTAAACCTTGTGCTTGTTTGTCCTATTGTAAGTCCGAGGCTTGAAAAGGAGATTAATTGTTGATAAAACAGAATAGGTTTTAGTGATTGAATTCCCACGAAGGGGAGTTGGGTTGTCCGCTTTCTCTCATACTCGTCAGATAAACGGATCCAGGCTATTGTTGTGGGAAGAATTCTCATTACTGTCTGGAAAGATTCGATGGACTGGTGTTGGCTATTAGAGAAGAGGCTTTGTATAAAGCAAGGATAGCAAGGTCAGGCACAGAGTATCACTGCTTACTCCTATATCACTATTTTAATCTGCCCTCTTTCCTTTTTCCTATGCTGTGTCAAGTACACACCAGCACCCATGTGTGCATGCAAAGACACCTCCACACACGATAGCATCATTCATACACCCACACTTCTTCATGTCAAGACCTGACACTGGTGGTAAGATAAATGCGTAACCACATTGCTGCATCCCTGCGTGTAAAATTTGGAGGCCTGGTTTTAGGAAATACATATCACCAGAGGGTAAACATAAAGATACTAGTACAAGGATGTGTTGATGTGAGTGTGTGTGTGTGTGTGTGTCATTAAAGAGATGTATTGACAGTAGGCCAAGGTTCTACCCTTGTTATGTGCACCTATCGCTTCACATGGCCGTGACTCTATCAGTTTTATTTAGTTACTGAACATTGCCCCTGCATAATCGCCTGTAAATCACTTGCTTCCTGCAAAAAGAAATCTTCATTTTACCGTACTGTAGCTGACAGGTGACATTGCTCCATGTCATACACGTAGACCTGTTTTACCATGTCCTATTAGACAGGCCGTTACCACTTTATTTCCTCTTTTAAAGATTGTTAGGGTAACTCTTATGGGGTTGGGGGGGTCTGAGAAGATCTGGAAGAAAGTTATGCAAATGGACTCATAATAAACAATAATTTCAACATTTTACAAAAAAGGCCCAGTTATGACAGTTATAATTGCACAAAAAAAAATTCATCATTTATGAGTTTCCTGTTTACTCTGTGGCTCTGAAAGCTCAAAGTGCTGCATATTAAGACAAAATGACAAAACACAAGCAACTGAAGAAAACATCTTCATCAATGTGACAACACGCAAAGCATTTAGACAAGTGCTACAAAGTGAGAAAACCCAAATAGATACACAAACAAGCTGCTAATACAGAAAACACGACTAAGTACACAAACGCTGCAAGTTTGCACATAGCACAGGGGAAATAAGTCTACTGTCTCTCAAATTATGTTTTTCTTGTAATCAGAATTCACCAATACTTTACACCATATGAGAAAACTGACTCTAAAATAACTATAATGCAATGTCCTAAGGTTTTCACTGCTCATACACAAAACACAAGGAAAAAACAAGACCATACTTAATAAGGTGCAAGAACTTCTAGAACAGCCACAGTGTTCCTCATCATAGAGTCACCAAGTCAGTTGAATGATACACACACTTCTCCACAAGATAGTCTCTACAGAGCACTGTATTTCTCCAACATCTCCCATTCTGTGGGTGTTAAGCTGGGTTTATAGATGTAATTTTCATACACCTCAAACTGTTCAGTGTCCCCTTGTGCCCAGGTAGAGGCATCTGGATTTATATTACTAGTCATTGATTCAGGTACTTGCTTTAATTTGTAATCCGTCTGGAAATGGTTAGCTGCCTATTATGAACGTATTATTTTACTGCTGTCTCCATAATTCTACTTGGGGTTAACTGGCTTGCTCAAGGGCATGTGAAAAGAATAGCATGAGAAGACTATGTGTCTCACTTTTAAATTTCCTGTCCGTACTTCCTTCGCTTGTACGAGGATTCAAACCAGAAACCTTCAAATCATGAGTTCACTTCTCCTTTAGGCTACCAACGCCCAGAGGGGGTGTGTGACTCGAGGCTTTTGAAAAAGTGCTTACGGACTCGAAATAAAAGTGCTGAGTTTCTGTACAGTTGTGACTTTAAGCAAGTGTGAGCTCCAGTGTTCAGCCAGCCCAGCAGTGACTACACCTAATGAGGCTGGGAAGACACAGGGCAAGCTGTGCTCGTGATGTTCTGCTCACGGTGTGACAGCAGACTGATTTCAGACCAGCTGCTGATGGTGCTGATGGTAAACAAACAAGTGAACAGTGACAGTCAGCAGATCTGAGACCTGCTGCGAGATGGATGAGCAGCTGTCTCCTCTTGCTTCCCGTCGGGCTGGTGTTCAATGGATTGTTCACACATACATGCATGTATACGCTAACACACAGCTGGAAACATGGAGGAGGAAGTTTGACCTGGCTTGCTCTGACAAGAACCTGTCACCTCCTAACACTTCACTCTCACAATCAGCAGGCTTGGCAGCCACTCTCTGTCACTGACAACTTGGCACACAATGATGTGCAACCATGTGTGTGTGTGTGTGTTTGTGTGTGTGTCTCCTAATCTGCTCACTCACTCCTACTACACAGGAGCTACACTATCGAGGCACCTATGAATCTCAACACTTCCTTGCTCGACTCCCTCCTGAGAGATAGATATATATGTGTATGTGAGGTTGTGTACATGTGTGTGCTGTGCTCTGTAGCTCCATGTCTCTCCCCAGTGAGATGAGGCAAAGAAAGGAACATGGAAGTGACTGCCATACTCTGCAGAAGGAATAGATGGGCGGAGACAGTGAGAGTGAACATGAGATAGAGGAAGATAGAGTGACAGCTGAGAAGACGGATAGACGGAGGAGTTGCAGAGAGGAACAGGGAGAGTGCTTTCCAGACAAGGTGACAGTCCAGGGGAGACATTCCTGAGTTCGGTCTTGGAGCATGGCCGACACTGCTGAGGCCAGCGTAGGAGGTATGTCAAGGGTACTCAGCATCAAACCTCTAAAAGGCTGCCCTGCCAAGCACTGTTATAAAAGGGTTATGACTTCAATATTCAGCCTGATCATATAGCGTAGGAGTGTGGGCAGCCGTCCAAATCAATTAATTTGGACAGATGTCTTTGTTGCAATGAAACTGTTGTGGTATAATTCATAGCTTACCATTTACAGTTAGCTGATGCTATTATCCAGAACACCTCAAGGGTGTCTTGCTCAAGGACACTGCGTCAGTAAACATGACTGCTGATGGACAGGTAATAGGTGTTGAGGAATTCAAACTGTTATTTTAGTTAAAGGACATTCTTTGTAGCCATTGTATGGTCTCCCGCCAGAGTGCAGCATCATAAATAAGTCAAGGCATCTTTATGACTTGAATTTAAATCATCACTGTCCTTATACTTTCACTGCAAGCTCCTCAGATGTCCAGATTTGTGTGTCTTTGCTTGAGTGGACCCAAGATTCACTGTGGTTGTCCTCTGTGAGGGAAATTACATAAACTACACATATAATCCAGTGTAAATATCCTTATTGCACATGTTTGTATATAGTTACTGCACATGTAATCATGTTTAATTTGATCTTCTGAATCTTACCATGTAACCTTTAAATGAGAGGACTTTAGCTTGATTATGTCATTAAGTGCTTTCAATGTAACAGAGGGGTCTATGGAATGTGTATGACCAAAGATATTTTGATGTTTTGGAGTTTTAGCTAATTGCTAACTGTTTTAGAAAGGCCAAGAATAAAATGTTGCGTCAAAGGATAGAAAGACAGCCACAGTACCTTGGATGGGAACATAACAAGATAAGGATGTTTATTGGAAAAAGCAGCCTTGACAAGAAGGAAGAGTTCCAAGGTATAAAAGATGTGAATACTTTTTCATCTGTGTGCATAATACAGACTAACTTTGTGCTGTGAACCATGCTTTCAGCATTAATAAGGTGTGACAATACCGTATGAGATTTGTGTCTCGTTCCTTTTTTTCAGAGTGGAATTGCAAAATTGCCATGACACCTCCCCGCAGTGCTAAATGACTGACAAACTCTGCTGTACCAGAGAGGTGAGAGGATCTCAAATGCATAATTGAAAATTAATTAACTACTGCAGTTACTATAACTAATGATAAGAATGATTGCACTTCTAATGAAACGGGCCATACTAAAACACAGTTCTGCTTGTCTCCCCTTTCTTTTCCATCCTTCCTTTCATCCTTCCTTCCTTCCCTCCCTGAGGATAGTCAAGTCAAGTCGGTCAACTCAATTTAATTTGTATAGCCAAGTATCTTAAAACACAAACTTGCCACAGTGATCTTTACAGTCTGTACAGCGATACAACATCCTCTGTCTTTAGATCCTTGATTTAAATACAGGAAAAACTCCCTAGAAAACCCCTTTAACAGGGAAAAAAATGAAAGAGACAATAGCATAAGATCTTCCAGTTGCTCCTCTTTTCAGCTCTGCGTGGGTTCCCATGTGTCATGGGATACCAGAGGCAGCCAGAGGGCATGTATTTTTCATACTTGTCTGACTTCTATTTTGGTGGTCTGAGAGGCGTGCAGTGAAGGATTCCTTGCTTGACCAGCGGCTCCATTTCCCCCCTCATCGTGCTCGATGGGGTGCCGCCGTTCCCTCGGCCTCCCACCAGGAGCTCCTGTCTCCGACCTTTAGCAACTATGCTGGGGGAGGCAAAAAAAAAAAAACAACAAAGAAAAAAACCAGCAGTGGACTCAAGCTGGGAAGCAGCCAACTAAAGAGACTAACACTAACATGCTTGCAGATCACATTTGTGTTGTGCACATATGCAAGCTTAGCCCACATGTACTGTGCCCTGTGCCACACACATGCATTCAGTCTCTCCCTCAAACACAAACACATCTCATACTCCCTCCTCAACCGTTTCTTTCATCTTCTTTCCTTCCTCCCATCCTTCTGAATATGCCTTCACCTCTGCAATCCTTCTCGTCCCTCCATGCCCTATTGATCATTTCCCTCACAAGTCTGAGCAATGACCTATTCAGTCAATATTCACAGCGCCCACATAGAGGCTGAACAAAAAGTATTTTGATCAAATGTACAAGAACTACAAAATAGTGCGATGCATACAGTCTGCCGGCTGTCACACAAAGGTAAAACAGATGTCATACTGCTTCTGCGGACTATATTGGTGCCAGCTTCAGATCTTCAAAGTTTCCCTTGTTGCTTTCAATGACTGTGTTCAAAGACACATATCTAATGAGACGCCCATGTAATGAGACACCTAATGGATGTTTTGGTTTTTGTTTTTGTTGTGGTGCACTGAGCTGGTTATCATGATAAACTGAAAGGCCAATGAACGGAGCAACTGTAATATCAGTCGGTATTTCTACTTTGAAATTCTATGCATACAAATTATAAAATGACAGCAACACTCACTCTCTTGATGAATTGCATCGATGAGCGGAATCCAGGTAAAAGCCATTAATGCTTATTGACTTTTTTATAAAACTGTCTTCCCATCAGAGACGAGGAGATGATTTAGAGGAATTTCTTAAGCTCTCCAAAAATAAAGCTGCAACTCAAGATAATGACCACTTAATATTTTGATAAGGTGGAGGCTATGAAATAAAGGGTTAATAATCCCACAGTTTTCATTCAGGCTATTATTTGTGATTGAGGTAATTGTTATACTTTGCTTGTTATCTGCTTCGCCAATGTAAGCCAAACAACAAATAAAACCCTTTAGGTGAACTGGTGCATGTAGAACTTTAATGAGCACCTTGTTTGTTGTGCTGACAAAAGTCCACATCCTTTCTCATAATGAAGTATCGCCTGCCTCATTGTCACTAACACCACGCTGAAAGGGTTGTAATATTTACCAAGCCACAGTGTTCCTCATTTCATCAGATGGCTCATCACAGCAGGTCCAAAAATGTCTACCTCAATGTATTAAGAGCCCTCAGAAAAAGTAATATAATTAATCCCCACAATAACTTAATTACAAATGCAGCTGAATAATGCACAAGAAAAAAGCTGCTCACCTGATTTCTCGTCTCATTGACAAACACAAAAAGCATCTTATATGAGTCTAATTTTATATATACATTTATCTCCTCTGCATTGAAAGCATGCCAGCATGTTTTTTGTCAGAGAAGCCCCTTTCACACTGGACAAAAAACCCACTGAAACCCACTAACATCTGGCTTTTGTCTTCAGTCTACAATTGGCATTCATTTCCATTCTCATGACTCTACAATAGTCATGGGTATTTTTGGCTCCGGTTCTAATCTGCAGTGATGGAAATATGAAACCTGGGTAGACATGCTAATTATTGCCCCTTTTCCTGATGCACTTTCATCTGTTTTTATCCGCGGATATCTGTAAACATATGGTTACATCCAATTTTTTTTATGTATGACCTTTCTGTAATCACAAAGTAATGCGTACTTTGTGATTACAGAGAGAATACATGTAAACATATGCTCACATCCATGTTTACATAGGATTAGCATACAGTCCATGAGCTGTGTTACTTTATGTACACCGTTACATCTTTCAGAGCATAAAAAAACACTGTAAACACAACTGCCACCTACCCAGCACGGTACTGTTAAGCCGTGATAAACAAAGCATGGCAAACTCATCTACTAGCATTGAAAAGCCGTCAGTCGCCTATTTCTTAGCATGTTTACCCTAATTTACACTAATTTTGGTTAAAAAAGGGGTATGATAAAACCTGACAAGTCAATTATAATCTAATTAGCTTTGTGATCACCTAGTAACAGGGACAACAATAACCTGCTTTGAAAGAGTAGTTTTGGCTTGGATGAGGGCATAGAAACAGATGACAACTGTAATCAATGTGTTAGAGAAACCCTGCTATTAACCATCTCAAAAACAAATCCTAGCATGGAATACCAATTTAGGCTGAAAACATTGAACTCCAGCATTGAAGCCATCATTTGTCATTCGGGTAAGAAGAATTGTATGAGATTGTGTTTTATTTCGGAGCACCTGAGAAAAAAGATATTCTTTACAGTCTTCAGTTTGATGTCTTTCTGGGTTCTTATAGTCAGTTTGTCATCTCAAGTTTTACAGTTTTGTCAGTTTGATTTAAAGCAAAACATTTTTTATGCTTACTCCTTTAGACTCTCCCTTGGCATTGATTGCTTTTTCAGTTTTGCAACATTTGAAAATATAATTACACTACGTCATGACCTGCTGTGTTTAATTTACTAGGTAGCATCTGTAAACAGGCTTATGCATATGCATTGCAGGAATGTCATTTGCCACAGCTGAGATACACTTGCAGGTGTGCCTAAATTTGATTAACTGAATGTTCATTAACCTGTCATGTTGCTTCACGCCACCTTCTTCCTGCTTTATATTTTTTATTTTAAAGTTAACAGTCATCAAATCAGATGGAAGATTGGCACAGAAAAAGTGCTGGCATATCTTTAGCAAGAACAGAGTGCTTTGTAAGACTTTAGAAACTAAGGCTTTCAGTTTAGTGCATGCACATTTTTTTTTGTGAGCAGGCCAACCACAAAAATATCAAATGTGGATTGTTAAAACACAGATGACAACAAACCAAGAGCAGAAACTACAGGACTGAAGGTTAATTGTTGGGTTAAGCAAGGCTAAATAAACAATAGCAGTGTTATCCACTAGGGCTTCTTCTTAAAACATGATAAAGTGTCAGCATGTGTTATTTTTCAAACAGTAAGACAGATAAACAGAGTTGTTTTCTTCTAGTCTGTCAGACCAAACTCTCTGGGTGGCTGTCATTCATTTGGACGATTGTTGTGTCATGAGGATTATGCCATAAAGTGCCCTCATTTATAAGAAGATTGCCTGTACGAGTGCGTTTGTGCGTGTAAATGTGTTTAGGTGCTCTTGCAATTCTGTTCTGTGTGAATGAGTTTGGCCTCCTGACAAATGAAGTGTGGATATTTGTAATCATTGTGATTTTAGCAAGGGTTCCTGGGTAAATCTTTGGTTTAGGTTTAGGTTTAAGATTAGGATTATGTTTCAGTTATGGACAGGTTTGAATTATGCATGCATTGCTCACAGTTTAAATCCAAGAGAATAAAGTAGTTACTTGAAGGTTTTAATGAGGACAGAAACACAGGGAATGTGTTTGTGATGAATGTTTGTTCACAGCAACATGTACACAACATCATCAATCTGAATATGAAAGTACATGGGCATGCAAGCATGAGCTCCAGACAGATTACGCACTTGAGTTGGTGACTCATACTTGAGGCTTGAATACATTTGACTTGAAACTTGTCTTTACTGATTTCAGATTTGACCTGGACTTGTTAATAATGAATAATACAAATCTTTTCAAGATTGGTGAGGTAATGTGAATATTCTGACGGTTTTGATACTGAACATATTTACTGCTATATTTAACAGTAATCATAATCTTAGCTCCTTTGCACTTTTAACATATAACAATTTGCTAATATGTAGTGAAAATAGCATTTTTTTTGTATGTCTGTACCACTGTATCATTGACACTTGATCCTTTAAGAACTGAGACTTGACTTGGGCTCTGAATCAAAGACTTGAGACTCAACATATAGACAGTTGTTCTGTGACTCATGAACATCTGTGGTCCCAGCAAATAGTAGAGAGCCCCGCTAGCTGAGCAAAGCCACGTTACGACTCAGGCGAGCAAAAGCGTGAAGCTGTGAGACCACCGGCTGCCAGACATCATTATCTCTCTCAGCAGTCCCACACATGCTCTCGAACTGGGTTAGACTTATGGATTCTAGGGTGAAAGACACTCGCAAAACAACAAAACAACGACAGCGCCAGTGTTTGCAAATGGTGTAGAACGCTCTCTAAGCAGCCATATGTGCCTGTGTGGACTTACAGGATCCAATCCTGCCAGAATGCTGACAGGATTTCCCTTCTATCGCACTGTTTCCATTTCACTATTCACACTATTTCAGTGAAACATATAGAGCTGTTGAAGGTGGTCTGCCCACAACTTCCTTCAAGAAAACAAAAAAAGTGAATAATGAATAGAAAAGCTTCCTCATGGAGGTGAATGTGCAGAAATTGCAGAGGTGTTAGTTACTAGAGCCACTTTTACTCTCTACTGTATCTCTGAAATGTTCAGGAACATTTCCTGCATGGAGTCATGTGTGAAAGGGAGCAGGATTTGATATTCAGGGAAATCTTTCCCACCAATTTCCCACCTCAAGACTTAGTAACATTTCGTGGAAAATGTTGGTATGGGTGTATTGTGAATAAAATAAGTAACACTGCAGGAACAAGCACGTAAAGGGTTACGTCTGTCTGATGAAAGATGATTTCACATAGAGCGAGTGAACCAATCACAAGACACCGCTCGGGTGACCAGATGTTCTGAAACATTCAGGACGGTCCCGAATTAGGAGGAGTTGTCTCTAATCCTGAATCCTGTCCGGTTTGTCCCTAAAATGAACCGTTAAGATAACAGTAATAGATAATATGAACAAGCTAAAATGAGAGCTGTCTGTATGCTGTAAGGCTTGACTCACTTGAGACTTAAAAGCCTAAAGACTTGACTTGAGATTTCAAGGCAAAAATGCTGAGGAGACCTGACTTGGTGACACAGTCATATTGAAAAATGCTGCACTGGATATATTGTGTCTTTTGGAGCGCTGCCAAATTGTCATGAATAATGAATAACACAACAAGCTGCTGCTGTCACCAGAATAAAATGCAGAAGACTCTAAATTCAAATGAGAGAAACCTTTCATTAAATTATCAATTAGTCTACATGAATTAGTAGCTCATTAGTTGTTGTTGTTTTTTTAACTCTATGAATCTGTGAAAATATTGTGATCACAAAACTGTGATGTGTAGGCTACAATTCCTGATTTTAGTCATCAAAAAATGTTCTGTTTTGTAAAATTAGTTTGAGTATTACTGATGTGGTTTTACTTGTCTGTTGCACTGGTTAGGCTAGCATAAATAATGGATTGGTGACGTCATCCGACTGAGTGCAGCCGCCACTGCGTGAGGAATTTGTGGTAAAAATATCTAAAAAGCGTGTTTGTGAACTGCTGAAAAGACATTTAAAATGACTAACATACCTGTCACCTGTACATAATGGTCTTGTTTACACAGCGGTTCATCCTCAGAGCCAATCTATCTCTAAATTATATCCATCTGTACAAACTGATTTTCATAATATCAATAACAAATTACCTGTCAAAGTTACAGTCTTGATTTTACTCTAAATTATTCTAACCATTTTAGTTTTTCTGACAGTTCAAATGAAGCCACCCATTTGAGTCAGTGGTTCAGTTCTTGGATTGCCATGGCATGTGTGAAAATGTGTGTGAATAGTGGAAATCCCACGCGGTGCCTAAAAGGTTATTAGTAATCAGTTATTTAACAGGAACTACGTGTGAAAGAGGCTTACGACTGCATCCAGTGCAGCTTGAAAAATCTACCATTAAATATTGCTTTTTTCTCGCCTCTATATCCACATCTCCATCCATTTCCTTGGAACAAAAGCTGTTTAAAATTACAAAGCAGCTTTACCTACAGCAACATTGTGAGCCATCTGAACCTTGGAGAATTTGAGAATATGAAAAGGAGCTCCCAGTTTCTGTATAGGAGCCAGCCAGATCCATATGGCTCACAGGATTACACTGAACAACTCACTCTCCTTTAATGCAAACAGAAAAAAGAGGCAACTATACCAAACCAAAGTCCTTTTCATACATGCCCTGCAACCCTGAATTCATCTAGACCCAGACGAGCTTTATGTGAGAGGGAAATGTCCAAATCAGTTGGACCGGACATTAAACAGACTTAACCCTGCCAGCTCCCTCGTACATAGTCTGTGTAACTGATTGACCCTACAGTATGTGTGAATAGAACAGGTCATTGTCCTCTCAGCGAGTGAGTGGGTGTGCTGATGACTTCATGCAACTGGCGCGAAAGCAGAACAAAGTCGCCTTGTCCAACATCTTCGATGTGCTGTAAATAACACCCAGCAATTTCCGAGAGTGAAGTTTTGGCATCATGCCCTGCCTCTTGCACGCTCTACCTAGACTCCACACCTCACCTCAACCAAATGGAGTATTCCCAGCAGGTGAGAAGGTGTCTGACACATACGGTCTCCTGCTACAATTGTGAGAGGGCAACTCAGGAGAGTGAGGACCAGACACCAAACGGCTCTAGTTTTTCACCCTCCAGATGCAGCAAACAGACATATTTGATGAAACGTGTTTGGAGTGCTGACAAAGTGGCGCGGTAATTGATAAAGACACACAAACAGAATGGCTTTCAATCAGCACAAGGCTGCTATCAAACTGAGATGCTGTCAACTTGAGTATCTTCATCCATCACCCTACAAGCTTATCAGCGGTTGGAGACATTATTGTTTTTCCCAAAATTGGATTCAATCCCAAAAGAGACAGTATTTCTGCTACCTGACACATATCAACATGCAGCAACTTGCACACACAAGATGACATACAGACATCAACATAGCTATCATACATGAAAAACTACTGGAAAATAAACTTTCCCTAGGGATAAATATACATTATCCACTGGGGATATAAGACAAAGCTGCTGCCTGTATCTCTTTAGAACGCAATAATGTTGAGCTGCTCAAAAATGATAAACAATAATATACTAAACATATACCTAAATGTATCAAATTGCATTGGTCCATGATATTTATAAAAACTACATCATGTATATAATGAGAGGAGGCCAAACCGAATATAAAGTTGGTCTGAAGTGTCTATGATACACCCCTGTGTCTTTAAGCCTATGGCCTACTTGTTTACAATTTGGCATATCTGCATCACAGAAAGTCATGCTGCTTTAGCTTGTAGCGGTTCTTCTTCACACTGTACAGACAACAATCACTACTTGACTTTGATCCTGAAAGAACAGTCAGAATCTAATGACTCTGAGCCAAGATCTGAAGTTACAGCGAGCGCATTTATGACTTCTAAATGGATTTATGGAGCTTATCCTTGATGGATATCTGAGATCTTGACAGCAGTGTAAAGTGTGTTCTGCTGATTTTCTCTATCAGCCCTCATATACTGCAGCAGGCATCACAGATTATGTTCTAAACCAGATTAAACTTTTTAGGTCACTTTAAACAACTAATGTGGCATTTGGATGATGAAAGAATCAGACACACCATTGGACAGACAACTAGATTAACACACGGGGTGATTCTTACCTGAGGGGTTAAGCAGCCGCCAGGTGATTAGTGGGTCCGGCCTGCCACTGGCCAAACAGCTGAGTGTCACGTTACTGCCCTCGTTCACTATCATGTCGTCCGACATCTTGTAGATGTTGGCTGGAACTGGAGACAAAAGATAGTTAGGACTGCTTTTATTTATGAGAATAAAAGGCAGGGTACATCTTTATCTCACAAAGACCTCCATGTTGACCTTACTGAGAGGTCTCATCATTTAAAAGTTATAAACTGACATCTTTGCTCTTTACTTAACTTTATAACAATAATGTTTTATTCATCCTTCTGTAAAACATTTTCACTCAACAAAATACATGTAACAGACTTTTCCATTAAGAAACTGCTGGCTTTTAACAGAGGTTAAATACAAAGGACAAGCTGACCTTGATTCTCTCAGTGAAAGGAAGTGTATAGAAAAGCGTTGGAGAACATTTTTCCTGCTTCTATAGCTCTCAGAGGTACTTACAGTAAACTTTCTCCCAGGAACTAAATATGCAATTTAATCTCCTGCCCTGGGACCTGAGCTCATGAAAACAGATTGCTTCTCTTGTCATATGGAGACACACCAGACACTTGGTGCTGATTCTTCAGAGTTCAGACACAGTCTTTCAGAAAAGTAAACTTTAACGTACTAATCCAAAATTTAAAAGTGAAATGAAGACAGTTTTTAAGTGTGCGTTTCATCTGAACGCAGCGTTTAATGATCACCCTCCCTTTCGATCACCATCTAAATAGTAAATGGTCTGCATTTATAAAGCGCCTTTCTAGTCTTCCAACCACTCAAAGCGCTTTTACACCACATGGCAACAATCACTCATTCATACACTGATGGAACAGCCTTCTGGAGCAATATGGGGTTCAGTGTCTTGGCTGAGGACACTTCAACATGTGGTTTTGAGGAGTCAGGGATCGAACTTCCAATCTTCCTATAAGTGGATGACCCGCTCTACCTCTGAGCCACAGCCACATATACCCTTAATTCCTCTACTTCATCTGTTCCTCACTCCCACTGCACAAACACCCACATAAACCAACAGAAAGCAAGAGAGAAGGAGCACAAGAGAGAGAAAACTTTACTCTGGCACAAACAACTCAGATGAATTAGGTACAGTCTGTTTTAGAGAGTCAGCAGCTAAGATGCAATCAATCATGAAGGATATAGAGAGAATACATCAGTGTTTTCACAAACTGTGGCTGAATTGGTTGGGGGGTAAGGTATCGTATGCAGATATGAGGCAAGAATTGAAAATAATGATCAATGACTTTGGAATATGATGAATGGGGGAACAAACATAATGCAGGCAAACAAAGAAGTATAAATTCATATTTTTCTCTGAACCTGTGACAAGTGGATTTACTATTCTAACTTCAGAAATGGGTACATGTTTGTGTGCGTGTGTGTGTGTGTGTGTGTGTGTGTGTGTGTGTGTGTGTGTCAAGTCTACATTATTATGGGCTCAGCACATTAGCCCATGCTGCCTTTCTTCCATTAACCCTACCAGTCCCAAGGTTACATCTGCACTCTATCCACTTGAATGAACTGATAATGCTGTATCTCTTTGTCAATCAAGAACATGCTTGTGTGCTGTTATGGCCATCCAAGAAACACACGTGTAACAAGTTTGGTTGTGCTGGCTGTAAGGAGTTCACTTTTGCCATGGTGGTCTATATCATTTATTGGTAATGGTGCTTCAAATTCTAGGTGTTGACCCTTATTGAAGTAAGAAGGGTAAACCAGTGACATGGTTTAACTGGTGTAAAAGTGGAGTTACATTTACTGTGAATGAAAATGTGTCTTTTCTTATTGGTTATGATTCTTTTAGAAGCTCACACAGTTACTGTCAATGAAAACAAGACCACAGAACTCCTTGATTTTGGGGATTAGCGTTTAATATATTCGACACCTTCAGAAGTCTAATAAATGAATTCTGTAGCTTGACGTGTAATCCTTCATATATCCTAACTGCAAGTTTCCAAATGTTTTTCCACTTTCAAATTTTACTGAAGAAAGAAGATATGCAAGAGTTTTCATAGACACATAGACTAATGAACCTGGTTTGTTACATGTATCAACTGTCGCTCCTAAACACAACTAAATTCATGACACAATCTGGACTTGCAATCACTGCCTGCTGTGTTTTGTTATTAGACCTCTCACAGCATCGGCCCATCTAAAGAATTGCTAACCTCCTTTTCCCATCAGTCTCACCTGCCTCTGCTGTTCCTGCAATACAATTCTGCCACTATCCTGCACTTACTCTAAACCAGAGAGCCGTACTGTAATGTGTTTAAAGCCACAGGAGGTGTTGCACACGATGAACACAAACTTAAACTCCTTTGGTCTTTTCATTATATTTTATTTCCTTCAGCATTGCACTCAATCACTTAAGAAGAGAGAAAACATGTGCTTTAAATGTCCATGGAGAAATAGCCACACATTTTGTACTGTTCACGTACTGAATAAAGTGTATGCCAGATGAAGTGTGAATTTTGGAGATAAAAAAGATGTGCCAAAATGTCGCTTTATGAATAAAATGATTGCATCAGAGTTATGAGTCTGTGCCCCGCAGACGTGCACGCCTGTGCTATAAGCTTTCACCGCCATGATTAAAATAACAGTCTCTAGTCTCTGCACATTAGTTTCACATTTATCTTGCAATCCAAATCATTTATGCATAAAAAGCAGGGTTGGGAAGTAAACCATTAAAGCTTATGGGATACCTGCTCAAAAATGTGTCAACAGCAGAACAATCAGATGCAAAAAGCTAGTGGAGAAAGTAACATACACTGCAAGCTCTCAGCAACTGTTGTCAATTTTGTCCATAAACAGGGCACTTAAACCCCAACTGCTCCATTAAAGTTACTCAGTAGCCTGACAATAACGAATGTGCTCCAGTTGTACTCCTGTTGTTGGTGCCAGCAGGTACAGCTTCCTGTTGCAGGAGAGATTTTATTATTTTTTTGTTTGCCTAGCTAGGTACAAATAATGGATAATATATGCTGAAAACATTTGGAAACCCACTTGTGAGACTACATCATGCAGAGATTCATATGCTATTTAAACCTGATAGGACTCTCTGTGTTGAATTGAAATAAAGCTACCCTGTTTTTTTTCTGTATCGACCATGTTTTCGAAGAAACAATATTTCAGATTGTTTCTCCACACGTTTTTTATTGAAGATTTGTCTGTGTACGGCATCAGAGCCTCCCCCAAAAAACATCTCTCTCACACACATGCACTCACGCACACACACACATACACACACCACCCGCAAGTAACCCATCTCTCTAATAACAACTGATAAGACAGTCGCAATTGTGCCACACAGCATTTTAAATGAAGTCATACAAAGTTATTGCCGTAGTCTAATGACCAAGCTAAAATGAAGATGTGTTTTCCCGATATGGCGAGATGGAACAGGGGATGCTGGGGCGGAGGCACTCGATTGAGGTGACAAAGAATCCAATTGTCTTTTTGTGCCCCCTTCAAAAACAAACCAAAGGGGGGTGGGGTGTGGCAATGAAGAGGGGGTGGGGGGGTGGGGGGTGGGTAGGGATATTGATTGGCTTAGTACTATGTGTGACTGGAGAATGAATCCTCGCAAGGCTAGATAAAAATGGATCGGGGAGGAAACAACTGCTCGTACACTGATAACCCTGTCAACTGTATAAATGGGAGGGGGGGGGGGGACTAGGAAAGATGGGGAGAAAAGTGGAAAAGAGGAGATGAAGAAAGTAGACAATAGTGAAAGGAAGAAAGTGTGAGTGACATTTCACCTCTCGTGGCGACAGCGCCCGGTGTCCAGCTGTCAGCAGAGACGAGGAAGGAGGGCCAGAGGAAAGGAATGAATTGTAATCTTAGTCATAGGTCAGCTTTCAAGGAACAATGCTGGAAAGGGCAGCTCTTTGAAAAGCACTTTACCTCTGCAACTGTAGGATGAATGAATTCCATAGAGATACTCTCTCTGCACTCTCTGCTAATGTTTTCTATATGGCTGGGTTTGAGTGAATTATGGTGCAGACAGCCACAGGCTAAAAAACGCCTACATTTAATGTCACACTCTGCACACTCACTTTCATATACAGTCACATCTCTCCACCTGGAACCTATTTTCTAACTTATTCTGTTTTAATTTCACTCCCCAAAGAGGAATTAATTTCCATATACAGGCAAATATCACAAGCTGCTGTGGAGTACACAGGAGCATTTTCCTTCTCCAGGTTAGCAGGTTTCACCCTCCTGAAGAATCCCATTGTGTCCTCTCCGGCTAATGATCTCCTATTTGGTTTTCCAATTCCTCCAAAATAATAAATCTCTAATGAAAACTTTATAAATATGCTGACCTTGCTTTCAACTCTAATTTCAAACTTCAAAGAAAGAAGGAAAAGAGAGAGTGAAAGACAGTGAGTGAGAGAGAGAGGGAAATTAATTAGGGGCGAATGTGTTTGTGTGTTTGTAGGTTTGTGCTTTAACTGTGTGCCCATGTAGAGGAGAAACAGGCGCAGCCATGGGCAGCTCCCTCGTCCATGTGACAAGTTTTTCACTACAGGGATAAATGGAAGGCGATGAAAGCAATAAACTTGTATCTCTGCATGATTAACTCCTCCTTCATTACTGCGTGCACTTACTATTGCAACTACTTCCAAAAAGTCTTATGAAGACTATAATGCGATAAATCTTTTAAATAGTTGTATTGCATGGAATCTAAAAAAAAACAAAAAACGTGGCCTGCAATTAAAGTCTAAACATTAGGAACTTATTGATATCGAGGCAGGTACTCCACATACAAATGTGTGTTTTAAGCAGCTATAAAGGATTCATCAAAATAAATAAATGACTGTGTACATTTGAAATGATTAAATTGGAGGCTGCTTATTTATCACGTGTCTGTCATGTTTTCCTCAGGTACGGACTAATTAATTCAAAGAGGCTTTTGAACAGTCTGAAGACAGCTGCGAGTAACAGATAATGGATCAAATAACATATTAATGTTTTAGCACAGTACAGCGTTTTACAGTCTGCCTTGTTATAATCACAAACTGAATAATCAAGTTTTCCATTCGCATTTGTTCACCTGATTATCATCTGAGTGGAGCCTTAAATCCAGCCCACAATCCTTTGGAATTATGTCCACATTGGATGATTCTGTACCTCACAATTACGTTCATACATTATGTGTGCTTTTAGACTGTCCTCCCAAGAAAAAGAGCATTAATCCTTTGAGCAAATTCCCATAAATTACATTTGATTACATTTAAGAGACAAGGTCACTGAACTTGTTCCACTTTCTTTTTCCACAACTTCTTGTTGTAAAAAAAGGGACATTTTATGGAAAAAGAGGCACTGCTAAATGTGGTTCAGCAAAATCAAGATATTTAATTTGGCATATTCACAACTGACTTATCCAATTTAATAAAAGGCACAGCACGCAGGAGTGTGAATAATGCACTGAGTACTGTGTAATCATAATAGGAATACAAGAAAACAGTTTGACCTGGATATTACAGCCACAAAAAATAACTAACACACACACATAGGCATAGTATCTGGTGTTGATGCTGAGACTGAAGATTGGAGCACAACACTCAACAAAAAATGCTGGGTGCACACACATCAAACAAATGGATAGTGCATTTAAAGACCAGAAAATTACCAACTTGTCATTGCACTGCTTGTGGCTTGTGCTACTCTTTGTGCTACCACAAAACCAGAAACCTAATATCTCTATTTAGTGATTTAGTTTAGTTCAGTAGGCAAACTCACAAATACGCTGACAGCCTTGCTTGGTCCACCTCAGATGGAGACATATTGAGCATGAAATTATCCTTTGAACAGAAGCAGAGAAGGCAGCAGATAATGCAGGATGCAACCTCGCCCACCTGGACTCTGTCAGATTGCTTTATATTCAAGCTAAAGTGTTCATTACAATTTAAGGATTACTGTGCCAAACTCTATTCCACTCTTTAGGACACAAACAGTACACAACCAGACAGCTTTGGGATTTGACTGGAAAATGTATTCTCTTCTCACCTCGCCAGATCACAGACTACTGCTTAAAACAACAAAATACTACACAGCGGACCTCAGGGGTGTAAAATAAGAAACAATAACCCCAACCATGCATCTTTTTTTTTTTTACTAGCAGAGCTCAGGAACAGTTAAAATTATTTTATATCAAAGGCATTAAAGTACTGCACATCAATAAATCTACTGTCATAAGTTCTGTGTATACCATTTTACATGTTTTATATTTTTCCCCTTGGGCTCATTTTGCTGCCTCTTACATTTACCCCCCACTGGCTCTCAATGTGACATTTGGAGGAGTGATGTGGCATCAAGTGTAGAAGATGCGTGCGCTTATGCTTAGCTAATTTAAAACCATTAGAAGATAATCAGGAGAAAGCACTCGCAGGTCTTTAACTTTTAGCTTTTAGTGCTTGGAAGCTTTACTGCCAATTACCTGCTTTTTTATAAAACAAGGTCAACCCAAATACTCTTGTCCAAAGGCCCCCAAAAAAGAACATTATTACAAGGCTGTTCGCCACCAGAATGGTTCAACTAAGAGACTGAATAACGTAGCCTTAAACAAGCACCTGCTGTACTCATGATACCAGAGTGTGTTTGTGTTCATACTTGAGTGCCCAGGAATGTGGTTTTTGCCTTTTCTTGGATTCATTTCCACGTTGGCACCTTGACCGAACAAGGCAATCTGTTCTTGTGGGAACTATGAGAGTGATAATCAGGGAGTCTTGACCATTCAATGGCTTGAAAAGAGGACACTATCAACCTCTTTTCTAGATTAAGCCATTTGAGGTCAAAGGAAGAGAAAAGGCATGCACAGACATGCTCACACAGAAATATTTGATAAATCTGCCACAAAATTTGCTCCCTTACAAATATTATGTCTTACTGAAAGACTTTTGAAAGAGTGAAAAGGAAGAAAGGAAAGAAGAGCTACAAAAGGAATGAAGGAGCAAAATGTAATCGTTGTGCTACAACTTTAAATGTCTGCAATGTGCTAGTGCTGATAAAGAGTATCTCTTTAGATTAACACTAAGCTTTTTGGATGAGCCGTTGGTTGTACACTTACTGCTGAAAGATACACACACACACAAGCACACGCACACACACACACGCACACACACACACACACACACACACACACACACACACACACACACACACACACATACACACACACACACACACACACACACACACACACACACACACACACACACACACACACACCTGTATGCATACACACAAGTACAGTTACAAACACACATTTTGTTTTCTGTAGCTTAGACAGTATGTCACCGTACAGTGTGACTCGTTAATATCCACAGTTGATCCCTTCAATTATTCATGCTGACAGTGTTACTCGATATAATGACAAGCTACATCTGCATTGCATGAGCTGCACACGCACACTAACACACAAGCTCACACACACACACACACACACACACACACACACACGCACACACACATTTCAACACACATTTTGCCTGTTCCATCACGTCACCTCATGCAAAATATAAAGGAGCACCGATCTCGTTTGATCTGAGACCTCAGGGTGTATTTTCTTCAGAGACACACACACACACACACACACACACACACACACACACACACACACACACACACACACACACACACACACACACACACACACACACACACACACACACACACACACACACACACACACACACATTATTCTCTGCCTGGCACTGCAGAATTGAAAGGAAGGAGAATGCATAGGTCTGAGAAGTGGGCTGACGCTGCTGTTACTGCTGTAGGAGATGAAGCACAAGTGGCCTGGCGATGCCAGTGGGACCCCCCCCCCACGTGCTCTTTGAGAACAAAAAACAGATGAAGAGAGAGAAGAGGAAAAAGTAGATGAGAGAGGTGATGACAGAGGAAAAGGCACCACCTCTCTCCCATCCCAACGGCAGCCGTCAGCAGCTGCACTAGAGATGCCTGTGAAACTTTCAAAGGAGGTGCTGGATGTGAGACAGATGCAATGGCCTGCTGGAGGCACCGATAGAAGCAAGGGAGGAAAACTAAGCTTTTTCTTTTTTCTGAATGGAGATTTTCTGCATTTGAGACCAATCACACTTCCATCCATTTCGGATATCTAGACCTTGCCCTAGTTGGGGACACTGAGGTGATTAATTAAGGAGATGTTTTTTCTGCTTTGGGAAGTGTTTTTTTCCAATGAGGGTCCTACAAGGGCAGCAACTCGTAAATCACATGAACATCTAATTGGTGTTTGCAATGAAAAAGGAAAAACAACTGAGTTAGAAAGGTATGGTAACAGTTTCTACTATCAAGCTCTACACAGGCAAGCAAGGCAGGTCAAAGAAGATGAAATGCTAAAGATAGTACTTTTTTCATATTATTTAAACCAAATAATGGCAGCTCTTGCCCCTATGAAAAATATCTCTGTTTATATATTCCATACAAGCTGTAATTCTTATCTTGGCCTCACGAAGGTACCTCTGTAAATCCTTTGCCTTCTCAGAAGAAGCTTTGTACTTTAAGCTTGGCATTCACAAAAGTGTGGGAGGCTTGCCAAAAAGGCAAAGCAGATTTTGCATTCAAGCCATCAGATGATTTAAAAGCTTACAATATCACACTGCTCATGATAATGAGAAAAACAAAGATAGCTAGACAAGCTAAATCCAAGGTTAGAGAATCTTGGCTGAAATGGCGGCCTTTCTCTCCGCAGCTTCCATTTCTATGGTTGTTTAATACCACTTCCTGCCCTTTGCTCTTCCACTTCCAAATACCATTCCTCATTATGTCACTTTGTCCAGACAGGGGTTATTGAAGATCACAAGCCCTCCCCCAACCCCATAGCCTATGCAGCTCAGTTTAGATGCCTTTTTTACGCCCCACCATTTACCATTTTCTTCCAAATGTGAAACAACCAACACCTCCTCACTCTTACTCCAAAGCCATTTTGTCCAATACAGCTGGTTCAGCAAAACCTTGGTTGCTGATGGAGTCAAATATGTTGTGCAAATTATTTTTTTCCTTCTTGTGTCTCTTCCATTGCTATTCCAGCTTGTTTGCTATTTAAAAAAAATAAGTTTTACCTATCAATAGTTGAATTATTAATAATTCAGACTAGCTAATTCATATTCAGAATCAAAATTGTTTTAATCAATATGAGCTGTGGTGGTTTAACTGAACAAATTAATATTTTACAAATGATTTGGAGTCTTTTTCATAAAAACAATACTTTTCTATCTATACTTAACAGAAGTACAGATTTAGCTCATAATAACACTAGTAAACCCCGAAAGCATTGTATGGATTAATGCAAGTTCAAGGTGAAACTGATAGTTCAAAGCAACAACATACCGTCTCATTGTTACTTAAGGATTAAAGGGCTTTATGAAATTACAGCTTGACTTAAAGTGGCTGTAGCGATTACTACTTTAAATAAATCATTTTCCTCATTTGATACGGCACCACTATTCCATCCCTCAATTTAATCAATTAATCAGTCTCATTAATCGCAAGTTCAAAACATGAACCACAGGTCTGCTCTGCTCAAAGGAAGCACACAACAAAGACTTCTTTAGATTAATACAGACAGATATTAATAGCTAAATGCCTTAATTATACATGATAAAGAGAATAATAATACATGAGTAACAAGATCTTTAAGTGATAAAAGGAACTGAATTGAAGTGTGTGGTTTGAGGCAAATGTACAGCAATGAGAAGGCTTCAGCTTATCTAAAGAATATTATTAGCCTCATAGTGTGTATCTGAGGCGTAGAGGCTGTAGACAACTATGAGCAGAAGATTTGAGAGGTGAATGTTTTTCTCTCTTTTTATTCCTCACAAGTAACATTGGCTGAGGATTATGGGTAGGCTTATGTAGTCACTCCCGAGTGTCTGAAACAGCCGAAACAAAACGTATTTCTCACAATCGAAGGTGAAATAATTAAAGCTGATGGTCATAACATTCACCCAGCATTTCGTTTAGTTATCTAGGACACTTTCTTGTATTTGTGTGAAGAAATGTTGAGGATATAAGTAAAATCGTCAGTGAATTATCCGGTCTTTCCAAGACTTATAAAGACACAAGAGGGGTAAAATCTCCTGGTCAAATGTTTAATAATATAGCGTTTATATTTTGAAAGTAATATATAATATTTGTGGATTACTGGATTTTAATCAACAGATTAAATTTTGGGGCTATTTTAATAACTACTTGGTTGCACAGGCGCATTGATCACTCGTGTCACTGCATGTATTTAAATTCGTATGATATCGTACGAAAAGTAGTGCACAACTTTTCGTACGATATCCTACGAACCGACAATGAGAACGGCCTGCAGGTCTGGGTGTTGCATCTGGTGGAGCTGATAAGTTAGCTGCCCAAGCCTGCACAACAGGCACTAGTGCAGCACGGGGCAGGGCCACGGGGCAGGGCCACGGGGCAGGGCCACGGGGCAGGGCCACGGGGCAGGGCCACGGGGCAGGGCCACGGGGCAGGGCCACGGGGCAGGCCTGTGCTGCACCACCAGACTCCTCTACGGCATGGGAGTCTTTGGGCTTTTGCTGTGGTGAATGACCAGTGGAGCATTGTCTTATTCTGCTTCAGACTGGACTGTGTCTTTACTGTCGGCTTAGCCTCCTGGCAACACCAGGAAAGAGTCTGTTGCCATATAGGTGAGCCTGACAGCAGGTTACTTAGCAGTTCAGATGGCTGTCTTGCTTTGGCCAGAGAGGTGTAAGTCCAACTGAGTCCAGGCTTTGTCTGGTTGAGGCATTGCTGTCTTCTTCAACAGACCAGACTGAAATGCACCTGCTCTAACTATTGGGTGTCAGACTGTGGCTGCCCACTGCTCCTAAATAGTTAGGATGACTATATAGTATAACATTATAATGGGATGGGTAATGCGGAGTATAAATTCCTGGCATATAAAATGTTTTTGGAAAATAAAGAGATTCTGATTTTAACAGGATGATGAATGGATTTCTGTCAAGTGTCAACAAGCACTAAACAATCCAAGACTATCTGATTATACACAATCCCCGTCAGGTTGATAAATGTGAACACAGAGTTGGAACATCGAATCACAGCTGAGACAAAAAGTGTGTGACTTCTCATCGGGTAAACCCTTTGAAAGAAGTACTACGACCTTTTACTCGGGCCAAGGGGTCTAAGGTTCAGTTTTATTTATCTCTCCTCTGTTTAAAGTTTGGGTATCAATAGAAAAATAGCAAAAGCAACAAAATGATTGGCCATGATACATGTGACTATCTCTCAGTTGTTGTTTCTGAACTATGTAAAGTGATGTTTGTGGGGGAGCATCTGCAAACACCTGTTTCCATGTGCCTTTCCCTGCTGATTCTGACTGTGAACCATTCATAAATTAAAATAAATAACACGAGTGCTCTGCTAGGCACTGATTATGAATGTATTATTTTGAAACAGCAGCCCTATGGTGTTGATTTGCGTTTCTGAGGCAATTGCATGGTTAAATCAATTAATTTTATTCTATTTAAAAAATTGCCCCCTCATTTACCTCACCCTGGCTGGGGCCACTTTTACTGAACAAGTAGCAATACCAACATATAAAAATACTCTTTAACAAGTAAAAGTCTTGCATTAAAAAATCCTATCGTACCCATTTATTATATGATCATATTATATAACTATTAAAGAGTAGTGGGCAGCCACAGTCTGATACCCAATAGTTGAAGCATATGCACTGCACTTCATGCTTTGGGGGAGAGGCTGGTCTGTTGGTTGGCTCTCTGCATATACACTTATCATGTGTGCATAAATTAACCTAAACATGGGAACAAATTGTCTTGTGTGCATGCACTAATAATACTTTGTAATATAGACACATTGAAGATGACTAGGACTATCAAAATATAAGTGGAACTCTTTTTACTTTCTTTCTCCACTTTGCTGCTGTAATGCTGTAAACTTCCCTCTCTAATAAAGGATTATTTTATCTTGTCTTATGTCCTTCAGATTTATGGCAAGGGTCCGGCGATAAGTTGAACCATAAAAGGGGAGCCTGAGTTGTTTGGTCCTTTCTCTGGTTTGAATGATCAAAGGGTCATTAAATGCTTTTAGCGCAATTGTTAATTTAGTTAATTGTCAAAAATGGTCTCTTACGAAGCATTTTTGAAGTCACCGTCACCCCCACTGGCAGAGTTGGGTTGACGTGAAGAAGTCTGTAAGTCAATTCTGCAGACATGCATGGTTGTCTGCACTTACCACGTCCAATGGGATTAGGGTTGTTGTATCATAAGGAATTAAAGAAAAACGGACAAAATGTCCTATGTGGCATTTAGATAGCCTTTCAGCTTAATTCCCCTGATCCTTTGAGGCCCTCAAGGATGTTTTGTGGAAGTCGAACCAGCAATCAGCACTTACTAATCAATACTACCTGATTGCCCCCCATTTGCTACAATTCACCACATTAGAGTGCATTGTGATGAGGGGACTCAAGCAGTGTCAGTCCTTCAGCACCAAGGACAGAGATTCACCTGGTCAGCATTGCATCTGCAGCCATGTTAGCACCACGGCTAGAGCCACACAGCACAGGCTGGGGAGGAACAGGTCGCATTTCAGTTATCACTTACAGCTGGAGCCCATCATGCTTCTTGAGCACCCACATAAAGAGAGGCTTCTCACAGCCAGAGGCAGTACAGTTTTTACCTCACCTCAAACCGCAGCTCACACCTACAGTATACTCTTTGTTCCTAGATGAAGGAGACTTACCAGCTACCTCACTAAGACTGTATTGTGTGGGATTGGGTGTGTGTGTGTTTATTTGCAACTGCCCTAAAACAATCAGAATATAATGCTTCATTTGTCTCATTCACCTGCTTTCTCACTCGCTCTCTTCATTCACACTCTAGCTTGCATGTCTCTCTCTCTCTTCCTCTGATTCTGGTTCAACTTTCTCTCTGCAGGCTGCTGTGGTGCCTCTGTGACCCTAACAACTTCTCTCCTCTGCTGCCTAGACCAGCTGCCCCTCTCCCCCAAACTTACTCCATTGGGATTCACCACGGCCAAGTCAACTACACATTACCCCCCCAGCTCACCACTCTTTCCACTAACCTTTATCTCCAGTAGAGGAGCTCTCTGGGGGAAATGTTTGCACCTTACAACTGTGTCTGTGTTGTGTCACCCCAATGGCCCTCCACCTCCTAATGGGGAAGAGGCAGTGTTTACATGTATGTGGATGCATTGCCATTTATGTGTGTGTGTATGTGTATGTGTGTGAGCTAACCTACCCCAATGAACTAAATAGGACTTAAATGGATAATAACCCAACAGTCCATATTATGGATGTATCAGTAGTTCTCTATGGTGTTATACTGGAATAACCAGTTTACAGCAATCCTTACTCCCGATCCACTCAACACAGTAAGCACTTTAACGGTTTAGTGCCTATGTGTGCACTATAGTACAGCACATTCACAACACAGCACAAGTCCAACGGAGGCTGTCACCAGGACTTTCATGAGTTGGTTGATTTCCTTCCTCAGTAAGTTCAAGCGCTGAAGGCAAACTGCTTGTTAGTAAAGGCCAAGTTGTGATTTCTTGACTGAGTTAAACATTTTCAAAAGGGGTACTTATATATATTATATAATTGTCAGATGTAGATGTTCATTTTTAAATCTAATGTTAAAGCATTAAATATTTCTTATCGTACTGAAATAATTATTCTATTAGTTCATCAATAATCAACAAAAAAGCCACATGTCCCCTGTTTCCAACTGTTAGGAATAACTGATTATCTCTGTTTTGTATAATAAAGAGTCAACCATATTTAGGTTTTAGATAGCTCATTTGACAAAACAAGCAATTTGAAGAAGCCACATGGGCTCTATCAAATTGTGATGAACATTTTTCACTATTACCTGATGTTTTAGCACATGAAAAACTGATTATGTGACAAAAACATTTTTTTTAGGAGCTTTCAGTAAAAGGGGTCATATTGCTCATATTAATGTATAGCTAATATATAGTTAGCATAACTTTTAGAGAGTATCATTGGCTCAGAAATGTGAAATGTGAAAACGAAGCCCTGCCATTGTGTTTGTGTTGATTGGGTTCCAGATCTGTAGACTCTCAACTAGCTTGTTGGTTCTCCCTGCGTGAAGAGCTGTGAACAGCTGGTAGAGTGGAGAGCACCTGACACACTCAGCTGGAGACCACCCCACAGTACTCCACACACACATACACAGACACACACACACACACACACACACTCAGCCTCTAACTGGGCTCACAGCTGCTGCTGGTGCTGCTGTTGCTGCTATAGTAGCTGATGGGAGGGGTGTGTTAGCCATCACATTTCTTTCCTGTGTCTGTGTGGGCTTTCAACTTCTTCTTTTATCAACTCTTTTTCTCTTTCTCACAAATGTGCACACTCGAGTGAAAATGTTCATTTAGTGCAGATACGGCACATACAGACAACCTCAGTCCTTCTGTATCTCCCACCCATCCCGCCTTGCGTCTTTTCTATTCCCTTTGTCTGCTGCCACTCTGTCTCCTCCACTCTTGCCTCATCACTGTCACCCTCTTTCTATCTCCTTGCATCTTCCTTTCTTTCCCTCTCTCAGTTTCTGTGTTTTGCCTTGAGCAGCAGTCTAATGAGCACATGGCTGGTGTTGGGAGAGTATTTTCTAGCTCAGATGAGAGATAACAAGCACATATGTTATTTACCACAGTGGCCACTGCAGCAGCCGACCAGTGCCAACTCTCAAAGACCCTCCCAGGGAAAAAAAATATTTCCCATCAAATCTGTAGCTGCACCATCAAAGTGCTGGGGAAAGGCACATACTCGACAACACTCAGCTTCTGTAGCTGTGTGACGCCAATGCATTAGAGAGCAGCATATTGTAATGAAGAGTCATAAATATTTTCCCTCTATAAGTGATAAGCATTTTTTTTCTCATTAGTGAGATGTATTCAGTTTCTCAGAGGGCCTCTTTTTTGATTACAGTGCATGTGTATGCTTCTAAAAGAGAAACAAAACAGAGTGTAGAATAACTTTAAATGAAGCAATATTGAGACAGAAGTTTAAGTTACTTGATCAAAAATAACTTGAAATCTATTCTGACATCCTACAGTAAGGCAATGACATTTCTGGGAGGCCTTTATACTACTTTTACATTGTTTTCTTTAAATAAATAGTCATGCGGTACCAGTCAGTGACTTGCCACTTAATAAAAAACAGCCAGCATCAGTTTTCACTTCTTTAACTTTGTCCCTAACCCAACATTTTGATAAGCAGTCCTCCATCAAAAAGACATCCAACAAGACTTGCTCCATCAGGAGAAGTATTAAGCACTCTCCTGCCACACACAGAAGTCTTGGTATGTAAAGCACTGCATCAGCGCTGGATACCATATGGTCTGACTGAATAACATGCCAGACATCTGGTGGGGCAGTGGGCACAGGGAGGGGGAGAGGGAGCAGCCAAGTGCACTCACTAGAAAGTATGGATGTGTGGAACAAGGATGTGCATGAGTATTTAATCCATGTAAAGTGCATGATACATGTTAGTCGATGGATTTCAAATCTTTTTTAAATATACCCATCACATACAGTAAGCAATGGCTTTAAAATGATTTCATACATTTCTTCTCTCAATTCAAATTGGTGTACAAAAGAAGGTGTACACTTCTTTTTTCTGATCGCTGACAGTGGAGAGAAGTAGAGGAAAGGTAGGAAAGTATGTTGGTCTGCATGGGCCCGAGCAGTGCTGAGCTCGGTGCAGCTGAGCCATCAGAAAGCCTCCGAAATCAGATATCGCTCAGCTTGCATCTGAAGTGCAGGCTTGTGCCACCGACACACTGAGTGCACACAAAACAAAGAAAATTCTTCCTCATGCTGTTTCTTTCCCCTTCAAGGGTCTATGGAGCAAATAAGTGGAAGCTATTCACAGAGCAGAGCCGTCACATTCTAGTCTCATCAATTCCAAATGAGCAATTTCTGCTAATATTTTGTCCTTTTTTTCACGTGGCAAACACGTGGAGTAGCACCTACGCCTGTGTGCCTCTCTCTGCTCTTATCCAGTCCACGGTGATAAAAATGGGATCAAGCTCTAGCACTGGGATTGACCTGAACACAGACAGGGCTGAGTGGCAGAAAGTTCACACACAAAAATATGCACACACACACACACAGCTGATGACCCTGAGTTATGTAGGGCAGAGACATTGAGGAGAAGGTGACATCATTCTATTAAACCACAGCGAGGTGGGATGTTAAAAACAGTCTTAACAGGCAGTCACAAGCCCATATATTAAACCATACACTGACTACTACATGTCGGGACACACACACAATATACACTGACACAACCTCGACCACTGTTTTGCACACCCAACTTCATCTTTTTCCCCTCAGAGAAGCAGGTAAGGTCAGGTTTAAATGTGCCACTCAATCTCACTTCCAGAGGCATCCACCAGCGTGAGGAGCACCGTGCCAAAGGGCCGTCCATCTATCTGACAGGCCCAGGTCACATAGAGGATGGAAAAAGATGGAGGGAAAGGATACTGGCAGGTTCTATACAAGTAATGGGTATTTGTGCGTAGAGGAGAGAAATAGTGGTCCTCTATATCGGAGATAAGACTGGGGAGACACTGGCCAGATCCGATGGCCACTGGCTCGTCTGGTTAGTCGGTGAAATATGACCACAATGGTTCACCTGCAGCCTTTGTCAATACCCCTGCTGTCATGAATGTCCATGGGATGGCCCCATTTAAATGCATGAGAGCACCTCTTGCAGCCAGCATAAAGAAGATTAAAGGAGACTGCAGTTTCATTTTTTTATTTTTCAGATATTCAGTCTAAGCAACATAAGCTCAGCAGCCCAGGGAGAAAAAGGGGGATGGTAAATTGTTGCTTTCATTAAAACTTCAAGGAGTGAGTTTCATTATGAAGGTTCAAAGGCAATAGAAAAAATGTGAGGGGCTGCATTCTCCTACTCTCTCTCTCTGGCTCACTTTTCCCCGCTTCATTCAGTTGGCTAGCTACATGAAATAATGGGCAATGTGACGACTACATGTAATCTTGTCCCTGGAGGGTGGGTGTATAAGGCTGTGACTGGTCTGCCGTCATGCTCACGGCAAGCATAATAAGGCAGGACAGAGCTTACTGCTGGCCTTCACACAAGCCAATGCTTCTGCAGGGTTTACTGTGGACTTCACTTTTCAAGTCCTCGAGTCTTGGACTTGATTTTCTATTGATATCCTGAATGTTTACAAGCTTAAAAAAGGGCACTTTGTGTGTTCTTAGGGATGGGTAAATCAACTGTGTCGTAATGCATTTAAAGCTGCACTGATCAATATTTTTATATTAACTATGATTCCGTTGAATCGTTGAAGTGTAGTGCGAATGGTGTCGCTCGTTGTAATAAACCCACAGAATCTGACTCTGCAGTTTCTCTTAGCTCTACAGAAAGTTTTAGCGTCTCACCTCATCGTTTTGGTTTTATGGCCTATGACCGGTTCAGTCTAACACCTGTCACTAGTGTAATATCCGGACCCAAGCAAATATACCACAATTCTAGCCCAGAACCCAACTGCAGTGAACACAATCGAGCATCTCCTAGATAAAAAAGATAGATAGTGTCAGCGATATGCTTTACAACAACAGCTCTGACCCCAGCTCTGAAATCATGACATGCATCTCTGCAAAATGTGCAATGCACTTTTGCTGCGGCAACAAATTGTAGAAAATCAATCTATATCATTTATTTATCACATGCTGGATGTAGTATCTAGATATGACTATCAGATCAGTTAAGAGGGATATTATGAACACTTAAAATTAAACCACATGACTGTGGTATCGAGTGGTGTATAAAGAGAGATACTTGGACATTCGAGAGAACCAAAATTATGTTCAAGGATTCAAGTGCCATGCTCCATGCAGAGGAAGAAATGTTGATGATGCGTTTGCTTTTTTTCACTTTGGTGAGCGGAGGCTTCATTGATCTTTCCTAATATGCTTTTTTCACAAAAGTAAGGAGGGAACATGAAGCACAAGGAATGCAGTCTGAGCTCCATGGCTGGCAGCAATACAAGCAATAATGTGTATGTGGGTGTGATCATAGCGCTGTTGCAGTAGAGCCAGACAGACTGCCGATATTTAGAATTAATGATAGCCATACCTAAACTGCAGTATCCCCTGCATCTCTTTCAATTCCTGGTCCTTTCCAAGTCTTTCTATCTCTCCTCCTCTCCATATGACCCCGTAGTAAATGTGAGAGGAGGTAAAAAGACACCTCAGCAACAGCACAGACAAGGGGCGGTCCAGGATGCAGAAGTGTAAGGCATGTGCAGGGGTAGAAGAAACAAGGAAGGAGGAGTCGAGTCGATTGAGAGAGGTGGAGAGGAGGATAGAGGATAGATGGCTTCACAGACATCACTGAAAGGCTCTGATTGTCCCATGATAATTCTTAAAAGGTCAGTCCTTCTCCTTGCCCAGACTATAGAGTAGAAGATATGTGCAAACACACACACACACACTTTATATATAAGGGTGCGCAAACACACCTGCCCCCTCCCCTGCTCGGGTGCTCTTCAGAGTGACATGGCTGCCTTTCGAGAGGTCTGCGGATTAGCTCCTTAAATACCACAGCAATGTGATAAAAAGGTGAAGAATTGAAAGGTAGAAAAGATGAATAAGTGTGGGAGAAGGGGCATTTGACAGTTTCTATCTTTTAGTCAGAAATTCAGCGATGCCAAAGGATAAAGGTTGTTGTCCTGTGAATTACAGTCAGTAATAAGGTTAGGGCATATACTGTTAAAACCAAGGAGAGGATCACTTGCCAGATACCCCTTAAGGGTAAAAACAGGAATGTAGTAAAAATGGGGAAAAAGTTTTATCCTGAGTTCTTTCTTTACAGCGAGATTAAATTAAACTTAAACATTGCACCAAACAATAAATGTAATTGTCCGATTTTGTGCCGTGGCCAAAACGACACACACGACATCCTGTTGCGGCACTAATTTAGTCATTTCTCCATGCTCCAGAGCAAGTGTCCGCAGTACATTAACATGTGCCGCTTCTCAATGGACACAACATATTGAAATGGGGTCACAGCAGCCAGGGAACAGCTGCTTATGGGACCATTCACTTTGTCTGCTACTTTATAGTCACTCTGTTTCTGTGACATTTATGAATGGATAATGCCATCTGTCTTGGAGGGAAATCTGCTCGCAAGGAAGGTTTGGGTGATAACTTGTAGATTTAAGAGCTAATCCAGATTGCCTAGCCAGACTGGTTCAGGCCGTAAACTCAACAGAAATAAGACTTATTACGCTGTATTGAAAAATAAGCAAGAATATTCAGTCTAGTGAATATGATTTGTTGTTGTCATCTGTTCTGCTCTACATTCTCAAATTAAACCAATGCAGTTAAACAAAGAGAATTGTTTGACATGTTAACATCAGTTGAATTTAAATTTTTATCTCTATATATAAAGTCAGAAATCTCTGCCTGTATGTATGTTTGTCCTTCGCATATCTCGAGAACAGTTCATCCGATCTACTTCATATCTGGTAGATGTATTGCTGGGGACTCAAGGAAGTGCAGTGTTGAGTTTGAAGTTGTCTGGATGAGAAATTATTGAGAAATATATAAAATATGCCAAATAAACAATTTGCTCCTCCCCCTTCTTTTGCATGTGAAATCAACAACAGGAAATAGAGACAGCGCCACTCTGCCATTGCAACCCACATTGTGGTCGGCGATAGGATTGCATCCATAATGATAATGATTTGAAAAGGTTTAAGAGTCCTCGGCTTCATGCCCACCTGCCCCATCCCCACTGGAGATTATGTCCCAATGTTTAAGGTTTAAATCAATAAGTGAACTTCAAATTCACTGGGGGGAGTTTGATATACACAATGTCACATCACAGCAGGGTGGGGCTTCTGGTTTCTGACTCGACTTCATACTTGGTGGTGAGCTGCTCAGGACCCAAGGAAGCGCAGTATTGAGTGTGAAGTTAGAAAGAGCAGAGACACACAGACATGTTTGATTGACAGTAGAATCAACCCATGGAAGGCTATAAACTGCTTCTACGGTTCAACCTCAGTTTCATTGCGCTGGTGAATTTTCTGTCTGGATTTAAACCATTTAATTTGTTAATTCTTTATTGTGTTAATTGGTATGTGTGTTGATAGTTGACACAGTTGATACATACATGTGCGATTCTGAGGAAACAATAAGCAATAGGGGCCCCTTCTGAACAGGCATGTTTTGAACAGGCACTGCACTAGTATTAATGATGCTACTTAAATCATTTCATAAAGGTCAATACATAATAAGTGCTGACTTTAATTCAAAAACCACAGCATCAGATCGATACTGATTTGAATCAGCTGATAAAGCACTGTTATCACTAAAGTGAAAGAAAGAAAGCAAGAAAGAAAGCAAGAAAGAAAGAAAGAAAGAAAGAAAGAAAGAAAATAAAAAAATAAAGGGGAGAATGAAGGAGAAGAAAAAATAACCAACAAGGGAGCCTATTGCAATGGGAGACGAACACATGATCAATACTATTGACAAGCTTCAAGGAACACTGGCATCTGGCAAACAACCAACACACACTCTTGTATAATTGATTGCACAGGTTAGTAAACAGCGAGAGAGACATGCATGTATGCACATAGATGCACACACATTCATTTTATGATCACTAGCAGCAGGACACTGTATGTCAAACTCCATCCGGATGTTATAGCTCCTTCAGCTCGGGAGACATGAAGCAACCGAATGACTTTCGATTTACTGGTGGCTAGTGATTAAGTAAGTGATTTAAGACACTGCAAGCTGAATCCCTCACTGGCTGTGGTTGCTATTATTTTCTGAACTGGTGAAATTGTCATGTCAAATGAACAATGACTGTTGGATACAGTAGTGGAAATCAGAGTTCAACAAGCTGTAGTATTTCTGATTGGGGTCAGCAGTCTGTAGGCCGATTGACAGTTACAGTAAGAGCTAAATGGTCGAAAAGTTCCACTCCTGTGGGATGAGTATTATAAGAGGACCTCATGAGATGAATGAATCACTCTCCAGCCTCTGCCTTTTATGAAGCAAATTTGCATAGCATATTAAGATTTGCTGAATTTGCTGAAACACTGCTGCTACAGATGGGGTAACGGAATTATTGGAGTGGGCATTGGGGCTACATTCGGGCTCATGTTTCATATTTTTAGCCATGCAAGCAGCGTGGCTCTGGGAATGGCAATGACAGTGTGTTAGTCGGTCGGTCCACCACTTTGGTTGAGACTGAAATATCTTAACGACTGGATTGCTATGAAATTCTGACCAAACGTCCATATTGTGTAGATGATTAATCCCAATGAATATGGAAGTAGGGTTCTTTGGGTTCCTTAATCTTCCGTCTACCACCACCATGACATAAATTGTTTGAGTTTTCATTGAAATGTATAAAGAACGACTAGATGGATTACCATAAAATTGGGTACATCTATTCATGGTTCCCAGAGAACTAATTCTAAGGACCATCAGCAGGTCAAAGTTTTTACATATTCAGCATCTACTGGCGGAAATTCATGGCGCCCAAATGGTGAATGACTTTGGTGATCCCCTGACTTTTCCTCTGGCACCATCATGAGGTTGACATTTGTGGTTTCGAGGGAAATGTCTTGATGTCTACGGGACAGATTTCCATGAAATTTGGTACAAACATTCATATCCCCTTCATAAAGAATGATTATAAATTTGGTGATTCCTCAACTTTGAATCTACTGCCACAACAAGATAGAATGTGTTAAGATGTTCAGTATCTTGGTTTATCACCAACTTCCTGTAAAACTACTGACATTCCCACCAGCTTTGGTGCTAATTGGCAAATGTTATCATGCAAAGATGCTAAACTTAGATTGCGAACAACAGTATCTACGAAATATAAGAAAATTGGCATTGCAATTATGAGCATATTAATGATGATGCCACATTTTAGCTTAACGCACTCAGCCTAACATAGCTGCTAGAAAGACTTTACTTTAGTCTTGCTTTAAAAAATGAGGCTCTTCCGTTATAAACAGAGCTTATATTTTGACTGTGCACCCTCTTTGAAAAAGTAAGAAAAAAAGCACCTCTCACCCTAATTTCTCAAAACAGTAGTGAGATAAAGAAAAGTGACAAGGCCTATAGTACCCCATACTTTTGGCCACAGGCACACAACACAGAGATTCTTTCTGATAATGTTCACACTCCATGTTTTTCAATACTGTGTACATTTCTTCTTTATCACAAAAGAAGGCACAAATCTAAAGGAACAAGAAAATTAAATTGTAGGTAGTTTGGCTCATATTTTTAAATTATTTTTATCAGAGGATCTGTGTCTTCACCAAAATGTAGCATATAAGTCACCAATTACAGACACAGTAAATTAGATTTTATGTTGTCATATTTTCTAATGCATCTGTATCACACCAAACGATTGTTATGATATGAACTAGATATTTAATAACACTGACCCACAAAAGTGGGTTCATTATCCATGTATATTCTTTCATGATTTATGCTGTTTTAATAGCCTTTATACTGGGTTCTTTCTTGCTTGCTCACTAACTCCCATCTCATTTTGTTTCAGAGTCTGCTATTTAACATAATTATGTTTGTATTTTAATAGTGTCTGTTATATCCCATTACATTTACTAGGTCATGTGTGTATGTGAGAATTTGTAGTGGCTGGCCTGATGATGTTTAAAAAGATAAAATGAAAAAAAGAACAATTAATGGATGTTGAAAACACAATTAATATCAACATATAATATATATAGTTATTGCAGATCATTAGATGTCCCCAAGTTACATTAATCAAATGCAAATGGACCTCCAGAGAGCTTTATCTCATTTAGTATGACAATACTTATATGAAAAGATGAAGTAATGAGTTTTTCAACTTTTTAATTTGTCAAATATATTTCTTTTACATTCTGCGTAATGTATTCCTGCTGTCTGTCCTTAAGGAGTGGAATAGTATCAGTACTGGCAGCCAAGCAGTTTATATGGGCTGCAGACAGGATTTAAAATCACGAATATCAGCATGAGATCCTAGACTGTTCCCCCTGCTGGGATTGCTGTCAAACGCAACGTCCACAGAGTGTACTTTTTCCAAGTTGATCAAGTGGTGGAATATTTCACATGAACTTAATGCAAACTACAAAAATCCCATCACTGCAGTATGGTTATAATTTAAATGTGGTGATGTTTCGACCTCAGTGTATATATCAAGTGTAAATCTTACCTTCCCATAGGTTATAGAAAAGGTGAAATGGTGGATTTACTGATAAAAAGTATAATCTTCCGAATCCTAACCTGCTGTGAGCATGAATCAATCAATGCTCTGAAGTATAACTTTGTAATTTGGCCCATGACCATGCACACACACAACTACGCACACACATATGCACGACCACACATG
This sequence comes from Scomber scombrus, assembly GCF_963691925.1. NCBI lineage: Eukaryota > Metazoa > Chordata > Actinopteri > Scombriformes > Scombridae > Scomber > Scomber scombrus. Next base: position 7,825,214 of record NC_084974.1, read on the forward strand.
ACCACACATACACTCATAAACATCTCTTGACTGACTAATAGACTTGGCGAACATCAAAGTCAAACCTTCAGTCAAATCATCACAACACTGGCCTGCGCTTGCCCATCGGCTAAACTTCTATGTCTGTGTTTCATAAAAAATCAAATTGGATTGGGTTGGAAAGCTTGCCATTATATTGGGATTTTTGTCATGTGCAGCGACCCTGGTGCTTGCTACCACTCGTCTGAGCCCTGCGAGTCCACCACTTTTTCATCCACCACAAATTTACTTTGTCTGATCATTTGTTTTCCAATTACATCCCTGTCCCTGCTAGCAGAAAATTGTCAGCTTTGGTTATGTGAACCCGCTCTTGGGTCTGTAACCAGGGGCAATGTTTGATGCTTGGAACATTTTCATAGCCATTAAAAGATGAAGGCAGGGTGAATTATTATCCCGCAGAGTTGATTGGGTTTTGTGGGGGTTGATTTAGGTTGTTGCATGTGATGGTATAGTGAAGCCTCAGACAAAGCCACATTCCTATCTGCTCTTAAAAACTGACTTATGCAAGATGGGGCCAAACCAACATATGGAGTAGAAAATGATTGGGTAAAACAACAACAAAGCAGAATGAAGAATTAGAAGTTAAATACGTGGCGGATTGCTCGTGAAGCCTATCTACTCTTGTTATTTAATCAGTATTCCACATTCAGTACTTTCCTATCATTTGTGTTCATTATTTGACCACACTTTAAAAGTAAATAAAAACTTCACCGTATTTGTTCACAGTGACTCTTTCACGGTAATTGGCAGAAACCTTTGCCTTCAGTACCGCTCCACAATTTTGATGAAAGATGCTGAACTGAACCTCAAGGAGAAGATTACACCCACGTGTGTGTGGAAATACAAATGATGAGCATAACAATGGCAGCAAAATGGAATGGGATTTTAAAAGCCACAGCAGAGGACAAAATAGCCGGGAAAGAAAGCAACAGAATCAATGTTTGGCTATAACTGTCGCATTAGCTGTGATAAACGAGCCTGCTGACAGAACTCTGGAAGTCGACGCATGACATTCCAATGATCAAGTACTGAATAATCGGACACAATGGATTCTGGGAAGGAGAGGCAGTTTGCTACCATATATCCCAGAAGAGAAGCATCAATTCACATACTGACCTTTAAAAACGGTAGTAATGGATAATATCTTCGGTTGATAGCACTGTGAGAAGTTCTTTGGGAGCTATTGTGTGCGGCAAAATTATACTATGGTGCATCTCAGCTGAAAGCCTCTAGTATTTATCTAGGGTTGGGTTTCATATCAGACAGTCAGTAGGTTAAAAATGGAAAGGGCAGTTAAAAGAAAAACATACTTTGATTGATGAAACAATCAGCTATGGTGAAATGTGAGCTGAGCATTAGATTTGCCACTGTACTGTACATAAACAGCGCTCTGTGTCAGGCTTTAGCATGTTGTCTCAGGATAACGGACAGATGACAGTTGAAAGATTCAAAGCTGAAAGCAAGCATAGAAAGCCACAGACCCCACAAACATATAAACAAACCAACCCATTTTTGGGCACTCATGTGGCAGGCAGCGTGTTTCTGACAGGTTAAGAGCAATTTCTGTCAACTAACTGTGGCTTTGGAAATCGAGACTACAGATACTTGGCAATGGCATTCTGATGGATAATGAACTTTCTTTTATGGTCTTGATGCATGGCTCAGTGTTTTTATGGCCCTTATTCTTTTTTTTTCACAATGTACTCATTAGATTTCACTTACAGGAATAGCAGACAAACAACAAAGAACAAGTAAGGTGCCAAAGAGTAGGTTCACAAAAATGCAATCATGTACAGTATAAATTATAACAACAGAGCAATACATTGTGTTTTAGTCCAAGAGTCCAAAGTGGGTATCCACGTGTCCAGAAGAGAGTACAATAACATGGCAAAATAACAGCTGTTATGTCACAGTAACGATTAGGTCATTAAGGCCTCTTTGGCCTTCTCCCTTTCTAAAACAAAAATTTAAAAAATTCCCTATCTTCTTAAAAGTAGGATATTTGCCGCTTATCATAAATGTAAGTGTTTACAGGGCTAGGGAATTTAAAATTGTGGCCAACCAGGCTTGTAGACTTGGTTTGCTAATAGGTTTCCAGCAATTGGCTATATTGTGTTTAGCTTGTAGCAAGCAGTAAACTGTAATTTTCTTATTTTCCTTGTTTAGTTTGCATTCACAAGGAAAAATTCCCAGGATACACAATTAAGGACACATTTTTATCTTCACACCTATAATAAATGAAAGTATATTTAGAACTTCTGTCCAGAAAATCTGGTTTTGCGGGCATTCCCATAGGCAGTGAAAGAATCTGCCTTTCACTCCACATTTAACACATACATCTGGGTTATTAGGATCAAATTTATTCAACAAAGAAGGTGTTACATGAGTCCTCATTAACCACTTGTATTGGATTAATTTGAAATGATAATTAATGGATTGTGTCTGATCTTTCAAACAGGCTTTCCGCCAGTCCTCAACAGATATTACACTATTCAATTGTATCATAAAAACCAGAGATCAAACCCCTCTTAGAGTGATTATTCACTACTGTTTCTTCAAGCAAGGTGAGGGTAGGTAAGGTTAAGGATTTTTGTGTCTTAAATATAAAACTTCTAATCTGTTGATATTTAAAAAATGCTTTGGCTGAATATCATATTTTTGTCTCAAATCTTCAAAACACATAAATGTGCCCTTGTCAAATAGATCTGAAACTTTACATATGCCTTTATCGGCCCATAATTTGAAGCCCATATCATTCTTAACAGATGTAAAGGTGCTGTTGGCCCAAATGGGAGACAATTGGGATAGTGTTGGTGTTTCAATTTTATATAAATGCACCTCATACCATACCTGAATTGTATTTCTTACAAAGGGATTGTGCGTGTGTTTCTTTAATTCTTTTAATTTAGTTGAATATAGATATGAGTTGAGTGGCAGAGCAGATGTATTGACTCTTTCCAAGTTTACCCAGGACTGCAGTGTAGCCATTGAGAACCAACAGGAGGCAGCAGAGAGTTGGGCAGCCCAGTAGTACCATTTAAGATTTGGTAGGCTGACCACTTTGAACAGTGTTTGAATGGGTGGATTTAATCTCTCAGAGTGCTTGAGGAAAAGGATGGCTGATTTTGATTCGTTAATTGTATAGCCCGATATGTTGCCAAATACACTAATAGTGTTGAGCAGATGTAAGATTGATTGACTCAAGCAGGATAACATTATAATAATGTCGTCTGTGAACAGTCCAATTTTAGACTCAATATTATTTATTTCAATGCCAATAATATTCTGATTACTTCAAATGGCAATGGCCAATGGCTCTACAAATAATAGTGGTGAAAGGGGACAGCCTTGACGCGTGCCCCTAACCAAATTAAAGGATTTAGAAATGATATTGTTAGTTGTGACTGAGGCTACTGAGTTGTTATACAATCATTTAATCCAGGCTGAGAAATAGCTGCTGAAGCCAAAATGGCAAAGAGATATGGAGATAGCAGTGTTCAACCCTGTCGAAGGCTTTTTCTGCGTTAAGTTGCATGAATAATATTTAGGACCCGACAAATACCATGAGAAGCTTGACACCCCTTTACAAATCCATTTTGATCAGGATCAGAGAGAAAGGGCAGGTATTTTTCCAGCCTACATGCTAGCACTTTTGCTATTATTTTAGCATCAGAATTCATAAGTGAGATTGGCCTGTAGGACTCACATTTTGTTGGTGATTTCCCAGGCTTTAACAGTACAATTATGAGAACACTACGCTGAGAGGAGGGTAGTTCCACTGACTTTAAACTATCTATTGGGGAGTTCAGCGCGGCTTTAGATTCTTCACTGAGTGAAGGCATTTTTATAGAATCAAAGTATTTATGCAAAGAATCAGTGGTTGCATGGCAATCTGCTGAGTAGGCCCTTATCAGTAATTAAAAAGCATTTCAGATGTAACGTATAAAGAAGAAGAAAAAGGTGTTAAAAAGTCCAAAGTCAGCAGCTGCTTTAACCCAGAGAAGTAAGATTATCATTTTAACAAGGTTTCTTTTTCCATGATTACTTTTTTTTTTCTATCTTTGTGAAACTAAAAATCTGCCCTTTCACTATGGTCAAAGGGCAGTTATTTAAACCAGAAAGTTGCAGTAATTAATGTTGCAGACATACAACTTATATATTATAGAACTTATATTAAAAAGGCTGTTTTAGTCAATGGTAATTTTGTAAAAACTTCCTTTGTTGTCTCTTGAGGATGTTATTTTTTTCTATTGTACTTCTCAAGTAAGTAAGGCAAGTTTATATAGTACAAATGACACCTTTGTCAGTGCTTTATATAGGACGTACAAAGACAAAGCAGAGACAGGATGTAAAAGAAACCTGAAATGTAATTAAACAGAAGACACAAATATATAATGCAGCAAGAAATCTGAAAAAAATGGCTCTGAATTTAATTAGCAGCTTGAAGTCTGATCTAAATATATGGTGCATGAAAATTGCTTCTGCACGTTTAGTTTTGACAAGAGAACATGTAAGCACCCCTGTTCACAAGATAACTTGAGAGATAACATAGCAGATCAGGGATTGGCCCTAAACCATTCAGTACTTTATAAATCAATATTAGTACTTTAAAATCAATATTCTGACACTTTCGAAGCTAGTGCAAAGATCTGAGGACTGGAGTGATGTGTTTTACTTTCTTGGTTTTAGCGAGGACTGAAGCAGCAGAGCTCTGAATTAGCTGCAGTTGTTTGATCAACTTTTTGGAGAGACCTGTAAAGACACCATTACAGCACTTGAGCCTGCTAAAGATGAAAGCATGTAAGAAAAAGTTCTTCAAAGTCCTTTAGAGACATAAGTCCATAAGTCATATGGCCTTACATAAGAAATATTTTCTAAGGTGATAGTGAGCTGGGGTTGTAATTGTCTTAGTGAGGAAAATGTAGGAGTCAAGATGAGCACTTAAAGGTCCTTCTTTGGCGCAAAAAGCAATTATTTCTATTGTATCTTTGCTTAAACCTGCCCCCACTAACTCCTGAGGGTAATGTCTGGCTCTTTACTTGTTAAATGCTCCACCATTTTCACTCTCAGTTTGCTGTTTGGTGCAAGGGACGTAGTGTACATTGGGGTGTTTAGTAATTTTTCACTGAAAACAGCAGACTTCTGCAGCCAAAAATGACATTATGAGAGCAGTGAGAGATGACTAAAAAAGTAAAGTTGTGGGCCAGAAAACCAAAACAATGATGTGAAAGATACTATAAATCTTTGCAGAGCTTGGGGGGGAACAGCAGAGTCAGGTTATAATGACCATGTCTCTCTTGAAATAGAGATTTTAATCTCAATGAGACTTTTGTACCTGCAGGATAGAAGAATAACTCATTGTGTGGGTTCATCACAATGAGTGACTCCTTTCACTTATACCTTAAACAAGTGTTAAAAAAAGGATCATGGTCACTTTAACTAGAGGACATTTTGGCACATCTAGTCATTGGTTTGTTGGATGCACCACAGTCACCTGGTGATATTGTTGTAGGTAAATCGGCTTGTCGTCTGCATAATTATAGTAAGCCATGTTTTTCTGAAGTACAAAAGTCGGGATTCCTTTGTTGAAATGACTTGTATGAAATGACTGTCAGCAGATTTCACTTCCTTGTGGAATTACAAAGAAGAGGTCTGAATACAGAACAATACCGTGCCTGTGTGTATGTACCTCTTTGTCAGCCCTCTGAGGTGCAACAATTTGATGATGTTTTAGAACAGCTTTCACTTTCATCTCAACAGCTACAACCTTAAAACTCACAACATAGCTTTCGGTAGACATTTTGCAAAAAAACTAAATTCCCACCTTCCAGGCCTTGGATCAAATCCTGCAGCGCCATTTCTCTTTCACTGTCTTACGATTATCTTTCAGCATTCCAGCTGCCTCCATTCAGGAGAAATAACTTCCTGTTCTTTTGAAATGGAAAACTGGTGCTGAAGGCTTTTCAAGTGCACTTAAGATTCATTTGAACTTGAACAAGAAATTCCGTTGCTGTAGGGGGGCATTCATGACATACTGTATAGCTTTCTTTTCCCTGACAATAAATATTCATGTAGACACTTTAGAAGTAAACATTTCCATAATTAATAATAGAGAGCGGTGACACTAATGTCTACTACATGTGTGCTGTTAATCAATGATGTCTCTGACTCTTACAACATTTGTAATATGATTTAAAATCTGTAAAATTATGATAAAGTTAATTTGTAGTTGATGAGCGCACACTTCTGATTAGTAAATAATGTGCTTTATTGACCAACTTTCCAAGTTTATATCTGTCCAGCTGGCATGGTGGTGTATTACATGTGTATATAGCTTACCTTGTACAATGAGGTAGACCAGTGAAGGCTTGGCTTGCTCCATAGTCTGTATGGAGCAGGTGTAAGACCCCTCATCATACACATCCACCTACACACAATAAAGCAGAATATTGTTATTTATTTATATTACTTTGTCAGTGTTACCTTTTCACAAAGAATAGCATTTCATCTTTAGATCAATTTGCTGGTTCATCATCATTTCCTTTTCAATTCTCATAACGATCAATTATCATGGAATGCTTTTATTTTTTAGTAGTAGTGAGGATACAACGACAGCATGGCAAGATGATGTCGGTCTGAATGAATTTTCTTCTTCTGAACATCAGGGAAAATCTCTCTGAATGAAAATGAATGACCATGGTTATAAATTGATGATTATTAATATATTATTTCCTTCTATTCTCCTGCCATTGCTCCTTTCTCTCTCTTTATTCTTTAAGTCAACACACACTGGCAGATCAGTATATGACTAACTTGTAATGGCGAACACATTTTAAAATAAATGTAATGCTGCCTGGATTATGTTTTCTTTCAGCACAATTAGGAAATGTTGTTAATTAAAATATTTGGCAAGTCACAATATGTTGACACTGAATATCAGCAAAATGTTCACTGACAATGTATTTCATGTGTTTCCTACAATATCTGCTTTTGAAATGCAATATCTACTTGTAACAACTACAGCTACATATTTATGGTTATATTTTGCAGCTCATAGAGACGGTTAACTTGGTTTAAAATTTGAAAAAGTCATCAGTGACCTGAGGCATGAGACAGGATGACTTTATGTTTCTGGCATGTAACCAAAAACTACAACCTAACCTTAAACTAAGTGTTTTCATTGCCTTACACAGGACCACACACAGAACTCAGGACTGTCAATGTAGTGCTTCCTTGATTAAAAGCAAAAAAAAAAAAAAACATTGCTAGGGGACATAACCCACGCAGCAATACAATACATAATTGGGAAAACAAATTTGTTGTATTTAAACATAATTTTTAGTGGATGCACATGCATTAACACTAAATAGAACACCTAAATTTTAACTAAACCAAACATGTACACACCCACACAATGACTCATCTCTTGATTGTGATTGCAGTTGCAGTTAACCTTATATTTGTCCTTTATTCTGTGTTTTGCTCTGTTCGCTTTGTCTTCTACTTTCAATTTGCAACTGAGCGTAAACTACACCCCGCACTACACACTGTCTTTTGTCTTGCACTTATGCTGTGCCTTGTACAAATTTTGTTTGGGATGTTTGATTTAATTCATTTGAGCTGGTCGCCCGCAGATATTTTCTCAGAGTAAAAACATTCCTGTCTTCTCATATTTTCAAGACTGGGAAAGCACATAGGTAGTGTAAAAAACAAAACTTCAGAATGAAATAGAAAGAAAAGAACCTGATTGAACCTGCAGAAATAAATAGTTAAACAAGTTGGCTTCAGATTAATCTTAAAAAGAATACATTTAAGGCAAAGAATGCAGTTTATTAGGGTCATGTTTTATGAGTTTTGAAGGAGGTCCTTGAAACTAAAACATTATGTTCTCTCCCATCTCTAAATGCAACTGTCACCAAATCCAGCTTGTGATAAATCAGATTTGTAAGGATTGTAGTCTAGACTGGTTCAGTTCTTACGTCAGTAGTACCTTTTGTATGCGTAGGCTGTACTCCAGCTGTCCTTTAGTGACCAGATCTATTCTGGGGTCCAGAGACCACTTGTCCTCACCGGCAAAGATGATGTTGGATCGATTGAGCCAGGCCACCTTGGATGCTTTGTCATCAACATAACACCTGCGGGAATATTAAGAACAAGTAAGGTGAGGAGAGGGAAATAAAAATAGAAAATGTGGTTTGTCGTTAGGGGATGCAGTGTGATATGCTTGAAAAGAAAGAGGTTTCTAACTTCTTTCATTCCCTGTAAGTGCAATGCCTGTTCAGAACGTGCATATTCAGAACAGGCCTCTGGTGTTACTGCGTCAATACATTAAAAAATGAATACAGTTGATGTGAAGTGTGAATACACCATCAACATAAAATAAACTGCCATTCTATTATACACAGATGTTAAATACGGAAATGGTGAATCTTTTTTCATTTCAAGTATAATGAGAGCTGCATTTAAAAATAAAATACATAACAGAGAGCTTTTGGAAAAAAAAAGCGCCTCCTAAAATAAAGCGGATTGATCATATTAGGCTCTGAGATGGTTTATTGTCTGTGGTATTCATTTGGATCATTTGAGTGGGGTTTTTTTGTTCAAAAGATTTGTGCGTATATGCGACACACTGGTTTTGAACTGACAATGGGAAGTAGCCTTAGAGTCTGTCCATTCTTGATTAAAATCTGTGTTTTTGCTCTCTTTAGAATGTGCCATGTACAAAAACTTGCTGTACAGCTCTGATAGCCATCTGCACTCATACTTATGGTTTAATTATTATGAAGAGCAAACAAATCAGAAAGATAAATACTTTTTGGTAAAAACAACTCATGCAGGGATTTGAGGGTTTAATGATCACTCACACTCAATACTTCAATAGTTTTTTTGGTTATAGGACTCTATTTCCAGCCATTTGGCCATTTCCAGTTAGGCCTGGTGCAGTTTTCATATCATCAGATTTTATCTTGAGTTAGAATATCCACAACACAGTAATCGAAATTCATTTCAGATTCATAGAAATGCTCCACTCCAGCAGGGGGGGAAAGTTGCCACATCAATACCCTGTTCTTTTTACTCCTGGACAGCATACTGTGCTTAGACACAGAACTGAGCAGTTGGCTTTTTGCTTGTTTGTTCAAGGTTTATTGATATTAAACATGTCGCATGTCCAAGCATGCTATGTGAAAAATAGTTTTCTCCAGCTTGCAGGTCTGACGTCAGGCTGGGCTCATGACACACTGCTGCAAATCACTTCAAAAATCAAAATATATTAATGTTGAAGATGTTGCATGTCCAAAATTGCACCAAATTTGGCACTGCACTCCCTTGGGTCCCCAGCAATACAGTCCAGAAGTGTGAAGTAGATTGGATGAATGGTTTTCAAGATATGCAAAGGACACACATACAGAGACACACAGACAGAGTTTGCTTGCTTTATAGTTATATGTAATCTTATTAGGAGGACAGTAATGTGAAATTTTGTAGAGAGGAAACAAGATAACAGTAATTAAGCAATCCCACAGACCATGTGATCTATATGAAACCCAGAAGTGTTCTAAGTAAGGGTTTAAACACACAATCATGTCTTGAAATAATGAGCCAACTTGGGTATATTACTATTGCAACTCAATTTAACCGTGCGGTTGATACTGCTAACCATAAGTGTATTCCAGAGTTGGTTAACCTCATCAGAAAAGTCAGCATTCCACTCCTGGGATTGCAAAAGAAACCTGAAGTCGAAGAGCATCCTTTTCTCTTTCAGAAAATGTTCCTCTTACTCTTCTCTCATTCTCGCCCTTTACCATCCCATCTCATGTTCTCAGTCTACTTCTTCCTCTCTCTGATAAATACATCTCCTTTAACAGCGAGACTATTCCTGTGGATGAGAAAGGACACCGGTATCCTCTTGTTTACTTCTTGTTGCACACTGTCAGAGCATTATTCCAAGTAAGCGCAGGCTAAGATATCTCGCACAGGAGGGAAGGGAGCCGAGCGTCTGCCCTAATGAATAAATGCAAATGTGAGAAGACGTCGGAATCAATGAGAATGGATATCAGCCGTAATGCAAGCCGACACTGAATGCGCCTCACATGCAAATCCCAGCGACTCCCCGAGCCTTGGCTGCTCATACTGTTGGGATACAAGAGAGTAGATTAGCAAGGCAGTGAAGTGAGGCTGTCTTTGGCAGGTGACCCCGGGTGATGCACAAAAGTGGTGGTGCAGTCACCCCTGCCTGCTACCCAGTGGGAGCTGGATGTCAAGATTTGTTGATGGTTTGTACTCACAGGTTGAATCCCTGTTGATGTTCCTTCCATTTGTGTAGAATCCAGATGACTCACTGTATGTATTGACTTGCTTTGACATCTACAGTCTACTTCCCTCACTGTGGGGTGTACATGTTTACCATGTTAAGTTTCAAATGTTTTCAGGCCTCTAAGGAATACTCAGACTCGATTCAAAGGCATCTTGAACTCAAAAACATTCTTCTTATTATCACTGAGAGACAAACTGACCGTGTGAATGAACTTTGCCCCTGAATCACAACAGAGGCATTTAGTAATTCTAGAGAAAATTCCTGGAATCTTGACTCACTTAATTCTGTCCATATAATACAGATCCTTTTATGACTAATGTTTAGTATGAGTTTTGCGTTTTAACCTCTGCAGATCATCTATGAATCAAGGTCTCCTGCGATATTTGATTCATGCAAGTTGCATGTTGAAACCCTCAGAACTTTATTTTATATTCTAGACAAGACTTCAACACATCCAAAGATAACAAAATCATCTTCTTTAATTACGTGGAAATGTCTACAAATGTGCACAAAAAAAACCTCCACCACCAAACAGCTGTGATATACTGTGCTTTTGTTTCAATTAAGTGTTGGTACAACTGGATGTAAAAGATATACTGTATACAGCTGTATGCATACTGTATACATTATTGTACAGTGTGGGAGAAAAACACAATCAGTTACCGACTTCTGATGTCTGTCTTTGTTCAGCACCTGTTCATACAGCATGCAATTATGCACTGTACAGTTTTATTATAGATCCACTCTTCATCATACCTCAGCTTAGCATTTCCCTTTAATCAAACATTAGTTTGACAAGGCTGGTTTTGTTTCTTCCCTATAGAAAAGAACCACAAGGATGCACATTGTCTAACCAATACAAATATAGAATGTAACACTATTGACAGATTCGTCATGGTTATGTATGATGGGTTTGTTTTTAAATTCAATTTTTAAAGAGGATGTTGCTTCCTATGTGTAAAAAGATACTGTGATTGACAACAATCCCTCCTTTTCCAAAGGATAATTACAGCACTATAGAAGATGGCAATAACAGGCAGATGATGGTACAGTATTTGGTAATGGAATCTTTTGAAAGGGATGTTAAAAAAGAAACAGGCCAGAGTATGTGCAACAAAAAAAGCGTATATTTATTAACTAAAATATTAATGAAACAGAGGCAAAAATGAAAGCCGGAAAATTCAAACAAAAATAACTGAAGCATATAACAAACAAAATCTGCAGCATAGCAGCAAGCTCCAACTACTAAAAATAAATAAACCACACATATCAACCGATGTTTTCGGTTATTTAAAAAAAACCCTAACTTAACAGTAACATCTGGCTGAAAATAAGATGATTTAACACACAAAACTATTATAATGCTGGGGAACAGGAGGTAGTGAAAAAGGCGAAGAGCAGCATTTTTTACAATAATGCTCTATATTAGTAAACCATAGACACTTCACAGCGACAACTTGAACATCCTTTAGGTGTTTGCAGTGGAGCAATAAACTGACCAGGCTGACTGAATGGTTGCATCTTGTTTGCAGATTGCTTCCTTTCCGCCGTCATTACCACTCGCTTCCTACCGTGAAGTAACCGGTGGGAGGTGAAAAATCAACAGCAGGAAAGTTGAAGACAGTAGGAGGAGACGTGAACAGAATCAATGACACTGGATTTTCTCATTTGTGAAAAGAAGACGTTTGTGTCTCTCTCAAAAACTTTGAGTCAAACAGCATGCTGTTACCGAATCCATCTGTAGGGAAGTCTGCACGGGCGTAAGCCAGTGGTATTAGCCCACCAGAGAGTATGGCAGATTTGTCATCATTAGCTTGTGATATTCACCATGTCTCTTAGTGTTACTGATTTTGAAGATATTGTACGTATTCATAGATTCACAAAGGTGTTTCTAATGACAACACCCCTCAGGGCGCGGCCCACGTTTTCTGATTAATGTAGAAAACTCCAACTGCTTCTTTTTTTAATTTGAGGCACTGCATTACTCTACATGGAGATAAAATATCTCCCCATTGTGTGAATTACTCACACAAAATTCATAGGCTCGCTGATAGCACATACTGTCTAACACAGTGTTATTTACTAATACAGGGAACAAAGTGACAGCCCTAGATGATGCTGTCACTCTCTGCAAAGTCTTGGGCAAAAGCTTTTGTTTATCACATTTGAAGCTTTCTTTTTGAGTTGCGAAGCACCCCCGACTGATGCTTTGTAATCGCTGGAAACACAGTTCAGAGGCTACAGAAATAATACTCAGCCAGTTGTAAACAGAGATTCATCATTGCAATTAATATGTAAATGGTAGAGACTTTAAACTCCTCGAGTGGATTTGAGATAAGATGGAATTTGTGTAGAAAATGGGTATTTGAACCAAGCAGCTATTGTAGTAAAATAAGAAGAAACATATAAAAAACAAACTTTCAAAAAAAAAAGAAGAAGAGATAAAGTAAACAGAAACTGTTTTGCATATTATATAAACACATGAGAATGACATTTGTACAGCTGGCAATTTAAAGATTGTGCACTTGAATAGAATTAATAGTTTCTTCTGTATAAATATCCATATAATATTTCAGCTGTTACAGAAATTTGAAATGTGACTTTGTACAAAACTGCAGTATTATGTAACATAACAGTGATATGATATGTATTATGCCTTTCCTGATTTTATTATTTAATTTTAATTTTAATACAACAAAAAGGCCTCATAGTGAGCCTCTTAAACATTTGTCTTGGACAACAGAAATCTACCACACAGATGCATTTTATATGCACCCTTGGTGCAAATATCAATGTATGCTAATTTCACTCCAGTTCAATTAGAAGTGGATGCTATTTGTACCCTGGTATATAAAGCAAACTGTTCTATTTGCACCCGTCTTGGTGCAAATATCAATGTATGCTATTTGCACATGAGTACAATTAGGAGTGCATGCTATTTGTACCCTGATGTAGACAACAATGTGTGTGTGTGTGTGTGTGTGTGTGTGTGTGTGTGTGTGTGTGTGTGTGTGTGTGTGTGTGTGTGTGTGTGTGTGTATTCGGTGAGATCTATCACTTCTCGGCGTGAGAAATGTCAGGTGTGGCGTGTGAATGTGAGAGCAGCTTGAAATGCATGTCTCACGGCCAATTCCTGAGACTTGAGAGGTCTGAAATGTATTTGGTATCCATGGCAACCATAAACTTATCTGTCAAGATTTGATACCCATCATATAACAACCTGAAGGTTGTAAATTCAGATATTTTCGGGTTGTATGCATTTACTTAACAAAGTTATGAAAATGCAGCAGAGTTTTCCTGCTGAAAACATTATCAATATATAACTGGTGCTGTAAAGATTCAAACCCATGTCTCCTGCACTAATGATAGACACGCTGCCCATTACGCCACCGCTTCAGTCCAATGTAGTGATGTGACAGCCCAATATGTTTGCTAATACGGAAGATAGGTATTGGCAACAAATTATTTCTAACTGACAAACTGACGCTTGTATGCATTCACTGAGGAAAGATTATGAAAATATAATACAACTTTCCCACCAGAAATGTCTTTAGAACAAACATAAGAGATGAAACCTTTCTAAATTCGCCCTTCTCTGCTGACGTGGAAAATGAATATCCGCCATGTTGTTATACGTCTAGGGTGAAAATAGCTCAGCTGTGTGGCCGAGGCTATTTGTACCAGGGGTGCAAATTTTATATTTGGGCCAATGAGGAGTTCAGTGGGTTAGCCTTTTTTGATGTCTTATGATTATCACCATGTCAATTTTTGCCAATTAATCTAAGAAATCTGATTCCAGTATGACCTAAATTGTAAAATAAGCATTGACAAAATGATGACCATCGTTATCTATTACTTCTTTGAGGTTTATGAAATGCAGCTGTGTTCTGAGATTTGTTAGTTTTGTGACATGTGGTTGAAATTTGAACTTCTAGGCTACTGTAAAATAACATTAAAAAAACATTTGAAAGGGCACTCCTATATGCTCTGTCAGAGGTACTTTGAACATAATATCAAAGCGGTTTACTATGATTCACAGCTCTGGGACGCATATCAAAATCTTATGGAAAATATCAGCTTGCAAGTCACGCAGGAGAGAGGACATTGTGAAATAAAAGAGGATACATCTGTAGTGTAGTGGGATGCACCCAATTAAAGCCCCTGTTTAAGTGAGACGAGCAGTTTCAACTGTGGCTCCTCCAAAGCATCGTGCCAGCTCTTGGGTAAATACAGGTGACTGGGACTATTAATCATCCAAATGCTCCTAATTGTATTACCTCCTTTCAGTTAGCGGTCACCATATGCTGCTCCATATGGGTAAAAAAAATAGATAGATAAATACATGACACACGGTGCTGTACTGTACATGATGCCACACTGAGAATTAAATCAGAGCCATACTCCACTGCTCCAAACATTCTCATCTTCACTGGCCTTATCTTTATTCCTCTCATCTCTTCACACCTCAGCATTGCCACTCCTCCACTTCACTTCCTCTCACTAGCTTTGTTTTCTCACCCCATCTGCCTGTCATCCTGGCCCTGCTCACTCCTCTCTGTAGGTTCCATCTCCCCTCTCATCTCTCTATCAACACGACAGAACAGAAGTGGACGGCGTGGAATAGAAATCAAAGGGACTATTCAGGGATCTGTGCTATGGATCGTGTTTCTCAGCTACCTCTTGCCCTCTTCTTTGTCTGTCTTCCTTCGAAGTGCTCAAACCCCCAGAGGGTACTGACAACCTCTGGTGCAGAGTGTTGAGCATGCTCAGTAGTAGCTACTTCCTGTTCCCACTAATGAGCGACTGACTGGGGAGCAGAGAACTTCCTATCACTTGTCAGAGTAGTTGTCTGCCTGTAACCCTCGCTTCCATCTAGCAGGGTAGCTGTCAAGGTGTTTCTAGGCAGGGCCGGGTTTCTCTGGCTATGCTGGGGCCCTGCTGGACTAGAATGAGAAATAAGAGCTTGGCTGTCTGCGGCTGCCGGCCTGAACTGAGACGCACTCAACAAGTCGCTTGCAGGGAACACAATTTGATTGGAATGGCGAGCCACGGTTGAACGATTTGTAATGAAAATCCATCCCATTAACTGGCTGCAGCCCTCACAATGATGCAGTAACTCAGCTGTGTTATTTAGCCAGTCTGACTTTATGTATTTGAATATTTGGTGGAAAAAAACACAAGTTTTTTAATCACAACAGCATCTCCGTGTTCACAATCCTCTGCAGAATCCTCTGCGAGCCAATAATCCTCTGCAGAATACATGGTCTATGCTAAAAAGCTCTTAAATGCAAACAAATATTTGCTGATGCTTGTAAACAAAAAGGCTTGTTAAATGCACCTTTTTTTGTTAACTGGATTTTAGTGGCGTTGTTGTTTATCAGTCCCCTCAGACAACTGGGGCTGGGTTTACCCGGGGTCTGCTTGTGATGGATGCTTGGGCTGCTATCCTGCACTGTTTTACCCTGAGCTTTGTTGATGGATGCTCTGCTGTGCTATATTACACTCTCTTTCTACCCCGCTTTGCTGTGCCAATATGGACTGGCCAATAGGCTATGTCTGACAGGGGACTGTGTGGGCTGACAGATGCCTGGGCCGGAGCTGCTGAGCTGGGCTTGTGTTGACAGGAGGGCTGGGCTGGATGGATCCCTGCTCCAGGGCTAGCCGTGGGGGAGGACCAAAGAGCAGGCTGGAGCCAGGGGGTGAAACCGTAATGAGAAGTACGATGTGCCAAGACTGACAGAACAGCCACACCACCCGCTATCCCCATCAATACCCAGTTCTCCTCAACTCACCTCCTCTTTTTGCTCTTTTTTCTGTCTCTCTTTGCCTCTCTGACACCTCTTGCCCCTTAACAAAACCCTTTTTTTCGCCTCTATTTTCTCTTTCTAGTGCGCCTGTCTTATTCTACCCTCCACCCTCTTCAACCTTCCGCCTCAAACTTGTTCCCATCCTCTCCCTTTTCTACCTTTAATCCTCACATTGACTGGCCAAACTTAGTCACAGCATGCATGTGTATGGGGAGTTGTGTGTGTGTGTGTGTGTGTGTTGTACACATCCTGATATACCATCCATACGGAGAGAATATGAAATATTTTCCCCCAAAAGAGTCAAAGAACTTGTTTCAGCAATCAATAAAGATAAAAAGGCACACTGGCTGTTCGATCGACCTCGCACACGCCTGGTGGGCAAGTGCCGGCAGAGCCTAGCCACTAAGTTTTGTGTCTTTGTGCATGTGGCTGGGGTCACAACAGACCGAGGGCCGGAGACGGAGAGATTGCCAATCAGGCTGATGAAAAGAAAGAAAGAAACAAAGTGCCATGAAAGAAAGAAAACGACACTGAGAAAGTAGAGTAAATTAAAGGGACGGAAGCAAAGCCAAAGCTGCATACCAAATCAAAGTCAGGTCATTCCTTTATAGCCCTTATAGCAGTTTCTTGCCCTAGATATTCTCTGTGTAGCAGGTTGAATGCATTTCCTGTAAGGTGTAAGTTTGTCCCCTTGGACTGGGCTTAGAAGAACAAAGCATTTATTGAAAGACTGCAATGCTGTCTTGCTATAGAATACCTTTTTTTTTTCCCACTCTTTTATATCTACCAACAACAAAATGGTTATACATCATTATGTGCTATTAAGACATTAACATGAACAGAGCAACAAACATGACGCTTTCAAAGTGAATGTATCGTACTTGTGCTTGTCCCCCCCCGTGTGTGTCGTGTTAATTGTCAGTCAGCAGGTAAAAATCTTCATTACGCCTTTGTAAATCGGTGTTGACAAGAGTGGCAAACGGGTCACATTAATAACTGCGATCTCAAAAGCTGGTGCAAAGTGTTAGATGCTTGTTTGTGAAAATGTTTCTTTTGGCATGCTTAATGAAGCATGTAAAGACAGGAATGATGACAGTAATGCGTGGAGGGTGATAAATTGTCTGCTTTCATTAACAGTGATTTTAAAACAAAGCTGTTATCAATAGGTGGAGCTGTTCCTGTGGGCCCTAGCAGATGCCACACAGACCTATTTCTCTTTATCTGTCTCTGATTAACTGTCCCTGAAATCCATATACAAAGATGAGGAATATAAAAAGCCATGGAGCTGTTTTAACCCTTTAAATTCCTCAAGACCTTCCATCAGTCACTACAATCCCTTTAGCTCTTGCACTCAGTATTCCCTCCTCATAGTGAAAACCCTGCAGGGAATTCCCCAATGATGCAATTTCATCATAATAGAGTTGAAGTAACCTTTGTTGATTTTTTTATCTCTGCTTTAGAACCACAGAGAGCCACAAATCTTCATATAATTCTCCAATCATGAAGCCCCTACATCTTGGTTGGCATGCCTCAGTGCTTAGAGCAAGCCATTAATCATGGCAGGAATGATTGTTTTTAAGACTTGGCCAGCAGACCTAGCGGGTCGAAATTATTAATCAAAAATGGTTACAAACAACTCAGGTCTGGTTGATTCAAATTTGCTTGGCAAAGGTGTGATTTCACCTCTAAGGCTTTAACAAGTGCCGTTAAATTCTGCCTGTGTGGTGTTTTTCTGCATTTTCTGAAGCCGCTCCAAATAGGAGAAGACGCTGTGCGTCCGTTTACTGTGAAGTGCAACGTTTCACATCTGTTCGGCAACTGTTGGGTTAGGGTTAGGGTTAGGCTTAGGAGGAGCCAGAATGCAAAACATGCACTAGTGAGAATGAACATTTCCTTGC
The DNA here is from genome assembly GCF_963691925.1 of Scomber scombrus. Lineage (NCBI taxonomy): Eukaryota > Metazoa > Chordata > Actinopteri > Scombriformes > Scombridae > Scomber > Scomber scombrus. The sequence goes on from NC_084974.1 coordinate 7,843,273, forward strand.
CGATCAAAGTTCATACTGCACATGCCAGCTGTGCAGAAGGTCTGACACTTCTCCTGTCAGTCTAGCTACACCCTGACACCACACATACTCATTCAGTTCCTTCTCCCCTTCCTTCACGATATGGTGTTTTTTAAGCAGGTCTGGAGTTTGAGGGAGAAGTGCTTGGAAGTAACGAGCCCATGACAAATGGTGTCTCATTGAGACGTAGGCAGGAGGATCTATGGCAAGGGCAGGATGCTGCTATTAAATCTCAGGAGACGTACTATGCTTCCTTTTTCTGTCTTATCTTCCCTTTTCGTCACTCTCGCTCGCACTTAACTCTCTTCCTGCTCTTTTGTACTTTTTCTTATCTTTAAATCTTGGCCCTTCTCCCGATGTACTCCTCATTCATCCTTTATGCCCGTCATTGCTCACTCTCATTCTCTCCATGACCATCTGTCTTAACCTGCCTCTTTTGCATCTGTTGGTTGTGCTCCTCTGCTTCTTATTACTCAACCATACAGCTGTGGACACACTGTATGGCATGACTGTCAGCTGGTGTATGTGGGGTGGGTGGACAAAATAACAGTAATACTAACTTAAATCCTACTGTACCTTTGTGAAGTTTATCCATTTAAAGTCAAAAGTGCTCATGAGAAGTATTATTCCAACAGCTTGTATTGCATTGCATTAGTAGATATATATGCATTTATGCCTACAAATATAAAATGTATCTGCGTGGGTTTGTGTGGCTGAAAGTGTGTAAGTATAGGGGGCATAGTGGTATTATTGCTACTGTAAGCCACATGCCTCTTATTGCTGCAAATTATACTAATAATGCCACAATTACTGGATGCAGTGTGTCGACCTTTCCAGCCCACCGATGTCTTCACACAGCAATCTCCTCAACGCGCGCAACCTGCTCCTATTATTAGATGATGTCACATACAGTAGGTCTTGTCTCCAAGTGTGACAGGCCATGGAACAACTACCTCATTTCTCCGGTCTCCACATTCACCTCTTACGCGATCCATCACTGTGCTCTGCTTTGGTGCATTACGGGCAGAAAGAGGTGAATCAGTTGATGATGCACTGCCAGCGAAAAGGAGAGCAGAGGCAAAAGGGAAAAGACACTCTTCTAAGTGCTAAAATTCTCCAGACCTGGCTGCCTCTACTTAGGCTGGAAATGAAATGCAGCATCATAAATTCTTTCTGAAATAAAATAGGCTTATTTGAATTTGTTGGCCCAGCACACTATTTATATTTCTTGGGCAGGCTTCTGATAATATGCTCAAAAGTAGAAATAGCATGACCACCACTACATCTCAACAATATAGATCAAGGCAAGTCTAGTAGAGGTTTAGCAAGCTCAGAAAAATCACATGAATCCAAGCGGCTTTGCTACCTTTTCTTAGTTGCAGTCTTTTTTATCTCAAAGGTAACACTTTGAACTGAAGATGTGTCTTAAATAATTATGGTGTGAATCAGAGCTTGGGGCGCAGGTTGTTTCATCATCATTTCCTATGTGAGAATCGGCTTTTATACACTCTTGCTACACTAATCAGCATTTCTCCCTTGTGGGCTAATTTTTGAAAGCACAGCCTCATTAAGTGGGGTGTGAGGGATGCCATTTGATGTTGCATCTACAGTGTACAGCATTTAGTCTTTGCCTATGGACTTTAAAGGTTAGCCAGCAGTGGCGCGGGAGCCAGCCTATCAAATACAAGACTGACAGGTGTCATGTCAAATGAGACGGTCAAAAAGGTCGCCTGTGATTTGTTGCCAGTGACAGAATGGCTAATTCACATGCCGATGCAGCAGGAGAAGCTGAGAGATTGACGGCTATTCCTCATATCTCATATGAAATCTAACAGGCACTCGAAGGAGCCGCCTTTCTCATTTAAACGCACACATCACCCACTCAACACATGCAACATAGGGGACTTTTTCTTTTTTTTTTAATTTAAAGAAAAGCTGTATTTGTGTTTAGCTTGTCTCACACATGCCAGATATTCTGACAGATGGTGAGTCTGATGAATTATTAAATATTCTACTTTTCCACACTAAATTAAATTTTGCACATTACTCTGATGACACAATTCTAAGAGTTTTTTACAGTTTACTGTTGTTACTTCCAGTGTTAGCTTTATTTATTTGTTTCACTGTTTGTTTTTCACACCTATTACAATACTTAGTTGATGCATGTGTCATTGAATATTAAAGCAAGGACATAACTTGGATATCTGATCACATTGGAATGAGTTGCGAGCTGGGAGACAACGTGTGTTTAAATACGTTCATAGCCACAGTGAACATAATGTCCTAGCTATAGGGGACAGCCACAGGGCTGTAGATATAATCTTAAAGAGGAGATTTGTAGGTAAACATGAGCTCTAATAACTCCAATATTTACATAGAAAATACACCCACATAGCGTATGTACTTTGCTTATTTGATTGCATTCTTCAGACAAAAATTGCTTGTGAGGACCATCCTCCTGTTGTTCTCCCATTACATCAATTGATCGTGCAGCTATGGCAACAATATAACATACCACAATGGTACTATACAGTATGTTACTATACTTCTATTATTATCTCTTTTGCATATGGTATTATCATAATTAGTCTTTAGCAGAGCCATTTCCAAATGTGCTCCACGAATTCAGCATGAATCCCCCTGCTGCTGCTGCAAAGGTCTTTCATAGCGTTTAGCATGAAGGATAACTCCCTGCTTCAAGTGCTCCCCTGAGTCTGTGCAAGGCTAACTAATGTTAACAACCGCTGCATGCTGCAAAAAGCTTAAGTATAAAAAGGTTCTGACTCCGTTGGTTCCAAGCTATTTCTTACACTGATCTTTAATTATGCTGACTTGGTATCTGCCTGCTGATCAAAGAACAAGGAAAACATGAGCCTAATGGACTTTGACATGTAGATGTTGATCTCAATATCCACTGTGCCCTATCAGAATCCCTGATAACATGAAGGCTGTGACGGTATATTCCAGGCTTTAAGGCTCAATCTGATCCAGATCAAAATGCACGAGGATATTGAAATGTAAATCCATTGATTCATTCAGTCACTCATTTAGTTATTCATGTGGCAAGGCACAGCCCCAGATGTGCTATTAAGTTCAGCTGTAAAATTCATTCAATAAAGATACTTTAACGCCATAATTTAGACTCAGCAGGGGACTCATGAAGGAATGCTAATATATTATTATCTTATCTTTGACCTAAATTACTGCTTAATTGCATAGCAGAGGCCTAAGAGATTAACAAACATGAGACACTAGTCTTTTAAGCACCTTGTCAATTACTGTACACACACCTTCGATCACAGAGAAAGATAGAAATCGTTGAATAAACTAATCTAAGAAAAATTAAAAAAAATGACTTGCATAGTGTGAAAAAACTGTAATAACTGAAAGTAGATGCATGATTTAATATTTGTTCTTTGACATGCATTAACCTAATGGCCACACTTAATGTGTCATGTTATACAGAGCTTAGTGATTTTCTATAGAATTCCTTCTATTGCTCTCATTTTAAACCCTCTGTGAAGACATTTATCAGGCCTAAACAGTTTCTTAGTACAGAAGTTAAAGGAAAAACTGAGAAAAAGATAAATTCTGAGAATCTAAAGAAAAGACAGCAAAGGTTTATAACTTGCACAGCACAGAATCTGTGGATGCCCTGTAGTGTGTGGCAGCATGTGTGCCTCCACTCAGAAAGCCCTGAGAGATAGGCAAGAGTAAAACAGAGAATCTGGGTAATGATCCAGCAATGTGTTAGTATCATAACAGCCTGGGATCTTCTCTAAGAATGGTATAAACACAGACAATCTAGCAGATTCCCTTTTAATTGCTTTCTCTTCTGTGCGGGGCAATGAGAAAAGGGGGTCGTCATACGGATGGGGATGAGGATGAGGAGAGTTTGTCTTGTTTCTCAGAGCAACTGTTCCAGCAGATAATGCCAGGCAACCCTGACAGGGAAAAGGGATGAGAGGGAGCAGGAGGAAACAGGAGGCAGAAGGATCAGTTTTTCTAGGTTTGAAATCATCCTTACTCTTTTTCCTTCTTCTGGTCACATCTATGAAAGTGAAAAAGAGAAGGCTTGAAGCTAATAATCATGCTAAAATACTCAACTGCCACTAGAAAATAAACAACCCAGAGAGCGTAATTTCATTGTGACGTTTTAATAACAAAAGAAACTATGCCACAGTTGTAAAACTCTGACTCTGTGTGGGGGGAATAGCCTCTGGCACAAACAAGGATTAGGAGGGTTTTTAGAACATTAAAACAAAATGCCACACACTGTTTGTCTTTCCACATAGCACTACTTAACACAGCTGCCAAAGATCCAGAAATCACTGGAAACAATGACAAACTGCTATTGCCAAGGGTATGGTTTACCAGACCTGTAAGCAAGGTTGAATGGGAAGACCACAGCGATTTCTTCATAAGTCGTACAATAATAATGTGCTGAAAATTGTACAAATCAGACCACAAGTTTGCAGCCATTGGGTTCCTTCATTTTACAGTGAAACGTTCAAAGAATTCAAAGTTGCTTGAATTCTGTAGGTAATCCATCAAATTTAACATTTCATTGGTGGTGTGGTTTTGATTAAAAGTTAAACAGATGTGAGCAGGGACTGTTCTGAGACTTGTGTGAAGGCTGCAGGAAGTTTAAATGCAAGAAACTATGAAAAACTCACATTATCCTTTGCAAAGCATTCATGTTTGCTTATGCTCTGTGTTTGATCTTCCAAAAAAACATATAGCTCAAGCATGCAATGATTTCCTGCTACCATCTGTCAAGTTTTGGGTTTTTGGAACATCTCTCAAAGCTCCGGGAGTTTTCAGAACAATCCTTGCTCAAAAAAACTGCAGAATTTAATGATCACATAAGACAAAAAAATTCAAAACATTAGTAACATTTAGAGATATAGTTACAGAAAACCTTTATAAAACATACATCTCATACTACAACTAAAACCTAAGCAGCAAAACTTCTCTATCGGGGTCAAACTTTACAACTCCAGACACACAGTTTGTCAGAGTGCTGGATGAAAGGAGTTATCATGAACAGAGAGGAGATAATGAACTTATCTTTCCAGGTCCGTAACATCAGCTGCATCTGCCAATAGTATCGCAACACTCCAACAGTATGTACCAGCAGGCCACCAGACCACCATTACAGTGTGAGGCAATCTAAACCCCCACTGATTTTGATTCCCCTCCAAGTCACTTGCTTTGGTGCTCTCGCTCACATCAACTGGAAAAACCATTTTGCGCGGGCTCAGCCCGGCCAATTTCTATCTGTCACAGGTAGTGGGGAATTGACTGTGCGACATGTAGCATATCACTTTAAAGTGACAGTAAAACGGGAAATCACTTTGTGCCAGCCACATGCTCTTGTCGCCTTCCATAAGAACTTTGTTCAGTCAGAGGGAAAAGTCCTTAAAGCTAAACAGTTTGTGGGGGAAAGATAGCGAATCAGTGCCAAGTCCTGTCTGCCTGCACCCACTCAGGACACACAGTGCAACTTGGTCTCGGAGTTGTACACTTTTAAATTGGCGAGAGCATACTGGATGGGAAACAGCCTATGTGTGCAAATACAAAAACTGTGCAAGTGTGGTGTGTTCAGTTAAGACAATGCACATGGTGTTGGGGCAAGTCTAAGTATAGCAGGCAAACTGTTCCATAGCTGTATAAAAAAACAACTGAACCATCTCACCACACTATGAAAGTGCTCTCGACACATGGAAAAGATTTATAACACCTTCCACCAGTGCAAACAAAACACTGATTCACACACCTACACACCTACGCACACACACACACACACACACACACACACACACACACACACACACACACAACGAGTATAAACTTCCCACACTCAGAAACAAATGCAAGAAATGCTAGTGACACGCAGAGCTCTCAGTACTGACTGAGAAGCTTTCCATTTGTATTACCTGCTTACTAATCTAAGATAACTGGATGTGAACTTTAGGAACATTTCTATAGCTACACAACCACCGACAGATGATCGAATTCAATCCTGAGAAAAGAGACAGAAAAGACAGATGCAGTTTTTTCACCCCCGGGTATCATGCAGCCCAGCTTCATTCATGCATAACCTAACACAGCGCAGGTGATTTATAGATTTCTTTCCTTGTCATATTAGATTTGACAGTGAATGAAGCCTGAAACGACTGTAGAAAAGCAGTAACCAAGCCTGTAACCACAGTTATTTTATTATCAACAGAGGTACCCTTACAATTCAAACAATAGAAGGCTTTTAAAATATTGTTTGTGGTATGCGATTCTAAACTGCTTTGACCACGAGCTGAATACAAATGGATAAAATATCAAAGTTTAATGTAACTGGAGAAATTAAAAGGCATTGATCTAGTTTCACAGTATCATTTACATTTTTAATGGGACACAATTACAACTGCACCGGCATGGTGCTTTTACATAAATGGCGATTGAAGTAGTCAAAGTGCAATATAGACCCTGTAAAAAAAAAAGAAAAAAAAGAAAAAAGAGCAGAATTTACTGTGTGCTGTTGAAGGTTTGTGGAAGAGAGAGTCTATTTTGGTGTGTAAGCTGTTTATGCATTTGTTGGCATTTTTGATGTTTCTTTTAAATGATTGTGTCAAGTTTATCGTGTTGAATATCACCCAGTCACAGAAAGTTTATGTGTGTGTGTGTGTGTGTGTGTGTGTGTGTGTGTGTGTGTGTGTGTGTGTGTGTGTGTGTGTGTGTGTGTGTGTGTAACAGAGAGACATAGAAGCAGATAAAAAAGGTTTAAGGGAAGAAGAAAGACTGTATAAGTGTTTCGTGGAAAATGATAAGTGTTTATAATACAATACATTTCCATGTAAATAGGTAGTGTGCAAATGGTTCGGCAGTTCTTATGTGTGTGTTTATTAATATGTATGCGTGCGAGCTGTGATAACCTTGCAGTGTGGGATGCTAATCTGCATTAAAGTGAAAGACAGATCAATTTAAGGTGAATTTCACACAACTTAAAAGTGTCTGTCATCTATCTGATCGAGGACGAGGCGCTCTCTCTCTCTCTATCATAACCAGACTTTGTGTTGTAGCGCGTGGTGCACGCAAGTCGTTAATCACTCGGACAGCGCTCTGCTTCGGCTTCAGTTCAGGCAGTGTCAGAGACGAGCAAGGACCTCACACTAGAAAAAAAAAAAGTACTGTTATTTTTTACCACGGACGCTAGGAGCTGTTGGCTTATAGATTTGCATCTAGTTCTTCTGAGAGGGCCGAGGAGAGGTGAGAGCAGAGCTGGATGAACACAATCAAGTTTGTAAGGCGCATTGTTCAAGGAAAAACTCCTCTGTGATGAAGTAGCTCTGCCCGAGATGTGAAAAAAAACGTTCACTTCATGAAGCACTTTTGATTTATGAAGCTTTTCTTTGAGCCAGCTTGCTGGGATTTTTTTTTGAAAAAAGCAGCACATATCATGCTGTGCTTTAAGGTTGGATCAAGACTATTGTGATATGTTTTGTCCTTGCCGATGATAGTATGTCATGTATTTTTAGTTCTAACAATATGGAGATAAAACAGTGTTTGAATGCAAATCCATCTCAATGTTTTGTCACTGTTTTTGGTTGAGCGAAATGGCCATAATCAATATTTAATATAACAGAGATGTTGCCTGGAGGCTTTATACTCACTGTAAGGAGAGAGCCTGCAACTGTGTAGTACTGACTGTTCCTGATGCTACAGTGTTATAGATATGATAGTGTTAAATATACTTTACCTTCACACTTAGACTGCAGTCACATAATTAACTTAAAGAAAAATAAGCATTTTATAGAAATTTTACATTTACTAGATATACAGTATATTTGTATTCATTTTGTACTTCAATGATGGAATATCCAGTGTAAATGTAAATGTATGACATCAAAATTCAGTGCACGTTCATTTTAATTAGGCCACTTGGTGATGTATTTGGGCTTATTTTGCTTTTACTCTATAAAAGTGTAGCCCGCCTTGTAGCTGCTACAATTTAAGCAGCTAGAGAATAGAACTCAGCCACCATTATTATTTACACCTGTGTTTTTTCGACCGTGACAAAATGTCTTCTGTGAAAAAAGGCCCGTGCCTGTGCTATGTTCATCTATTTTAAATACCACAGTAATTACATCCCCCGCGCTCTGTGTTTGATGAGGGTGTTTTTCTCTGCTTCTAGGCAGAGATAACTTCCCATCCAACTCTGAAAATCAACTCTAGACAAATGCGATGTGAAAAATAAGTTGGTGACATGCAGATCACATTCAAACAAACAACACAAAAAAACCTCAAACATGCTCTGCTCACTGGCTGTGTTTACTAAGAGGTCATTACGTGCTACAAGGGTTTTGGGTTTAGGCACAATGCTGCCTCTGACTGCCTTGTTAAAGTGTTTTGTTGCTCCAAGATGCTGCAGCTGAGATACAAGACCGGCCAAACATCAATCCTTTTTGTCTGGCATGGCTTGCAGTTTTGGACTCAATAAACTGTTTGCACAGTGGCAGATCAACTCGAGCACTCCATGAAAAGAATTTCAAAGGGGAATTCTCTGCAGTTGGTGCTGGCAGCGAGCTAATGGCCAAATCAGATCACTCAAGTCAGAAATCCATCCAATGCCGTAGGAAATAGTTGACTAGAGCCAGCGAAGAGGGCACATTCTCTGAACTGGCCTGGCAGCTTAATAAACTGAGCTGATAAACAGCCAAATAAACGACACCTAGGATATGAATATTGTAAGTCACGTTTTAAGGTAGCACACTGAATTTTGATACGATGGAATTATTACAATTATAAAGAAGAGTTTTATTGATGGATGTGTCTTAAAAAAAACTCCCCCTTCTGTTCCACAGTAAGCTGGGCTGAACGCAGTGTACAAATTAAGACATTTTAGACAGACAGAATGAATTTAACAAATAAGTCATCAAAGTATCAGCATCTCAAAACACATGAGGAAAGCGCCCCTGGCTGTTGGCCCCTCTTTCTGTCCACTCTGGCAGCAAAGATATTAGAAGCTTAAGCTGTTTTTTCAGCAATATTTTTTCCTCATTTTAACAGTACCCTGAGCACCTCAACGTTTAAAAAGAGAGATTCTACCAACCTCTGCTCCATTATTCTCTCCACTCTTACAGAAATACACAAGGCCTTCAGAAAATAAACGATAACTTTTCTCTTCTTTGAATACCAGTCACTTAATTTAACTTAGTTTTGATGTTGACCCTCATTTAAAGGCCCAGAAATTCATTCTTTAATAATGATTGTACATAATATAATATGAATATGAGTAATATTAATGTGCATTATACACTGGAGAGTGATGACCAAAAGGAAGAATAGAAATATAGAAAAATACAGCCACTTTAAATATCCTCCACCAGGGGGCATGTCTCTGCATCTCGGTCTCAAATAGTGTCATGTCAATGACAACAGGTATTAAATGCAGCAGAATCTATTACATAATATGCTCTGTTCACTTTATTCCCTTCAGGTATATGTATATATAGCTTCCTAAGTAAGTTGCTTCCTATAATTGTCCTGTAAGTGTCCTAATGAATTGCAGCAATATTAAGTATGTTATCCATTAGGTAATTACTTAGGCTAATCAGTGGTAGTAAATGAATAGCCACTGAGTTATAAAGATGTAATTATGTTCACTTGTAATACCCCTTCACACTTTCATAACAATACATTTTTTATGTTTTAATATTTTTACTAGTTACTTTTGTTGTGTTTGTACTAGCTGGTTCATGTTGCTGCATTGCTGATCATTAAAGAAGACACTATCATACATAGAAATTAACTTTAAAAGGTAGGGAACATATGTTTGACTTATGTGATATTTGGCATGTAAATATCAATAAAGGGAGGCCAGCTTTTACCATCAAGTAAGGTTTCACGTATCATATTCTTCTATTGATTTATCACTTTCTAAGCCCAGCAGATAACAGCAGATAGAGAGAGTTGTCTGTCCTTCTCCTGGTGAGACTTCTCTTTGTGGCTTTCCTCATGAGAACCGACGCAAACAATCTAATAGCAAAGTAAACTGTTACGTTATGACTCGAGCCAAGGCTGTGTCTGAAGCTTGTCTTCAAAACAGTTGTTCACACTTCAACGTGCCACAGAGGTTACTACATGCATTGGATTTACGTATCGCAACTTTGACTAGATAGTTTAGCAAGACAGTTAAGATGATAGAAAAGCAGAAAAATGTATTTCTCCTGCACCAAATTATATTTCTTTTTTCACATTTCTAATATTTGCTTTTTTCCCCCTCCACATTAATGGATATTTTTTCAAAAATTATACAAGAAACGAAAAAGTCACTTATTGACTGAATTATTCACAGCTGGTGAACTTCATGCAACCAGCAACTCTAGGTCTCAAGCAGGCATGACTGTCAGTGACTGTTGATGACTGTTGACTGTGGGAGCCTATGCATTAATAGATCATAACATACTGCTTGCTTCCACCCATACACAAAAGCTGTCAAGTTGCAGTCCATTCTCACCTCATACTGACAGAATGGGGTAGCAGCTTGGCCACATGGTGAGAGCTGCACCTGTGAAATCTCAATAGTTGGTGTCTGGCTCTGAGGTTGATGTGGGTTAGTTCTCCACTGTGGTTTTTGGCACATATTGAATTTTGCTTCCTCAGGGAGCAATAACAACACAGATAGTTGAAACCAAAATGAAAACAATGTTTGGTTTCTCTATTAAAAAAATGATATCAATAAGAAGCCTGAAATGAAGCTGAGTTATTTTAAAATCAGCTGATGCTCTGGCTAAGCTTTGCCATCACCGATTGATGGGCTAGTTAAGATGTCATCCTCACTGCTCTCTCTGCTGCTGGCTGCTTCTGCATCTCACACCACACCAATGAAACCGCTGCTGATCGTGATCTGTTGCTCACTCACACTTTTGGCTGAGTTTAAATTACGCTTCTCAGGGAGTGATACGAAACAGAGCCTGGGCTACACACACACTCGTTCAGTATACCTGACTTGTCTGATAGAAATGCATTATTCTTTCAATTTTCGATTTGACCTAAATGTTAACAGCACAATTGCTCAGAATGGACTTCTTTCAGGCTTGCCTCTTTCTTATAGAGAGCTGTGATTGCAAGATCATGGTTTAAATCTGTCTGAGAAGAGCCGAATGGTGGAAGTGAATGGGAACAACTGCTGCATCGCCCTTGAACAGTTATACAACTATATAGGGTGCTTATAAAGAGATATATTACTTGTCTTCATGCCATATCTCACATATGCTGCCTTATGTTTAATACTTGTTCACAACATACCACAAAGTTGAAGACTGATTTTCCAAGATTTCCACTCTTCCATTCACATCAATAAAGAATCAATGACAAATGAAAATAAACATGCAGAAAGAAAAAGTTCATTGACAGTGAGAATGTCATTGCTTTTCATTTCTATACTACATATATACAGTCAAATGGTAGGCGCAGAAGGGTTATGTGGTCATGCAGTTGAAGCAAGAAAGACTTGACAATGTTGTTCCCAACGACAATTTCAATGCTATGAACTAACCACTCAATTCATGTCATTTTCACAATGTGTGCTTTTTGTCATAATTTAAAGCCTATCGCTGCTGGTTAGGAAGTCAATTTACAAAACTTATGCTATTCCTTCAAAAGTAGTTTGGAGAAATCATGTGGGTTAAAATGTAGAAAGAGTCCAATATTGGTGTTTGAATGACTGAGATTCCCTCAAACTGGAGCTAAAGCAATGGTGGTTGTGAAATGTACCTCTGGGATAAACCACATGGAGGAAGAACCCTGTGATTTAGGGACTGACGTCGCCTTGATCTTACTCATCTAATAACCAAAAAGAGTGTAAGTGTTAGAGCAATAAGTGACATTGTAATTGCTGCTTTTCAAACACTTGCAAACTTTCAGACACATAATTTTTTGGACATTCGAGGGATTAAGCAAATCCTACATTTATCTACTTTGGCAGCTCGAGGCAGTTTTTTATAGAGGATGAAAACCAAGCAGAGGATCTGTAATGACTGCTTATAATTTAGGAAAAATCAATCCTTGTACACATGTTCAGTGTTAAACTTTGTCAATTTGCGATAGTTCATATCATCTTTGTTTCCCAGAATTCCTTTGAAAAACCCTAGGGAATCGCTGGTGCATTGAGCTGTGAGCTACATGTGAGGAAAATGATGTCGCTTATAACATGCAGTGATTTATTTTTCCACTTTAAATGACTGCTAAAGACAAGAGTGAAACTGCTGATGAAATATATCATTTAACAGTATCTGTTATATAGATTTATATAGGAGCCATTTCCGAGATATGAATGTCATTAAATTGGTAACTAGCCTGGATTGATTTTTAGAGAGAGCACTAACAGATCTTTATAAACTGTCAGTTTACAGTCCTTATTCTTTGGAAATTAGAGACTGACATATGAAATATTACTATTTCCACTATGGATAGTTGAAAATGGTTCCTGCGTCAGATTTCATTATAGTTGCACCAGAAAGTCTGGAAGTGACATCATGTTTGCTCATGGAACCATGAGAATAATCGGGTTTTAAGAGTGAAATTTCCCTCTAAGTACTGGAGTGTAAAGATAAAACTCAAAGATACAACACACAGCTGTTCAAATAAAACCCATGTTATATGCAACGAGGCCTTTATCGCTATTTTGATCACAGCAACATGAAGGAAAGCCAAACACTGATTATGAGCAACTCAAAGATTCTCATCTCAAGTGTTGATCTTCAATCGATATAATGTAGGCTCGGGGTTCCTTCTGATGTGACTTCGGGGTTTGTAGGTTTAGCTTTAATGTTGTCTGGCAAGCCTGGATTTGGCTGTGTGGCACCCTGCCAATACGTCACTGGGAGCCTGAAGCACGGATCTGTCAGTGTGGGACACCGACTGATGGATCTAATCTCTTCCCAAGCACGCTGTCAGCTGGTCTATTCATTAAAGTGAAATTCATCCTCAGTCAGAATAGAGAGGTTTTCTTTCTTTGAAGGTGGAAAGTTATCTTAAATAAAATAAATAAATAAATAAAACTTTAGGTGTGAGAGTCTGGTGATGATATCCACTTTGACAGAAAATGGGAACTTTACTGGTTCATTGAGATGCTAGATGTGACTGGTTTATACTTGTTTGTCAAGAATGGACTTAGAACTTGTTTTGCTATAATCAGTCCACTTATCCATTCAATTATCAATCTATTTAACAAAGTTAGATATTCAGTTTAGCACCTGTCCAGAAAGAAATGCTGTAGCTGCCACACTGACATACCAATTAATATTCCAATGTAAACTCTACAACAGCTTATTAAAATTAATGACAAAATACACATTTGGTTTATGCACTCTAAAGAATGACACATTTGTTTGATCTAACACCCACACTGGCAGTTATCTGCACAACAACATAATTTGTCTGTGCCTTCCAAAACCATCACAGATCATCTTCCAAAAAAAAAAAAAAAAAAAAAAAAATGATGGTGTAACAACACTGTGGTTAACGTTAAGCACAAAAAGCACTTTGTTAGATTTATAGAAAGATCATGGTTTGGGTTAACGTAAGTGCCTCATTAGGGAAGCAGTGTGGTTTGGGTTAAAATGACTACGTCCTTCACATTAGAGGCCCTTCATCATCACACTTACAATTACAACCACGTAGTTGGGAATACTAGATGTCACGGTCATAGGGTTTTTAAAAAAAAGTGTTGACTCCTTGCTGAAATTGGGAAACAAATAGTGATATCACATTGCAAAGCTGCACAAATCAATATTTTGCAATAAATTAGAGTGGATCAAATGACAGTGTGTAATGTGTGAGGTGCCACTTGTTATGATGAACTCACAATTATCACTGACTAATCTGATACCATCATCTCTAATGACTGTTTCGGTGTCTCTCTCAGCTCATCGGACTGTTTTGGTTCAGTCACTGCAGCACTCATTATACAGCCTTGTTACTTATATTTACCAGGTGGCCAGAGACATGACACATAACGGACACCATAACAACTTTGTATTCAGAAAACATGCCAATGTTTTTTTTATAACTTGTAGTGTTGCAAGTAAGTGGCCAAAAAAATACAAAAAAGTTTGGTTGCCACCTACAGATACTTTAAGAATATTCAATAACTCTTTTTAAACAAATGCACAATCATATTAATTGATAGGGGATGTAAAAGTATGTGAGAAGATAACTTGATTTGGAATAGGGAATAGCAACAGTTTTTGAATGCTTTATCTTATCTACTACATTTTGATTTATATATTTAAAAAAAAGTTAATATTGCTTGCAGGCTGCTCTGTGATTAGCTGACACTTGTTCTGCTGTGGTGCATTCAGGTGCTGTGTGAACCTTGAGCGTTAACATTTCAGGATCTGAAAGTTGGTTGTTGGCTTAATGCTAGTTTTATGGGTTTGATTTTCTGACAGCTCAGCTCATGAATAGAACAATGCTTGTGCACACACAAACACACACACACACACACACACACACGCACACACACGCACACACACGCACGCACACACACACACGCACGCACACACGCACAGCTGCACAGGCACAAAGAGTGACCTGTGTTACAACTTGGAGCAAAATCACGACAGGACTTTGCTTTAAGACAGAAATCCAAACACAACCGGTCAAGGCAGATGACCACCCACCCCTGTAAATTAAACAGCACGGCCAAGACTTACTCTGTGTGAAAAGTGCCCGGAGATTACTTCTGTTGTGATTTGGTGCTAAATAAAATTGACTTGACTCGACTGAGATACTCAACGCAGCAGAAATGTACTGTGGCTCAGTTATTAAATGAGCAATAAAAGAGAGGTCAGCACCTCATGGAAAGTTCCCTTCATAGACTTTAATGAAATGATGACATTAAATTGTGTGCTATACAAAAACCTGCAAGAAATTGGTGCACAAAAGGCCAAGTCCTAAACCAGAATAGAATAGAAAAAAAATATATAATAGAATTTTACCCATTAAAGCTGCCTCACCTGGATGCTGATAATCTATAGTAAAGCTCATTCTGAGCAAATCCACATATTTGTTAAAAGGTTATTCTAAATTTTTAATTTTTTGTTTTTAACTTAAAAACAAGGTGTAATCTGGGAGGGAGGAAAGAAAAAAAAGTGAGATATGGGGAAAGGGTGAGATAACAGAGAGAGACAGCACATCTCTTTAAGTTGACTTGCAGCCCACCAAAGTAATTACAAAGAACAATGTTCTCCCGTAGAGAGGTAGAGGTGGAAAGGGACAGACATGGAAGAAGCCTGGCAATTATCCCTCAGATGCCTCTCTAAGGTGAGCGACACAGATGCCAT
Organism: Scomber scombrus; assembly: GCF_963691925.1. NCBI lineage: Eukaryota > Metazoa > Chordata > Actinopteri > Scombriformes > Scombridae > Scomber > Scomber scombrus. The sequence goes on from NC_084974.1 coordinate 7,858,635, forward strand.
TTTGGTGTGTTTAGACCACTCTCTGCCGGTTGAACAAGTTTGACTTGTGATGCCGCTGTCAGCTTTCCATGGTGGGATTCTCTCTCCATTCACAAACTGAATTGCTTATATAGGTTCACCCTGTGCACACACATACGTGTACCTCTGAGCGCAACTGTGTGAACAACATCTTCAGGAGTCAGGGAAAGGAGAGCTTTTGTCCGAAGCTTATTACCCAGAGTGCACAGCAGCTAGACATTTCTGGCATGGCGTGGCTTGTCAGGGTGAGCGTGCGCGCGTGTGTGTGTGTCTGTGTGTGTGTGAGTACACATCTGTAGACACACACTTTTTTAAAAGCCTGTAGAGAGGAGACAAGGACACTCACTGTCAGATATGGGCTGGATCATAAAAATAATCCTTTCAACCACATTTTAAATAAGATCAGCCGACTGTCACTTCACTCTCAAGGAAATAATATAAACATGTTTCCCCGCAAACAACTTTATTACAGTAATGTCCTATTAAATGCTTCTGGTCTGACACTAACAAAGACATTGATAAATGACTGTAATCTGAAATGCCATATTACCCTACATAACACCCATAACATTTCGAGGGACACTCAATTACTGAGGCAGTCATTAAAATGAACTTCCAGAATAGGTGACAGCATAATTTCCATGCTGTCTCGTGATTGCTGCATAGTTACATCACCGAATTTGTATTATATTGTATTTATTCTCTTGTCAAGCCTACATTAGACAACATATTCACCGTTGCCAGTGGTAGGGGAAAACCTGTCTATCCTGTGGGCTATGACAGTGCAGCTCTTGGCTAAAATAAGGAAAAAACAGTTTCTTTTTCAAAAAGAATATAAAAAAGCTTTCCCAGACAGAACTTATGCCTCTAAATGCCTAAGAAGAAGAATTCCAGAGGCAATGAGAGCACGATGTAGTGGGCATAAAATGATGTTTACATTCTCCTGTCTGCTTGTGGGAGGGAAGTTAAGCGGCTGTGGTCTCTAAAATGAATGAGTTGCCCAAGGCCTGCTCCTGGGTAGCGGTGATCCTGAGCTCACTGGTCTTGCTGCTGCGAATGTGTGTATTTGTAAACCTATGTGTGTGTGTGTGTGTGTGTGCACGTGTGTATTTTAACGCTCCAGGGCTTGTTATTCTGTCAGTGCAGAGAGGAACTTGAAAATGTGAGGATGTTTCCCAAATGTACAACAAATATATATGCATGTGATTTTCCCGCAACTGGATGCATGTAGCAAAATCATTAAACAGGAAATGTTGACAAGTTGTTGCCATATTCCTTATGGGGCTGCGGGAGCCTTGTTTGCACAATTAAAAAAGAAGAAAAAAAAAGAGTGATGTGAGCAAATAGCAGCCAGAATGTCTCATCTAATTTGATACTACTACTTTAATGAAGATCTAGCTGCAAGATGTTGCGGAGGGAAGTGATCAGAGCATTCAAAGGCTAGATGGATGTTTCTAAGTTTGTATTGATGGATGAACAGATGGATAGATAGAGAAACAGATGACTGAATGAACGATTGAGAAATACACACTGAGATGAACGATGGGTTGATGATGGATGGATGTTTTTTGTTATGTTATATACTATACTGTAAGTATACTGACAGATTGTGCTGCAACGTTGCCTCACCACACCTGGCACGCGTGCTGCGCCGACAGCTGTTCAACCACCCATCATCTGCATCCCACACGAGATATATGAACAGCTAACCCCAAATCATTATAAACTTAACAGAGTTACTGTACAAGCCAGTTTAGCTGAGCACTCCGGCTCGGCTCGGCTCGGCTCGGCTCTAATCAGTAATGTTTCTGACAACACGGATGCAACAGGTGTTGGGAAATAAATGGAGCTTTTGTGAATGTTTGTTTTTATGTGTTTGCCTATGATTTAAATGAAGCACACTACCATATATCACAGCTCTACCTCCAGATTCTTTTGATCCTGCTGCCAGATTGAATGCGGGTGTCTGTATGTATTTGCATGTGTATATGTGTATGTCATGATGCATGTGAGTTTGACGAAGGATTACACTTTACTGATCCCTGTGGGGCGAATTGCGTCATTCATTACAGCGGCAGAGCCGAGTTGAAAATCAATGTAGGTTTTGGTAGAAATAGAGACGGAGCAGAGCAGATCAAGAATAGAGAAAAACACTAAACAAATAAAGGGAAATATAAGTAGTACTTTAAATTCATTGACTTCACAGTTACACCAAATGTCTCCTCAAATATCTACATTTGAGACTCCCAGAGAGGTTGCATAATATCACAGTACTGCTATATAAAGATGAACTATGTGACATCCATAAAATGTATAACCGGGGCACTATTCACATACTAGACTGCAAGGAAACAATGTATGATACATATTCTACATTCCTCAAACATTTGCAGTAACATCTGAACAAAGATCATCACAGTGAAGAAAGTAATACAGTTTATTTCTAATGGGAGACCAAAAACAAAGCAAAAGTGCAAATCATAAACTAAACTAGGGTGAGTTCAGGTTCCTGCCAGTTAAATATAAAGCATGTTAAGTCTCTTAATGCCAGTTTAAGACCATTTTCATCCTAAAGTAAACCTGAAGATTAAAAAAAAACAAGAAAATGTATACATGCAAGCACAGTCCTCGTTTGAGGAATAAAGCAAAGACAATGTTTTTGATACCTCTTAAACCAAATCTCAAAAGGCACAGCCATCTACTGCACTGTATATGTTGGCAGAATTTCATTATGATGGGCTCTAGCTGGAATTACCTACTACTTACAGCACGGCTCTCACAAAACAAATGTCAGAAATTCACAAAACAAATATGCTTCTCCAGTTCCTGCCCCTGCGTGCTCTGCCTAAAGTCATGCAAAACAAACATTACCTGCCGAGAAGGACATTTGCAGCCTTGTTTGCTTCTTAGTCTGTTAGTTAGCAAGACATCCCAAAAAGGGCTTGTCAGTTTCCAGTTAAAAATGTGATAGAAAGTGAGGTCACTGGCTGAGGAACGGAGGATGTGCTTTTGGTTTTTTTGTAGGGATTAAGAGAAAAATGGCAATTTGTAATGCCATGACTGTCACCACCCCTATCCTCCGACTAACCCCCCCTAACAAAATCAAAAAAAATTGTCATGCAAAGTGGTGCATTATCATATGCTCATCCCAAAATGTCAACAATGAACCTTTAAATAAAATAAATGATATTTTATTTGCATTTTAATACAAAGGGCAACATCTTTTACTTCATTATCTGTGATGGATGATGAGCATCATTTTAGGGGAATTATCTGTGACTAAAAACTGATTAAAAAAAAAAAAATCAATATGAAGAGGAGGTTTGGGACTTTTACGGCCCTGAGTCTGACATGTATTTCTTTATATAACATCAGTCGTTAAAACGTTAAGCCGAGTTATGCTTTGATGAAGGCTTCCATTTCACAGCTAAATGCTAACCATGTTTAAAGCGATGTTCTTACACTGTATGTGCTAATTGAATATAATTAAAGTAGACGCTGCCTTTTTGCTTCTTCATTATTCCCTTTTATAATACTCACTACCACACATCATTTTGTCGGTTGTCTTGTAACTCTCTTCTGCTTTGCTTCCATATCCAAAACACTCTTACAAATTGTCTAAAAGTCTATCCGTCCTAAACTTATAATATAATCAAATGTATTCATAATGTGCCCCCATAGTGTGAACTTTCAGAGTGTATGTGTGTGGTTAAAGCTAGATAGAGCTGTGTATTCGTCTGATGCAGATTAAAGTTACACAGCCACATCTGGGGAGTTTTTTTGCCTTCTAAGGGCCTGCCTGGAATCTGCCAACTGTGGATAGCAGGGCTTCAAGAGCGCATATGATGATCTTTTAACAATACTGAAGCTCTCTTGACAGAGTTTAAGTCTCCCTGTCATTCCCCATTGCCATCTCCATCGTGAGTATCCCCAGCGTATTCCTCTCTTCCCAATAATCCCCCTCTCTCTTTCTCTTCTTATCACTCCCCTTTGTTGTCTTAATCATCTCTGTTCTCTGGTGAATTCCTCTCTCTTCCTACCAGCTCTTTCTGCCTCTCGTTATGATGTCGGGGCTGTAGCCCGTGGACTCGTCAGAATAAACACAACATCCCCCTATCTATCTTGCCACAGGCCATTCCCTTATCCAAATTAGACAGGACTTTTGGTGAAAGATGCCGCCAACAAACAAGTGTTCCGCTCGCCTACAGACACCAACACGCATTTGCATGGGCATAAACTACTTGCATAAACAAACTAACATTAAAAAACACATGAACGCACAAGCGGATACTAAACTTTCTAACACCCCTGCCTAAGGACAAGCAAACTTTTCTTTAAAAACCTCATTTCATGAACATAATTCAAACGATGATCTCCTATTGCTCTCATTTTGACAATTTGTTTGTTTGTCCAACATGCTTAATGCATTGTGCCTTTAATGAGCCAGCAGTATTAGTTATCCTTTTGGATTCAATTTAAGGGTGTAATGAGGCGTAGTCAAACCCAATGAGTGGACCTTTTAATGTTTGTTTGTATTATAAAAATATTATCATCACAGTTTTGCATAACTTCTGCTCTGTTGAGTGCGTGTTTATTGAGCCAACAGTTCATATTATTATTGATGATGTTTTTTTTTTCTTTTGATAATTCCTTTATCTTGCTGAGGTAACTTCAATACAAAAACGTATTATTACTAACAATACAAGCTTGTGTAGACTGGCATATATTGGCCCGTAAAATCAAGCCGAGCATGAATAACTCATCAGCTTCTGGATAACTTCAGAGTCTTTCTTACATTCTTTGTTTTTTTCTCCCGTCGGCTCTGCATTTGACATCAATCAGACTTTACTTTTGGCAAGCTCGTTTTAAATAAAGTGTGGGAGGAGAGTGGGACTTTCTTCTGCTCTTTTGGGTGATGGAGGGTCTCTCTCTCTCTCTCTTTCTCTGTCTCTTATATACACACACACACACACCACACACAAGTAAACGCAAACAGACAAGAGATTAAAGCATTAGGGTTTTTCAGCATCCAGTGCCAGACTTAGAAGATGACAATGGTGTTTGTTCAAAAAAAAAAAAAAAAAAGACCCCCAAAAAAATGAGATCAATAAGAATAGCACCACTCTTGTTTGTCTTCTCTCCTCCTGTTCTTCCATTTTTATCACCTCCTACCATCCCTCACACACCAACCCTACCGCCATAACGTCAATACTGGATGACTTTGCAATGGCCCTCGTTCAATAACAATGATTTTTGTCCAATGCCAACCATTACAAAGAAAGAAAAAAAAAACTTGGTTAAGGTTAGAGGAAGTATGTAGGATGTGATTATGGTTAATAAACAGGCGAATATCAGCATCTGTGGAGGAACAAAAACTCCCATCTGTATGCTCCACACACATGCACGTCCCTGACCTACCTATTCTTACTTTCTACCTGGCTACATAAAGGGCATCCTTCCATTGGTGCTGAGCCCCACGATAGAATATAAATTATTACGTGCGGAATCATCCTTTATGGTCGTTATTCTGAGGGACACTAACAAACATCCGATAGATGTAACTTCATGTACTCCTTCAGTCCAAATGATTTCTGATGCATTTAAATAGCCTTGTTGCTGGCTGTCATTACAGGGCATTGGGTTGAGAGATATCTTTTATTCAGTGGCCTCGCTCCCAGGATGTATCATTCCTTCACTCATACTCCCACCCAGAGGTGCAGGGAGCAGCTCTTTTTGCCGTAGCACAACTTAAAGTGCGGCACGAAGAAGGAAGCTCTCCCGTAGGGACACCGCAAAGCGTTATCAGTCTGGGACCAGCGATGACAAGAGAAGGAGGTGCAGGGTGGTGGGGGTTACTGTTTCAGTGTCAGTCTGTCACAGCCCTGAGGCAGGGTAAACGACGGAGGGGGAAAGTGAGATTGAAAGGTGGGAGAATTAAGAAGAAAGAGAAAGCAAAGTAAGGGACAGATGGCAGAAGGATGGTGAAGGAAGGGAGAGCTAGAGGGATAAAGACAGGAATAAAGAGAAAGGGAGGTAAAAGGCATCTAACAATCGGAGGCTTTGATAACAAAGGATTGTGACTGAGCGTGTAGGTGTGTGCATGTGAGTCGTGACGTGTGTATTGAAACAAGGGAGCCCAGCTGACCAGACAGGACAGAGGACAGAACTCATGTTGTTTGTGACTGAGTGAACTCCTCCCAGTAACAGTGGTGGGCTAAACACTGAACAAACCTGCCTGTGTGTGTGTATGCTGGTGCAATACGAGTGAACACACACTTTGAATCCATAAGAGAGGGCCCAAAATCTGTATTCCCCCTTGCAGGCATTAGTGAACTGAGGGCGTTACAATATGATTACACACAGAATACGAAGTGTTTTTCCCAAACACTATTTACTGAGACTGTTTCCTGGATAAATACATTACTCGCCATTTAGAACATTAAGGTCTATTTTCAGCAAAGAGATAGAAGCAGTGTTTCGGAAAAGGCACGGTAAGATGGCCACAAGCCATAACAGATATCCATAACCCCCATGTGTGTAAAATTGTGCAAATCTAGTTAGGCAGGGAAATGCTGAAGCTTAAAAGCAATTAGGCCTTGTGTGTTAAAATGTGGACTGGGACCGGAGTAGTGTTACCACACGGAAAGCTCTAATGAGAGAGAGGCTGCATCAAGTGACCTCCTCTCTCTTGCACAGGCCTGCCATGCCAAAAGAAAAAAAAAGATCAGAGATTATTTTCCATCTCCAATTCCATCTGGTGTCACCAAATGACTGTAACACAGAAGTCCCCACGAGAGGCATCACATACTGGAGTAAAAGCTTCTACTCGACACTAGGGACAAAAAGCTGGGGTAATATGATCCATAGCTGTGTAATAATGGGGGTCGTAGAAATTTCTGTTTTCTATAAGCCCTAGACATTGTTTTCATGTGATATTTGATTTTTTTTTAAAGATAAATAACAGTGAAGGGCACGAGGTGAAACAGATTCCACTCGTTTTTTTTCATTTGCAGTTGATACATTGTGTCCTCGCAGGAACGATGTAGCCTTTGTTGCATTTGACTTTTGATTTAACATGTGATTTAGCTCATAGAGGGAAATGTATTTCAGGATTTTTACACAGGCAGATTCATTCTGAGTCCTTTTTAGTCCTCAGCTATTCATTTGAATGTTAATTTAAATTGAAATTGAAACATTTGAAATAGACTACCTGACATGCCTTTTCACTTCAGTTAATTTCATGACTGATTGTTTTTTTATTGTTCTCTTTTGTGCTCATTTCTTTATATCGCTGGCGATTTTTAGAGCTTATTCTATAAAGGAATTTGATTTTATACCAACACTGATCTTACCCGTCAACTGTGCATATGTGTCTTTAAACCCACACTGTGTGTTAATCACCCTCTATCATCACTTGTAGCATTATCCTGTGATGCACCACATATGGCGCACTAAACACCAGTTCTCTCTCTGTGTGTGGTAGATGACTTGGCATGATGGTGGATAACTACTGGCTTTCAAGCCTGCACTTCATTTCCTTTTGTTTCAAAGGCCTGGCCCGTAGCCTGAACAACATCTTGCCCTCGCCGGGTTTCCGTTCATTCAGAACTGGGGCAGTTAATGTCACGGTGGCAGTTCATGTGATGGCATAAAATCAGGGATTAGTGAATAAGGCAAGGGCTTAGGGGGTGGTGTGGGACCTGATGTTCCAGTGAACATCAGGTGGTTTTCTCTTCAGCAGCACGTGACTGAAAATGGTTGCTCACAAGTGAAAATACTTTACAAAAGCTTTAAAAAAAAAAAGAAGCTTTTAACCTTCATGTCGTCCTCCCGGGTCAAATTGACCCTGTCTGTTTGAACTGTTCCTTCCTTCCTCCCTTCCTTCCTCCCTCCTTTCCTTCCCTCCTTCCTTCCCTCCTTCCTTCCCTCCTTCGTCCCTCCCTTCCTTCCTTCCTTCCTTCCTTCCTTCCTTCCTTCCTTCCTTCCTTCCTTCCTTCCTTCCTTCCTTCCTTCCTTCCTTCCTTGTTTCCTTCCTTCTTCCCCCCTTTCTTCCCTCCTCCCTCCCTTCCTTCCTTCATTCCCTCCCTCCTTCCTTCTTCCTCCCTTCCTTCCTTGACTCGAGGACAACAGGAAGGTTAAAAAGATAGGTGAAATTGCTATTGCATTTTATGTAATTGTTAATTGAAATCCCTGTTCATGATTGGCCAGAGGCTGTTGGATGCATCGACACATCAAACGATAAGCAAGCCTGGTAATCACAGATGTTTGATTAATTCCTTTGAATTTTGAGTCCATAAAGTTAAAAATAGACAAATAAATAAATAAATAATTGCTAGTATTTAAATTTTTCGGCCAATGACCGTGATATAAGTGGGATTATCTGTGCTAAAGTGTGCATAACAGGATTTTAAGGCATTCTGCTTCTCTTTGGGTGGCTCCTTCTCTCTGCGCTGTGTATTGAAAATCTTTGCTGGATTATCTCTTACATGTCAGTCAGCTGTAAGAAAGTAGCAAAACTGGATTCATCTCTGGGGAAATGGACAGAAGTACAAAAAAAAGAAAGAAGATAAAATGTTGCATAAACCTAATCTCCTCTGTTTTGACAGATTTTCTGTAAAGTGTCTGGAATTCATTTTGGCACCCTTTACTACAGCGATGCAAAAGAACCACCATCCTATATGGCATGCAATGGATTACACAAGTTAAATTGACTTGCCTCAAGGGGAAGCTACAGCGCTCATGCCTGAAATACACAAAATACCTGCAGGTGTCGTTTTTTCATACACCCCCACTTTGAGAAACCGTATTCTTAGCCGCGGCACCTTTCTGCTCTGTATTCAAATCAGACTGCAGGTTCAAGACGCTTTTCTAAGGTGACAGCTTCAAAGAGAAAATCTCTCTGACATATTGCAGCACCACTAAATGCCACAGAAAACCTGCCTTCTTCTGCTCAACCCGTACTGACACTGACTGGCAAGACAAAGGTTCTGTTTAACGTTTAAGCCCTAGCGCTCACCACAAAAGTTCAAGCTAGAAAGAAAGTTGGGGGAAATAAAGAGAAAAGGGGGGGTGGGTGGGGTGGTGGGATTAAATGAAACTAATAGATTTGTCAACACCCCAAAGAAGATAGAGGACTTTTTTTGTTTCTGTGATTACACCTTTGAGGTTTGTCTCTCATTGATTTCTGCAACACAGTCCAACAAGCTGCAGGGTTTCCAATAGGGACCTGTTACTGTCTATCTGGCTCTGCTGTGTTCAAAGGGTTAGTGGACTCTCCAGTGGAAAGCATCCAGCCTCCACGCCTCTCTGAGTTAATTGCAGACATGAATTAAGTCCTGAAAAACACAGCGCAGGTTCCAGCTGATGCAAACTTCCTCTGTGCGGTTGCTGTGCTGCACAAGCCGGCGGCGTGTGTGTGTGCGTGCATGCGTGTGTGCGTGCGTGTGCCTACACAGCACTCTCCGCTAGCTCTAACATTATTAAGTGATGGCTGGATGGAAGGCACATCAGCTGGGCGATGGAAAACAGCTGTTCAATTTCACACTTCCTCTCCCTACACCCCCCCACCCCACACACACACACACACACACACACACACACACACACACACACACACACACACACACACACACACACACACACACACACACACACACACACACACACACTCCACCCTCAAATCTGTCCAAACCTTATGCCCTCTCTCCCAACTGAATATAGAATGATGTCTGTCAGACAGAGGCCTCTTAGGTATTTCAAACCCACTAGGGTGACACTCAAACACACACGCATTTACACGCACACGCATGCACAAATACAGCTTGTTCTGACCCAGAACACTGGGCTGAGTCAACATTTCAATTATTTATCACAACTCTCCTGCAACACACAGGGGCTGTCCGGCAGAGGGATTGAGCGAGTTGTCGCCACAATAACAACAGTGATGAGTTCTTGTTACTCGGCTCAGCGTTTTTCTACTAATACGACAAACTGCACTTCCAATACCATAGGGCTGAAAAACATTTATTGTCATCATTCAGTGGAATGCTTTCCCCTACCTTCACTTGTTCCTCTGTCTCTCTCTTATTCTTCTTCTTTTTATTTTTTTTTACCTCTGTGGCACACACACACTTACACACACAAAGCTCAACTATTCTTACAGTTATGAAGAGGACTCCTACTGAATCTAGTTCAGGTGAGGGAAACAGACTGTAGAGTGGTATGTTTTTCACATAACTCACAACCCCTTTCCGCATCACTTGCTCACACAGAAACACAGTTAATCCTTCTTCTGTATACCGCTCTTGCTCTTAGATTAAAAAATAACCTGCCTTTGCCACACCTCCTCTGATGAAGCCTCAAGACTAGATTCAATTCCCAGATAGCGATAGGCAAATTAACTTGCATGGAGCCCACTGTTGCCTCCAAATTCCCATCAAATCCAGAGCACACAGGACCATATGGATGGCAGCTTCATTATAATTTGCACAGGGACCAACCGATACTCTTATCACATGATTACGACCCCGCATCTGACTTCCCTTCAAGAAAACAATGTGTTCCTGTGAGAGATTATTTTTCTTTTTGTTTTAAATTTTGTGAATAATTTTTTGTGCTGGTTGGGGGCTGATGCTTGCTCTACACATGCTTGCACTGAAAGTTTGTTTTCCAAAGCATAAACACACACATTTTTTCTCTTGCACGTTGTCTGTGTGTGTATATGTGTGTGGTTGTTTATGATTTACAGTTGTTGTACATTATTTATTAATAATTGATTGCGATTGTGAAAATGTGATTGTGATGTAAATGTGATTTAGAAATAAATAAATATCATGATAACTGACTTTACAGGCTTTGACAAAACTTTAAGAAATCAATGCACCTACAAAAGGATGTGTTAAAGATTTTTCTGTGTCTTTGTATTTTTTTGCAACTGACAATGTGTAAATATGTGCTAACCAGTGGCGGCCGGTCAATGCGGGGCGCTGGGGCGCCGCCCCCATCAAATATCTGGCCAAAATCTACTTAAACATATTAAACATAAATGAATTAGAAAATGCTAAATAATTATGAAATAAATAGTATTTGTTAGCAAGATGGTCCTGTTAGCCTCTAAGCACCTGTCATCATTCATTATAAATCGATTCCAAATGGTATTTTATTAATTTCTATATGTACTTCCTGTATGTGGGGCGCCGGACTAATGGAAGTCAATGCAAGCCCTCAAACTTTTGACAAGCACATGACCTGAGGCTGCTCTCTCATTGGCCTGCATCACGTTTCCCACGGGGCGCAGCTCAGTGCGCCCCGGACACGCCCACTTTTATTGGCAGCGAATTGTTGTTGTTTCATGTTTTTTAATCTACTGTGATTGGACAGTTCCGGCTGTCATTCACGCCTTCCCGTCAGCTGCTGTCACCCAAACTCCTGCTGACGGTAGGTTCAGGAGATGACATTAAAGTGGAGCCGCGGAAATTAAAGAAGATTATTTTGTAATTTCTCTACAAAAACCTAATTTCACAAGACTTTAACTAGAAGAGAGAAAGAGGATAAAGCAGCAGCAGGTGATGGAGGAGCTGAGAGTTTCTCCTGCTGCTGTTATGATAAACGGAGCTGGCTAGCTGGATGCAGTGTGAGTTATTCCTTTTATTGCTTAATCTGTTTGCTGTTTCAAAGTGTCAGCACCGAAGCGTTGTGGACAATGACAGGGGAACGAGACCTAAAACATCTCTCTGAAAAAAATCAAACAGAAAGCTGCAGCCATCGAGACAATAGCATGGAGCTAAGTTGTTTTTAGCAGACTTAGCATTGCTGAGCTCTTTCTGCAGCTGTTTCACCACATCTGGCCACATGTAGACCTCCGCTATGCCAAGCTCCAGAAGAGGAACATAGATTCAGTCAGTGGCTGCATCCAGCAGCTCCAACAGGACATATAAAAGATCAGGTAGTAGCTGCATTGCTGTTATTAATATTGTAAAGTGTTAAAAAAAATACTTTATAAAAGACATAACTATGAAGTGTAAAAAACTAAAATGCATAAATGCAGGATAAGAAATGATGAAAGTAATTTTGACTATTACAGTTGATTTGGGTACATTTCATTATTAAAATAAGTTAAATAAATTATGCCTAATCACAGCAGTGTATAGTGCTTAATGCGCCATCTATTGTCATCTTTAGGTTTTGCAACAACTAACAGATTACAGTGAAATCAGGACTGAAGACACAATAACTAAAATATAGGTGGTGTCTCTTTTTAAGCATATTACGTTATTGGTAACTCTGCTTTAACTGCTGGTATCTTTACGTGATGTGAGTGAAATGGGCATTTTATCATGTCTGGTTATAATTTTTTATTCCTCTCTCTGTGGGTCTGAGATACTATACTGGGACAAACCAGGGGACATTATAGTGTGTTGTGTTGTTTTTAGATTAGTTTTTCTTTCTTATTTATATTTTTTTGCTGCGGTATGAAGTGGTGCTACGGCTTATTTGACACTAACCCTAGGACCACCAACCTTCAAACTGCGCCCCCCCAAACATTTTTGTCACCAGCCGCCACTGGTGCTAACCATACCTTTCTCTCTCTGTCTTTAACTGTCAAACACACACTTACGAGTCCATGGTATTTACTTATCTGAAGATCAGGAAAACAGAGTGGAGCAAACACGACTGCAGTTACCCAAAGAAGACCTCATTTACCTTAACGTGACCTGCCTTCAATTGCTGCTCTAGGCGCTTGATACAACAGATAAGCAACAACAGGCGCGCATAAATACGGAGAATCGGGCACATTAACACCAGGGCCTCAACTAAATTGTCTCAATCTAAATGTTTTTTTAAAAAAAAAAAAAAAAAAATCAGCTTTTGGTCCAGAGGCTGTGGCAGAAAGTCGAGGATGCTCAGAGAACAGGCAATGTGAGAGATAGAAAAAAGAGAGGAGAGATAGAATAGATACAGACGGGGTAACTGGCATATATTGCTCATCTCTAACATCATAATGTATTCATTTCAGTTGGGAGAAGCCTGTTTCCAAGATAGCATGAGTTCCAATTTTATGACCAATTTCCCCATTTTGCCTTGAGAAAAATGAAGAGTGGAGGACAGATGAGAGTGATCAGTCGTGCAGCTCTCGCTTAGCAAAATCTACTGAATGAGGCTCCATTCAGTCTTGGATCAAAAATCTCATTATGTGTTACTCATCATGTAGAGTTTACTATTATTGATTCCTTGACCATAACAGTGGCAGCAGTGTTGTTTTTTTTTAAAGGTATAATTGCTCATGTGAAGTCTGTCAATATCAGAATCTTAACAATGATTTATGGGTTGTCATCATAAAAGCAGGGAATGAGTCAGCACTTTTAAGTCATGGGTTCCCTCGCCAGAGAAGTTGGCTTTTTTTAATTAAGAAAAAAAGGTCAGTAGTTAATACATGGCGGGAAGAGATTTTATCCGATACCGGATTTTAGGACATAAAGTGAACTCGTGATTTGTTTTCCAATAGAAAAACAGTTTGCAACCATGCTTTCATCCATTACCTCCAGGCATGTTAATTCCACCCAATAGAGATACCATCTGTCCTTGGTCAATCTGCACCTCCTGGACACATTTGGGTTTCCTCTTAGGAGATCTGAACTGAACTGGACTGTCCTATCTGTTATGAAAATGTTAGGCAGCAATAACATGGAGTGAAATACATCCCAAAGGGATACGAGGGGCGGATTTGACTGGAAATGCTTGTCAATAGCTCCTGACACCCACTGATGATGTTTTACGCCTCTGGCTGCAAAATTACAGACAAACATCGTTACCGCCTCCTGTGCAACTCATGCAGCTGACTGCACTTTTTATCGTGCACCAGTGATTTACAGAAACATGGCACGTGTGGAACATAATAGTTCTCCCATCTATAAAATGCGAGAAAAGTACACATAAAGACCGTGCACTGATTGTTCGCCTTACTGTTCAACACACAATGCGTTTACATAGCTACCTGTGTGTTTGTTTGTGTGTACATGTTGTTCCACTGCTGTTTACCACAGCTGCAGCTGTTTTGGCCTACCAGCACCTGTGGTCACACCTGAAGTCATATTATTTTGAGGATGACTTTTTTTTAACTCTATTTGAGAGTGAGTGTAAACAGACAGCAATCATCGGGAGATAAAGAGAGGTATGACATGCAACAAAGGTTCCCAACCTGGAATCAAACCGTAAATGTTGCATGTTAGGGTTACGTGCCTTAACCATTAGACCACCAAAGCGCTCCTTGAGTCATTTTCGAGATAGACTCCAAAACACAATGACACACCCAGAATTCAACCGAACTCTCCCCAGAGAGGTGTTAAAAATATGCCATCCATGACAGCAGCCTTACATCAGCTGGTGGATCTCTTTGTTATGTATCTGGTAGTGAGCCTGGCTGCTCTTCTTTCATTTGATTTATTCACTTTTATCTTTGTTGAGAGAGCCACATAATATCTAGCACTGAAAGTACCGCAGATTTAAACACAACCGTGTATTTGCAGGAAAAACAAAAAGGAAGCTAATCCAAGTATATTAGCACAAAGATCGCCTTTCTTTTATGTCATCCCGAGAGAAAAAAGTTAAACAGTTCCCCCCTTTAAAGCTTGACCTCTTAACTAGAGTCTGGAAAATCTATTGTAACACAACAACCCGAAGTGTTTCACATTGTTGGTTTTAGAGGCTCTGACAAATTCTGGTTGAGAGTTCATGTTGTTTAGAAGCAAAGCAGAACACAACATTTTATAGAAGATGAATGTTAAACTATTATAAGATTTGTTCTCCTCTTGAGCAGATTCACTGAAGCAAGAAATGGAGAGCAAAATTGGAAATTCTTTCTCTGCTTCTAAGTGTGCACATTCCTATGATGCAGGGTTGCTTTCAAACTGTTGATAGTCTGTTATTTCTGTTGTAACTTTTAGAAATGCAAATGTCAATTTGTCATTCACAGCAGGGCCTTACCTTTTATAAATTAAATGTCTCCAGAGTTGTTTTCGATGCCATTTGAAATTGGATGGGACTGAATGAGCCCTTGAGGTTTGCAAAAACTAATTTGAAAATCTCTTTAATTTTGGCATTTGCATATACCGTAAAAACCGGTGTATATGTCGCACCTTAAACACAATTTTTTTTTTCATTGAAAAGTGGGGTGTGTCTTAAACACTGATGTGTCCTATACAGCAGTAAAATACAGAGAGAAGTTGGATCTGGATATGATTATAGATATGTAAAAGGCTGTCCACACTATATTATTCATATTAATAATATTGATGACCCGTTAATGCTGTATGTTTTACGGAAAAATAAAAAATAAAACCAGGCCTGTTCACCGGCGGGTGATGATTCAGTGTGTTTCAGTATTTACAGACCAAACTGACCCGACTGACAGCAGCACATGTTGAAGTGCGATGTGCAAAAGCGCAGCTATTGCACTGTGGCAGCAACACACAGTATGAGCACACATCTGAAGAATAAAAGATTAACTAACTTTGTTGTTTTTCACTGGATGGAACAGAGGATGATGCTTTGTTTGACTCTGGGACTGACACAGAGTCAGAGGACAGTGTGCTTGGTGAGATAAGTCTCACCAAGCGACGTGGGCGCAATATTTGCACACAGCGACAGCTCTGATGAAGAGTTTTTGTGGCTGGAGTAAGCACACAGGTACACACTGTATCAAATATGTAAAGTTACTGTGCTCTTTTAAAAGGTTTAATTGAACCTCATAGCCTAACCCGAACCCAGTCTGACCTAATATACCAGTCCAGTTCAGTTAAGCAAATCATTACCGGACCATTAACCATTAACCTGACACATTGTTTCAGGTGTAATATTTGTGCTTTGATTGTGTTTCTAATAAAATTAAATTGAGAAAGTTTTGGAGTATAAACATATGTGTTTATAAATGAATATCTACTGGTGCAGTCAAATAAAACAGTCTTTAATATAAAAGCGTTTTTCCCAGCATGACACCCCCCAAAATAGACTGCGACTTATACACCGGTTTTTAGGGTAATAAGTAAGCTAGTACAAACAAAGAGTGGATTTGATGTTTCATTGTAGCACTAATCACTCGGGTCAGTGAAAATACACATCATTGAGAATTTACCACAACCGCAAACTACCAGATTTTCCCTCTAATACATCATTTACATTAGCGAAAAGAAGGTATGTCTGGTTAGCTTGCCTCCTATGCTACTGATGCCAACAATAAACAGTTCTGTTTCACATTCTGCAACACACCAGCATTGGGAATAAAAATTCAATATGATACTTAAAGATAATCTCCCTGATTTATCACTTCACTGCTGATATTTTGAAACGCAACTGAACAGTAAAAGTTTGAGGGGACTATTGGGGCGGCTTATTCTTAAACACCATTTGTCTAAATGTTTCATGTCTCCACACATTTACATAAAATACTAATGAAAGGTTGCCATCGCATGGTAAAATTAGAAGTTAGAACTCACGTATGCAGATTTAATCAATAGCAAACTCCAGCTTGAGTCACATAATCAGGAAGCTGATTAGGTCAGTCTCCTCACTAATCACTAGTAATAGTATTCACTGGTAATGTGTGTCAATATTCTTAGCAAGTATATGTGGCGGGTGCACTTTTGTAACATATATAGGATTTAATGGCCTCTTAAAGTAATGTTTCTTGCCCTCTCTGGTTGAAAGTGGTGTAACTTGTATGGTTACAAGAGACAGTTTAATGTAGGATTCTTTTATTTTGAAAGTGCATGTTTTTTTCTTTGTAACTCCAATTTCCTGTTAAACTGCAGTTGCAGCCATTTTGCAGATGTCAGAGCACATGGTTTAGTCGTTACCATCTCCATCCATCCATCTTTTATTTGGTTCATGAGGCATCGCCAGTGAGTGTATTTAAAATGACCTGCCAAGTACAACACGTCGCCTGTTCATTGGAGGAATACTTTTTGGAGGAATGAGTTTAGCTTGCTGTTTCATGCTTGATGAGAACAGTATATTTATCATGACATGTTATAAACCACAACATACATGGTACCACTTATGCTTAATTGTACTGTAGCTGAATGAACTGCGATCTGAGAACGTTGCTAAGAAGTTTTAAACCCTCAATTGCAGGAAAGATTAGATTAAGAGAACGTACAATGAACATTAATCATTTTCTGTGAAGAATAACATGAATGTAAATTGTGTCACATAAAGGACATGGTGACATCAAAGAATAAGAGCATCAAAGAGAAGGATTCATCTGCTCCTGTAGGCGTAATGCATCTCACTGAGAAACAAAGATCGCATAATGCCGCTCTTAGTGTCTCAAACCATGAACGAGGTATAAAAATGGCCCTGTGACACTCATGCGCCTTGTTTAGTGCACGCCTCAAAGAATAACATAGCCTTTCATTTCTCTTGTCAATGGACATTAGGCGTCTTTTGTGAGCATAGATATCTGTTGCAAAACAGGCTGAATATATCTTCTGTATCAACCTCCACACACAAGGAGCTTAGAAGCACCACTTTGGACACGCATGGTATGTATTGCATATGCAACCTATGCAGAAATCATGCATATCTTGAGACATCCTTAAACCAAAAACATGAGAAATATTAATGTTATTTGACTCCCTATTGCTGGAACTGTATGCTGACTTGTGTTTTAATTGTTGCTTCTTATGTATAAAAAATATATCCTCGGATTTCAGCTCTGAGCACAACGAATCGAGAAAAAAAATTATATTGTTCTTTTTTCCCTTAACACACATAAAGAGTGTAATTCTGCCAATTTTGCATTTTGACAGAACACTGCACATCTCCAGTCTCCAAAATATGTTTAAAAAATAATGGGTGGCATGAAATACACCATGGGATTTTAAGATTTGCAGAAAAAACCTCACACAGTAAGAATTCAGCATTTGTCACTGGGGCTGCAATTTTGCTCAACAGATGAAATTAAACTATGTGTTAGGCACCCTAGATGCGAATGCTCCCCATTGTACTATTGGTCATTATCGCCCCAGCCCTGCAGGCATATCACTCGACTGGCATGGAGATCAAGTAATACCATCAGTTATGCAGAAAGGTGTGTGAGGCCAGCACACACGTACCTGCACACAAACACACTTGTTGGCTCAAAATACAATAGTGGACATGAGTTTCAATTATTTAGACTGACCTAAGCAGCAGCTTCCACCAGCTTTCTCATTCATACTGGTGGGCATGTAAATCCACACAGCCTCTCACACACAAAAAAACCCTCAACATTAATTCAGTCTCTCTGCAGCTCTCTACCCTTCATCCTTCAAAATGACAGAAAAACAAGTCGGTTGTTCCAGAGTTGAGCTGCTGCTTCAAAATCATTCCTTCACCACACAGGCAATCGTACTGCCACTTGCTTTTCAATGGAGGTCATATGAACATGAGGACTCGGGGGCCGGGAGGGCTTGGCCAGTGGTCGGGGCTAAACAGCTGTCCTTTGGCAGTGTCCAACCCCCTGCTGGTAGGCCACCATCATTAAAAGGCTTAGTGGATGAAGAGGGTGGGTGGGTGGGGGGGTGGGGGTGGTCTCTTCACCCCGAGGTTGAGCAATCTATAATATCCACGGCCTGACAGAGAGATCACATCCAGGCGGACAGAAAGAGCAGAGAGAAATGCAGAGGCGGGCATGCAAATATGCAGAAAAACACATACTGTCAGGGGGAGAAGTGTGAAAAATGTCAGCTTTTATGTATGTCTCCACAAACACAGTATCAGCTAACCCTGCTCACAGCACAACCTTTACCATACTGTTGTCTGCTCATAATCAAACATTCAGTGTATTTCACTTTGGAATACAGTTTTGAGGTGAACATTAGTAATTGCAAGAGACTTGAAATAAATAAACATTTCTACTGCAGATCAATATTTCACAGCAGTGACTTCCATGTACTCTTTTTTAATGGGTGGATTTTGTTGTTATTTAAACAGCAATTAACCATTCAAACTTGCCGTGGTGTGTCAATAGAAAAACTATTAGCAGAGCCAGGTACTGGAGCCTGAATTGCATTAACACCCACATTAGTTCCACATTTTTGGTTCCGAGTAGAACACAAACAGTAATTACTGAAGATCTTTTCTAAATGAATACTAATCCAAGTCAGCCATGAGACCATTCAATGATTCTTGGATAGTCACCATACATCCTCTCCCTTTATAAAAAGCAGGCATCATACTGAGGAACACAATACTAGCAAAAGGAACGCGATGCAGCAATCATACCATCAGCATCAGCTTTGCAATTCTAAATCATTTCCATGGTAAACCGAGAGATAGCAATTTCACAAATTTGGTGTGCTTGTGTTGGATCATTTAAATTAAACAATCAGTGAAGAAAAACACTGGCACATAATTAGAACATATGAATAATAAGAAATGAAACAAACCAATATCACAGTCTGTGTCCCACCTTAGTCTTTAACAGTAGAGTAGCTGTTTTTTGTTTCATTGCCAGTATATTTTTTTTTTAGATAGAAAACGGTTAGAAGCACAGAACAGATCAACACTGTTAGTTTATCTTTTCTCAAAGCCACAATCATGCTGTCTAATTCTCTTGTGTTCCTGCTGTATAATTGGAACTCTATTTCCCTTCTGGACACAAATAATAATTTTATGTTTCCCAGTCCGTATAACAACACTGAAACTACATAAATAACTACAACATTTACTGGTTTCTTGTGGCTCCCTGTGCTCCATCAGACACCTTCAGGTACAGTAATGGAGGCACACGTTATGAAGAACCAGCTGGGTTCTGATGTTTAGAGGAACACATTGCCAGTTGTCAACCTTGTTTCCATGAATAACACATAAGACTGTCATGTCTATAACATCCATACCGTGTGCTGATGTTCTCTGTACTCTGTATCACTGTAGTCAATTGTAGCAGCCTGGTTTACTTTTACTATCCACTGACGTCCAAACACATCAGTGGGATCAGTTGGAAGGACTACAGGAAGAGCTTAGCTAAGATAAGTCTTATTTCCCCCTCCTGGACTTCAGGGAAGTATCATACCCTTCAGTCAGCTTTTGGATCTGAGAATGGCATTTTGGACAGACAAAAATAACTTTCCAGTATATACACACAGAGGACATTATGGGTTGCTTCATATTTCCTAGTGTACTGACAGAGTTGAAGGCTGCTGGCAGGCTTAGCCTGGAAGAAGCCCAAACACCTCCTGACCATTACATTTTTATTTAATTGTATTCAGGTGTTGCTAATCTTTTAATACCATCCAACTAAAATGGCTGCTATTCGGCTTTTCATTTTATATTATGCAATACAGTATGACTGAGTACAATACAATGAAAGATACGCCTAATAAAAGCAACATAATAGCAGCACTGTGAGAGGCTTTTCAGTGTTCACTTTATAAAGGGGATATATAGTTTATTTGAGAATTCTAAAGCTGCATCAGTGCTGACAATTTATTTAAAATGGTTAAGGACAGCAATGCAGTATAGAAAGCTACAGTATATTAACAATACTTTGCAAACAGGACTGCTGGCATACGCTGGAGTGGCACTGCATTGTATATTATGAAATCCTTGACAGACATTTTTGAAGCAATTTTCAATATCCGGACAGAAAGCAAGGTTTTCTATTCAGAGGTACAGCCACTGAACTTTGTCACAGGACTGCTTCTGCTGGCATTCATTTTACTGCCTAGACAGAGAACTGTCCTGCTAGGATGACTAACAGTGTATTAATGCTGAGCCAATTAGTAGATGAATTGATTAGTATAACAAAAACTTAATCTGAAACTATTTTGATGAAAAATACCAAAAGTTCCAGTTCACCAAATGGTAGAATTTGCTTTTCACTGTATATTAAATACAGTAGATCTTACCTTGAGCTTTGGTAAACTGAATAAATGTAACATTTTAAAGACTGAATGATTGAATTGAATCGTTTCCAAAAAAGAGACTCATCAAAGATGAAAAACAACTGTTGCTGAGTTATATGTGTGTTAAATAACACTGATATTTTGTAAATGCCATTGAGAAGAATAAGGGAAAAAACACACAAGAAAACAATGCTTTAACAGCAAGCAATTCAAAGTGTTATAGCTATATTAATAATGTTAAATGTAATAAAGGAAGAACATATAAAACATGGTCAGACAGGGTATATAAAAGTAGAAAGCTGAAATAAATGAGCATATAAAAATCTCTGTACCTACCACACTAAGCAACAGCTTGACTTCACTTGGATGTTTTAATAGATCATATAAAACACTTTGCAGGTAACTTACCAGATAACAACACTGTAAAATTGTTTTACAATTGTGCATGTAATCATTGAATAAAAAGCAATTAATTATTTTTTATTGACAGCTTACACACAGCAGATATGAGAGTCATCAGTTTGAATGGAGTCCAAACAATGACTAGAGTGTTGTTAATGGTAAGTTGTGAGCCAGAGATAATAATAATTAATATGGAGATTCTCAGGCACATATAATCGCCCGACACACAAACCCAGGCTCACACACACACACACACACACACACACACACACACACACACACACACACACACACACACACACACACACGCGCGCACACACTGTCAAACTCCACATGGTAAACTCCTCAGTTTGTTCAACATTAGTTAGAGGTCATGTGGTCCCGCATAGCCAGACCTTTCTCCTCACTTTGTTTTAGCGCAGGAGAAATGTCTGGCTGAACCCATTTTCATTCTGCTTTGGCTTGTTTGTATTTTTATTATACCAATCACAATCATCTTGGGTGGCACTAAGCTAAAACACTGTGGATGTGTGGGTGGGTGGAGGACTTGTTTTGAGGGAACATTTGCACATGAGGAGACGAGCCCTGACATTAAAATGGCTAAATCCTTCCAAAGAAATTCCCACATAAGAAAATAAAATATGTGTCAACGATGTGATATGATTTTACTGATAAAGACAGACACAACTTGATCATCGGTGACTTAGATACACTTTAGCTCATTATTTAACCGATATCACAGAATCTTGTGTGAAATGCAATGGATCAGTACATTGGTTGGGGGCACAGGCACAGGCACAGACTTGATATGTTAAAAACTTAAATTTCCTTAAACAAACCAAACTTAGTTAAAATCCCTAAAACTTATACATATAAGTAAACTTAATATTAAAAGGTTCAAAAGGGGACCACAGATGCAGATAAGATGGCAGGAGCTGTAATCTTATCAAAAATACTTTGGTTCTCCACGATTCCTCCCCTGGTTGTTAAATTAAAAAGTACGGTCTGTTAATATAAAAATTTCCAATAAATACAATAATTTTATATTACATGATTATAACCATAAATAATAAATAAATACAAAATAATAACTGGCAATTTTAATAGAAAATACTTGCCATTTTCAGTGTGTAGGTTGCTAGCTTAGCGGTTAGTGTCGTTGTTTCAAGTAATGACGGGGATTTTGAAAATGCTAACATGCAGATGGCTGAAAAGGAGGAGATTTCCAACTGAAATAGTCAGCCAGTGGCAGGATATACCTCATACCATACTTTACATCCTGTGTGTCAGACCAGAGGTCATGGAGTTCCTCAGTTGGCCTATCAGTGTAGATTATCACTGCTAGAGCCCTATGATGTTGTTTTCACCAGCAACAACACTGACAGCAACATGACGTTGTTTCGGTGGACAAAACAATGTAATTACTGCCGCTGTGCAATGTAATTTTCTGCTAATCTTCTACAATTTTTTTAGGTTAAGCTATTAGGTCCATACGGGAGGTGAGTTTGGGCGTTTGTGTGTGTGTGTGTGTGTGTGTGTGTGTGTGTGTGTGTGTGTGTGTGTGTGTGTGGGTGGTGCGATGTTATGGTTGCTTAGAGGCTTAGATTAAGTGTGCCTGTGAATTTCACAAATTAATTATGCGCCTTGACCTGACCTACAAGGTGGCAGCATTTCAGCATTGCTCTCTTCCTTCTGTCCGTCTGTCCCTTGTGATTTGCTTTTAGCGAGGAGCGGATAAACATGTCCTCACCGCAATTATTACTTCAAATCGGCTGCTGTTTTGGAGATGGGCCCCAACTTCTAATTTAAAATGGGAAAATGCAACAGGTAGGTGTGGGCGTTTATAACAGACTAATGCACCAGGCTGCGCAATAATTTGTTCAACAGAATGTACAATTTTCTGGCAGTTTTAATATGCTGGGGGGAAAAAAAGGTAACCGACTAACAAACAAACACACACACACACACACACACACACACACACACACACACCACACACACACACACACACACACACACACACACACACACACACACACACACACACACACACACACACACACACACACACACACACATTCACATACACAGCAGTGAAGCATCCATCACCTAATTCCAATCAACAAGAACAGCAAAACAGACTTCCTTCACTCACAAAAAAACAAGATCGCTCTTTCGTCCCTTCTTTCTCTTTCTCTCATTATGTGTGTGTATGTATGTGTGTGTGTGTGTGTGTGTGTGTGTGTGTGTGTGTGTGTGTGTGTGTGTGTGTGTGTGTGTGTGTGTGTGTGTGTGTGCGTGCGTGCGTGCGTGCATGTGTTTGAGTGTAGACACATTTAACAAAACAGCAGTGATCAATCTTTCACTCAGGGAACAAATGGTCTGGGTTTGCAATAAGAGCAAAGGGTGATATGTAACAGCACAACACCCACTAAGGAATGAATTCTGTTTCTTTGCATTTAATATAATTACTTTGCAATTACCTTCTGATAATTCCAATGCAAAGAAATAAGAGAAGTGTTTCCTTATGACTAATGACACCCAGGGAAGCTGTGGAATTTCCACCCTTGCTGTGATACTGCCACTATGAAATAATGAGGTGCAATATCTGACTAAGTGTTTTATTAGAAAGAGTCTCTTTACAGGAGGTCAGATTCTTAAACGACCGCAGGCGGAAGATATGGCACAGTGCTGAGTTGGTGAACGCCGTGCAGCTGACTGTTCGCATGTCTCACTGACAGCCTGCCTGAATGACAAGCTGTCTCATTTGATTGAGTGACTGGTCGACCGTCCAACTGGAAAGCGAGCAGGCTCACTTCTGACCGACAGATAAACTGACTGATATGCTGACTTAACTGAACGGCTAACCGGTTGCTGACACGGACCTGATTGGCAGATGTCACTTTAGTCGGTGGGTGGCACAGAGCAGTGGGGAGTAGGAAAGAAAGGGTGGCTAATGCAGAGCTGTTCACCCTGCTGAAGACAAGAGGAAAGAAGGAAGATGGGGAGCAGGTGTAGAGGTATAGTCAGAGAAAGAGAGAGCCCAATGTTTTCCTGCAATGCAAAAACACCTCCTGAATTTGTGTACATTTGTCTTGGACCCAGGCATCCTGGGCAGCCAGACTGCTATAATAACCTCTGGCTGTCAGCATGACACCCTGAGTTGTAGAAGAATGCCAGCGGGCACAAGCGGATTGTGTGAGTGTGTGCATGTGCAAATTCCTTTGCTTAGACTTATATGCACAAGCACATGTTTGGGTGTGTGTTTATCTGTGAAACCAGTTTGTAGCCTTTTAACAGAGCACACCTCCCCGAGTTGTTTCATCACAACAGCCAAAACTCCACAGATCACAATAGCCCCAGCTGTATTGTTTACCATATACTAGAGTATTTTTGACACAGGCAAACTGGGTTTCGCTGGCCCTAACTGGCATTTTGACAGCAACACCTTCCAAGTTGAATAAAATTGCACCAGATTGCCGTGTGTGAAAATAGCATCTTCTCTTCTTTCCGTGATACCTGCGGCAGCCTGTGCCCAGTTAAAGCTAAATCTCTGCAAGCTCACTTCAGGTCTATTGGGATTTGAAATTATATTCTGTTTTACTGGCAGTGGTAGACAAAAGGTGTCAACAAAGCTCATCTCAAGAAAATTGGAGAAAGAGCACGTCAAGCTATTTAACCCAGCTCTGGCATGCAGGTGACATTCGGTGGAGGGGGGATTGGTTCAGGTTGGCATATTTGCAACCATGAAATAACCGGAGGTCTAAACAATTCGCTGTGAAATGTGCATGAAACCAGAGGTGACTGGCAGTGAGAATGATTTCAAGACATGAAAAGGAAAGATGCAGCTGACCTGCAATTGTCAACACTATGAATAAAACATAATAGTTTGATAGTTGGATTTTTAAAGGCTGGTATATTACCAATAGTTTGGAGCAGGAAAAAGCTGATAAATGTGACACTGTTCAAAATGAACAATCTTTATTTATTTCTTTATAGACACTGGATGACTGTTGGACTGAGCATCTAAGTGAAAGTTTAGGCTTAATCTTTATCTTATCCATACTCGTGTTGGCCTGTTTCTTTATCAATACTCTTACTGGTTTATTTTTGATTACAAAAAGATCATTTTAAGAGAAGAATACATTCAGAACAGGATGAGAATTGATTCATATTTTAAATGCAACTAAATCCTTTTTCTAGAGCAAAGTCACTACGTAAACTCAATAATATCTCAGTGGGACTTAATCTAAAACATCAGTAAAATAAATAATATTCATGGCTTCAAAATACTGAGTGAAGTTTAGAAAGAATAAAGAACACAGACATCAGTCAGGATCCGTCAATTATCCTGTCCTCTGCTGCTGATGTGATTCACAGCATGCAAGCATTGCTGCTAGAGAGAGAGGGGAGGGGCTGATTTGTTTCAGCCTGTAGCTACGTTTACAAGAATTTGGCAAATTTTAAGATTTGTGGCAAAGGTAAACAGTTAGGGCTACATACTACATAAATATAGTTAACCCTAACCCTAACCCTAACCTTAATATACCATGATATCGCGGACAGAGCAGGTGTAAATAAGGCTTTTCTACATGTTCATGCTTGTTGAACAGATGGTTTTGATAAAGTAGTTATTGGCTATTTACTCAAGAGGGTTTCATCGCACTTACAGAAACAAGTGTACTGTGTCGTCAGCTCGAGTCATCTTGAGTTAGCATCACTTCACCTGGTTTACTTTGTACACTGCAGCCTCTCTGCTCTGCTGGCAACCATAAATAACAGCAAAACATGTTAGAGAACTCTCAGCATATTTTTTTTTTCTTATCATTTGGCTCATATGCACTGTGAAAAAACAATAAATGCTGTGCCTTTGTCTTATAATGGCAGGAAAACCCTGTTTACATCCCCGTGTGATCAGTGGAGACTATTGGAGCCAAGTTCACACCTTTTCCATAGTTTGTAAAGTGTCCTATCGGCACAATAAGTCAGCCAAGCCTCTATTTAATATAACTGTATATATTTAAAAGGAAATGACAACCTTTGAGAATATCTCAGCTGGTTTATTGTACATCATTTAAGTGACATTTGAGTCGAAACATGAGAGTTGTCATTTCAGTTGCATGCTCCATTCATTTCAAGCACAACCATTTGCCAATAAACAACAACAAAGCAAAGAGGGATTAAATAGATCTGTAACTGCACAGAGACAGAGTTTACATTTGTTATACATCCATTATGTTCAACTGGCAATATTCACTGCAATTTGGTGCCATTCTGTTTTTATTGTGGAAATTTAATGAAAACCATCTATCTCCTTATGGCTTGTTTGGGCCATACGCAAAGCGAGTTTTTGCATCGCGTTACTCCTTTCAGTTTGACCGTGGGATCATTTGTACTTAATCACATTACTCGTGTAATAACCTAGGGATCATTTATGTCAATTTGCCCCAAAAATACATTAGTGTATATTATCTGCAACGACAGGCACCTGCTATGTCTGGCGGTGTGTATGCATGCATGTGTGTTTATGTGTTTGTGTTCAGTTCAGCCTCTGACTAAAACTCAACAGGAACTCTGGTTCTTTCTGTTATTTCCCTCCAGTCTCTCTTCTTTTTCCCCTCTCCTCTCTGTAGGTCCATGGAGTACATTCAAGCACTTTTCCCCTCCAGTCAGCAGTCAACATGGACCAAAAGAGACTAATTACATTATAACACCTGACAGTGTAGGTCAGCACCTCGGCGGCTCGCTGCAGTAGACAAGTTAAAAAGTGAGAGTGAAGATAAATCCACTTTTTAAATCCCAAAAGTAAAAAAAAAACCTCTGACATCTCCTCCTGGTGAACGGCTGCAGATCTGAATAGAATCCAGTGTGACTCTAAGGTGTTTGTTCCTCCACAAGCTCCGGCTTTCCTCCTAGCTCTCTCCTCCAGAGTTCCCCAGCACTCAGCAGCTATTTGTCAGCTCTGTCCCTTCACTTCACCCTGTCTTCCCCACACAACACTCTGTGAAGCCCCACGATATGCAAAAATTCACGAAATCTGAATATTTTCAACTCGCGCTAATATATTTTGTGTATTTGCATCATTCACATTGCAAAATATGTGTCATTCACATCGCCTGGTGCATCTATTCCCATCTTTACATTGATTTAGTATGTAATCATGTCTTAGTGTTTTTGCAGACTATACAATCCAGTGGCAGCTACTTTAGGAGGTGCCCTACAAAAAATGTTGATAATGTTTAGCATGCAGGCAAAAGGAAGATGAGACAATATTTTATCCAAGAAAAATATATTTTGTTGTAGTTCGGGGAAGACGATCAAGAGTTTTCTCTTAACATCCTTTAGGTTTCCTCCATATGGTACTGGTGTGACTTTCTCAATTCATACTTCACACACGTTACTTCATCTCCTTGTAATGGCTCTTCGGGAGCATAGCTGTGCTGATGATAATCTCGACAGATGGCATAAGCGGTAAAACAGTAGAGGCAGCTTCTTTCCTTCATTTAAATAAATAAGTTATAACCTCGATGAGAGCCATTATCTTCCGGTCGCTCAGTCCGGATGTTGCCTTTGAGTTGAAGTAAATGAAAAGAAAAAAAATTGGATTAGGTCTATTTTGAATGCAGGTTCTTATGTATTTTAGCCACATGGTGAGTCAATCCAAACCATTAACCAGCGTCTGACCTGCTTATTCATACAGAGATGTGCAACATCAGTGTTTTAATTATTGCCACCCCACAAAATATTTCATCCTTGGATAAGTGTTTCAGACTAAATGTCTGATCTCTTTCTATAATAACAGAGGGGTTAAAACAGGCGTGCCTGGCAGGCAGTGACATAAAATGGACATGTTATGTCTCAGGGATAAAAACCTTGGATGAGCAAATTATTCATGAGGGCATGTCTTCATAAATGATCCCATCACATTTACATTATTAAAAACCATGCTGGTGGCAGAAAGATGTTCATCGCATAGTTCAGTATCAGGCTAAAGGACACGGCTGAGGTGGAAATTAATGAAAAATGCATCGACATAGCAGCAAAGTCTACACTTAATGCACCACATTTTGCCAATGGAAAAGAAAATTCATAAATCAAATGCTTGTATTTATTTTTATCTTTGCACTTATCATACTCAACAAAAGTGTTCTAACTATTCTTCAGGAATTGTGCAAGCCACAGGGATTCATCAAACTTGCGTGAATAGCTATTCATAAAAATTACCAAGAGGTCAGACACTAACAACTACATTATTCCTCTACATGTTCCCATACATGATAACTTGGTTTGTTGCCATGGAAATGTTGCATGCCATGGCAACTCATATTGCTTGGAATGACAATAAGGTATGTTTTTTGTCACTGCCTCTGACAATATTTTTTTTAAGGACAGTCTATTCTACCCAGACACAAAGAAAAGGAGATTAAATTCAGCTTTAACTCATAAGAATTGTGACAAAGAATATTTCTATACTTAACCATGGCAAGGAGTACGTTTTATAAGGATTGGTAAATCACTGACGCATTCCCCTGGAGAAATAGAGGAGGTTTAAGTCGAACTGTGGAAGTAGACCATAAAACCACAAACACAGCCTCTTTTCCCCTCTCTTTTTTTCTCTAAACCCCCTCTTTCCTAATAGAAATCATTCACTAAGCTTCTCAGGGACAACCTCATTAGAAGAGAGGAGCAGACAAGCAGACTTCCATCTGTCTCCAAGTGTACTAGTTTAATGAGCTTTTATTTGTCTGCTTCACCAATCACATGACATAGCTATATTATTCATTCAAAGCGACACACCGTCCCCGGGAGGCCAATCTACTTACAGAAAGAAAAGATGTGTCATCCTCACCATACACGCATATTTGTGTTCGACATGCCATTTTAGTTTCAGCATATGGTGTCAGATACATCTTGCAATTGACACGAGATGAGTTTAAGAACAAACTTGGAATCTTTTGACAAGGACTTTCACTTATACTTCTGGAGCCCATACCTGCCAGACACCATACGAAAATTGGAGTTTTTGACCAGGACGAACAGGGATCACATTACTCCTAGTCTGACATCCCTACATTTGCCTGTCAGCTTTAGAATTGATTTCAAGGCTTCACTCCTGGCTTTATCTCAGTCCTTGAAACAATACATCAGACAGGCTCAACATTTCGGTCACCCACTTGAACAGGTGTAGATACAGAGACACTAAAATGAACAAATGCCAGCACTCACAAGCTGCATGTTTTCAGTCAGTTTTTTTTATACTGAAGAAGGCCAAAGGCTGATTGCTCATTTCTTTGCAGCTATGCATTTAAGAAAACAAGACAGACAGAAAGAGAAAAGGGGACTGCACTCTGAAAATGTCAGTGTTTAAAACACGTTGTTTTGAATAAGGCTAGTCACGTACAACACCAGCTAGTGGGCAGATACTGGTCGAATCCTCATTTGTAGAGGGTGTATCTACCTTGTGTATTTTAAGAGGGGCTGTCATGGGACTTTTTTAGGTTTAGGTTTATTGAAAACACTCAAATATGTTTTAAAATACATTCAGAGTAGATTAGAACAATAAAGCCTTGTACTTATTTCCATCATTGTCCCTGGTGTTTTCACAGTCCATCACCAGTGAACAAGATGGGGACAGGAGTTCATTGTCTAACATGAAGAAATATTACAACATAAGCACCAAGCATTTTAGGCTGTACTCAAGATGAAGTGGTAACATAGACTCACATAAACATCGCATCATGTAAGAAAAAATGTGAAGGACACATACACACGCACAAACCACTGTCTGACATCTATATCAACACACATAATATTAGTTCTGTATTCATTTGCTACATAATACAAAATGAATGCCCCTAGTGGCCCCTACTGGCCCCGTAGGACAACAAAATGGCACAATATGGTGGAAAATAGTGAAAACTACAATTGAAGCCAGGGCTCTAGATTGAAAGCCTGATATGATAAATTGCATAATTTTATGCTGTAATGGTCATGAGATCAACAATGACAGTCTTAATGGTTTAAATGGGGACATTTTTGTCAACACATTTTATTATAGCTAGATAGAAATCCCAAATTAAAAAGCAAAAATGTCTCCAGTGAGGCATCACTCGATTCAGAAACAGTGTCTAGTAGCCATTGTGTTGCTTTTGACTTAAAGCTACAATTACTTGACTTAATTAGAGGAGGCAACATATTCCACTCCATGGCCCCAGAATACAGAAATGAATGCTTATCCATCTTTGCTACACTGGTGCTGGTGTTATGGCTTCAAGCTTCACACACTTTCCTACAAAACCTCGGAGAACTTCCATTTAATACCCTAAAAACCATGTTTAATTGAATGTGACAAGCTCTGTCCTCAACTGTGAGCCAGTGATGTAAGAACTGACACCTGCCAACATGACTCCTTGGCTGAAGGCCAAGGATTACTCTTACTAGTTTTTTTTTTTTAATTTTTATTATTTGCCCCTCATTAAATAAAGAGGTTTGTTAAATTTGGTAAAGTTGAGTTGGATGACAATTCTATGTGAAGACACCCTTCACATTATGCGTCCTTAAATAACTTTAAAAACTTTGACATGGACTTTCTTCAATTGTTCTTTTAAAAACTCTAGGTTGTGTGTGTTTTCATCAGTACAGAAGAACTGTCGTTTTCTATCCTTACCCTTCACTGAGGCCAATTTACCACCTTCTCATAATCCCCAATAATCCAACTACTTACAGTTCCTGCCAGTGCTGTACTTTGCCAAATCAAAATCCAAGGCAGTCAGCATCACAGGCAGACACTAAGCAAAGGGAATAAATCCACAAATTCGAGTTCATTTAAAAATCAATCAGGTCGTCACCTCAGCAACTTCCTTGTGACACTGCTTTCCATCTCCCTTTCGGTCTCTCTCTCTCTCTCTCTCTCTCTCGCTCCTACACGCCGCTGCCTCTGCCACGAATGATCGGAGCCACTGAGCCGTGCAAGCGTTATAGTGAAAGAAGGAGGTGAGAAATGCATGAAATAAGTGAAGGTATAAAAATTTGTTTTGGGTGTTTATGTTTCAGAGGGCAAAGGAGATGGTGCTGAGACATGAGGCACGGGTGTCATTTCCATCACGTCTGTTGGTGGAAATGGCGTGAAATACAGTCTATTTCACAGGCCGCTGGGTGGAGAGGGGACAAAAATGGCACAGACCTGCTCTTTACTCACTCTCAATTAAACAGTTCACTTTGCAATAGAGCACAAGGTGATGAACCCGCACTCGATATCACCGCACTGTGGAACGGGTGCATCAGAAGTGGGTGGTGTGAGTGTTTGTTGATGATGAAATTTACTGTCCGTATCTGTGTGTTTGCGAGGGGTTATTGCTGTGGTTGAAAGTGTGTGATTTGCGCCACACATTAAATTGTGTGCGCAAATGCATGTGCAAGTGTATAATGCATATACAGAAGCTATCACAGGAGGTTGGCTTTATTCTGCTGACTTTGTAATATATTACACTGTAGCAAAAATCTTCTTTAAAAGGTAAAATCTGCCACCGAAGCAACTGGCAAAGTAGCAAAGGGAGGTTTGCTATCAGTATTGTAGAGTGTTCTGTTTTATCTTACACCATATGTGTTTCCAAGTGTGTTATCAGTGAGTACTTCACATGTAGGTGAATATGCTCAAGCCTTATTCTGACTGAACAATGCTTCATCTGTCACCACACTCAATAGAAACAGAGGAAATAATGAAAGTCTACAATGAAAATGACACACGCTGAGTGTTAATAAAATCTAATTTAAACTATTTTAGCACCATATGGGACATGCAGTGTTCAAACTTCCATAGTTAGTTCAACCATGAAGCTTGAAACTAATTCTAAAGAGTAAATATTAGATTTATAGATGAGGATTACCTCATTTTAAAGTAAAACAGAGCCCTGTCATGGCTCCACAGTGAATGAAAACATCTTGTCAGTATTGGGCAACCTCCTCTGCCGGTACTAGCGTCATGGTTGAAGCTTTGCTATATTGATTAAGTACTGTAACAGCCCACTGGGCCAATAGGGCCCCTACAGCACCTGCCAGTCAGCATCATTCCTTCAATCTGAGAAGTGGAAACATTCCATATCTGGCACACAGGGGAGAAATGAAGTGTGTGGAAGTGCAATGTTGCCTCTTTTCCTCTCTCTGGTAAAAAAAAAAAAAAAAAAAAAAAAACTAACTAAATTTTGCTTTAAATAAAAAAAGTGGCTGAGTGAGAGAATTTTCAAATTACTTTCTGCATGTGAGCTCGCGAAGACACACTTGCAAGCTCACACGCATATGTTCAAACACGAAACAATCCAATTTAAATGTTTATAGCCCCATGAGGGGAACTCGGTTTGCAGACATGCTTTAAAATACAAATCACATCATATACCCTGTAAATAAATATAACATGCTCGCAGAACACACACACACACACACACACACACACACACACACACACACACACACACACACACACACACACACACACAGCCTCCGTAAAACACCCTCCATCCAACTTTTAACAGACGTTGGCCTAGGTTTTCTCTGCTTACTCTATTAACTCTCATGATATATATAGGGGCATTCCCTCATATGTGACTACACTTTGTCAGGGTAATTGTCACTTGGTGGGACAGACATTCACATCCGTCAAAACCAGATCAGGTACATCAGCCAGAGAGCCCTTGATGCCTTCAATACAGAATGAAGTATAGCATACCAGAAGCCGGTCGAATGGCTTCTCTGCCTCCTGCAGTCAAGGTGCACTTGATTCATACTTTCACAAATAACCAAGAGAAATAAAACAGTCCACTGAGGGCAAAGGCATTATCTGAGTAAAGTTAAAGTCAAAGGCACCCGAGGAATATGACTTTGTACATTAGTATTTGATTTGTAGCAAATTCGGGTCAGCTGCACCACTGACCCCTTAACAGAAACATAACAAACTCAATGTTTGAGATGAGACAAATCAACCTCACCTTATTCACACCCTGGTGCCAAAAATATAATAAATGAGCATTAAATATACATGAATCACTCATTAGTTCTGCACTAATAATGGTTGATGCATGAGTTCAGTGCAGAACATGTTCTTTCACAGCAAGAGGGAAAGTCTGTTAAGCTGGAATAACAACACGGACTGAAATTCAGTATCATTTTGATGCTATGAATGCAGCTTGGAACATTAAGCTCCAGTTCTAGTACAACTTGTAGCTTAATAGTCTTCTTCTTATATATACAGGTGCCAACATAACAACTTATGAGTAGAGTGCAGACGCTAATTTACACACATTACTTCAGAAATATTTTAAAATGAGCATCCCACACATTCTCCACAAATGTGTACAGCAGCTTTAAGACAAAATGTGGCTATCTGAGAAAAAAATACATCCAGTCCAGTACAGGTTGCTGTCAGCTCAATACAAGACAGGGTGAGTGTCATGTTCCTGTTGAGCTCCAGTCAAATCAAGCCAATCTCAAAACTCTACAACCGCCTTGTGAAATATGTGTTGCGTCCTAGCTATGCTTTCTTTAAACCACCACCACCACCAGCAGCAGCAGCAGCAGCAGCAGGAGGGGAAAAGCCACACACTCAGGGCATGTTACTATCAAATGTAGTGTGCGTCTAGACTCTGCATATTACAGCAATTTTAGATATGCCTTTAGCCATGGTCAGGTGCTCTTAAAACATTCCTCCGCCTCCTCTTTCTGAGGTGCATTAGTCAATTCCTGTTTACGCTATAGCTTCTGAAAGGCTGTGATAAAAAAAAAAAAAGTATCTAACTATGCCCTCAAGTGCCTCTAGGGTCTTAAACCCTGTTTTCTGTGAATGCATCAAGTCAGTATGCATGTGTCTGTGTTTACCAGGCTCTCCTAAGTGCATGCTCAGTAACGGCCCACGCTAAGATGTATCGTTGAACGAACAACAGAGAGGCACTGCTAAGCTCCTTTTCCTCCACGATTCCATCTCTGTGTGATAACTCCTTCACCATCTTCTCTTCTCCGCCTCCATCCCTTCCACCTCATCCATAATACATGAAGCGCGCCCTCGCTCGTCAGTTGCAACCGGAGGGACGCAGATGTAAAATTCACGGTTGGTGACTCGGTGACTCAAAGGGAATATGAGTATGGTCGTCCCTTCTCGTATCTTCCCATGATATGTATATCATTTCCTCTCCA
This sequence comes from Scomber scombrus, assembly GCF_963691925.1. Lineage (NCBI taxonomy): Eukaryota > Metazoa > Chordata > Actinopteri > Scombriformes > Scombridae > Scomber > Scomber scombrus. The sequence continues at coordinate 7,893,119 of NC_084974.1, forward strand.
TTAGCAGGGCGCCTTGTGTTGTAATGTATGCTTGCGAGCGCGAGAAAGGATATGTGTGCTTTAAAGCAAGTGTACGTCAGAGTGGAGGTTCAGTCATCTGATGATGCTTTATTTGTTTCTTTACAGAGGATGGCATCACTATGGATGTCTATGTGTGTGTGTGTGTGTGTGTGTGTGGGGGGGGGGGGGTTCAAAATGCATTTTACAACATTCAAGATAGCATCAGGACCTAATTTAGCAGTAAGCCTGGCAGGTTGAGCCATTTCATGTTTATGCAACATGCAGGTGTGCAAAAGGCCAAAGGCATTATGAATTTTGGAACACTCCCATAGCATGTAAAGTGGCTCCTGTTGCAGGGTTCTGCAAAGCACCTTTTTTTGGGAAATAAATACGTTAGAACTGCATTTCCTGGCAATTCCTATTTGGCAAACATCCACATGGAAGTACCAAGGGGGGGTTGGGGGGGTCAAAGCAGAAAACAACAGTTCAAGGGTCACCTTTTTTCTGCCTCTGGATAAAAAAAAAAAAACGTGTCTTGCCCCAGGCCACTTCAGACTGGGTAGAAACAGGCAGTGACCCTCTGGCTACAGAGTGCATGACTGTGCAGCTCCATCTTCACCACTGGAGTCGTCAACTTTTTTTATTTGTTTGTTTTTTTGTGAGATTTAAATGACCACAAGAAAAAAAAAACAACCTCCTGCAATTCACACACACACACACACACACACACACACACACACACACACACACACACACACACACACACACACACACACACACACACACACACACTGCCAGTTTTACCCCAGGACTCAGCCTTAACTGATCAAATCTGCCATTTGTTCTACACTTAGAGATCAGCTTCCATTATGTTGGGCATCAGTCAACTCCAAAGCACTTTTTCAAGATCTAGGAAAGAAGTGCTTCAAATCTACTTAAAAAAAAAAAAAAGTTCCTTCTGTTGATGATTAAAGGAACATGCCAACACATCGATGATAATACTTTCCTCTCAACCATTTGCACGATCTTCTATTCATCCTGCCTCACGTTCACAAGGAAACATAAAAACACAGTGCCATTAATGTCAAAAATAATTGCCCACACTAACTTTCATGTAGCTTCATCAGTCAACTAGTGGGTAATAATTAATTCCATCTGTCCGCTATCGAAAGTGGTTTACATATTTGATATGCGGTCTTCAGGAGTGGAGCCGAGGCCCAGGAGAGAGTCAGGCTCGACAAGCCCCAGCTCCACATGGCTGCATTTAATTAGAAGGGATGCTGGAGTGGATGTGGGGGTGGTGCTTATGTTAACTGATTTCCCTCTTTAATCAGTGCTAATCTCCAGTCATTTTCACTGCACAATGCTGGCTCATTCATGAACTCAATTAATAAGTGAGGAATATAGTGCTGGCTGGCTCAGCCTGGCATCATACGATGTTGGAGTCCTATCTCTTCCTGTCTTGCTTTTCTTGATTATTTTATCTGCACCTCTCGCGGGGTGGAAAGTTCTGCACAAGAAATTGGGGGAAAGAGAGCCTGTGTGCGTATGACAGACATAAAGAACAGTGTGTGCATGAAAGGGAAAGAATTGCTTCCATTGGTATTGGATATTACTTCATGGGAGTATATATTTATGTTTACCTGATGCCCTGTCTTGTCTCTGTCCTGATAGAAGCTGGCAGCAGCCTCGGGTTGATATAGAAATGTTTTCAAATGCATCTTGAATTTTGAAGAGACAAACAGTGCATGTGTGACGAAGCGACACAGAGATGGAGGAAGTCTCTTTATAAGATGAGGTGGAATAACTCAGAATAACTTAAGCTACTATCATTAAAGCAAGCGATGCCTTGATTGTAATAATCTGAAAGCTCTGCCTGTCCCTTGTGTCCTGGAATTAAATTGAATTGGACAGCGGACAGAGATGAAATAGAGTGGAGACAGGAAAGGCTGCAGCTGCTCAAATGAGACAGCAATGGGTCTTCAGACAGGCTTGCTTTACTTAATGTTTTTATAAGGTGCTCACAAACTGTTCCCGTCTCTGTACCTGTGTGGGTGTAAAAGAAGAATAGGGTCCTCTAGCCTTGAGATGTTGGAAAACAAAATGAAGAAAACTATTGTTGGTGAAGGTCAGTGAGCCAACAAAGCCAAGATAAAGCAAAGATAGTGGATCGTAATGTGAGCCAGATACAGAGAGGGTCTCAACACAAGCCAGATTTGTGGATTTGGATGTGGGAGGGAGAGAAAAAATGGCGGTGTGGAAGTGTGTGGAAATGTGAGTGTGAAAGGGAAAGGGAGCGAGAAAGGGAGACAGAGAGAGACAGAGGGAGAGGATTATTACAGGGTGCTTTGCCAGGTTAAATGAGGCAGAAGGCGGGAACATTTGGTGGCACATCTTAGGTAACAGTTTGCACATATGAAAGTGTGCGAGTGCGTGTCTGTTGGGTGCACACACTCATTCATGTTAACATCTCATTTTTAGCATAAAGCACTCTATCAAAGTCATATTCTCTGGACTATGACCTTACTTTTTTTCTATGGCATGAACTAATATAAATAGCAACTGCTCCAATGAGGGATTAGGGATCTATTTAAGGCCCTGTCCTTTTCAGTACTATACATAAATGACATTGGGCTGCATTGTATATACTAGTGCAACCCATGTCTATGCTGATGACACAGTCCTGTATTGTAACGCTAATATGCTAAAATGTAATGCTCTACTTATAGGAATTTAACAACTGAATAACTTCAGCTTCACTCTCAACAGTCTCCAATGAGCACTTGTCAAACTACCAGGCCAATATAAGTGGCTGATTGGCTCTTTATTTATGTATTTATCAAGCTCTAGCAAATAGATTTATCTTTAGTTCTTCCGAGGAAATCTGGTTCTCAACATATTTGTTCTGTAGACTAGCTAAGCCACATGCTTCAACAGTAAATACTGAGCATGGGAAGTCTGCTCAAGCATCCTGATTTTAAAGATTTACACTCTGGTGTCTGGTGGTGGTTTCAACAAACTCATAAAGGTGATGATTAATCTAATTAGTTTTTATCAATGATTCATTGATGTTTTACTCAAACTTATATTTCCCTCCTGTGTATGTTGATACATTTAGTTAATATCTTCGACTTTGTGTCAGTGATTTCTATCTTTACATTTTATTCATAATACATACCATTATCTTTTGTTTTGTGTTTGTGTAGTTTAGTTTTTAAATTGTTTACCCAGCACACTGGTAAATAAAAAAGGCTGGCCAAGGCTGGAATTAATATACCATTCAACTATGATTTTATGTTTGCTGCTGGGAGAAAGAAATGGATAGTTTCTCCTTTAAAATATTTAATGATGTGGTTTGTGCTTTCCCCCAAACAGGTCCCACAACAGCTTCTGTCTGCCATTCCTGATGTCTCTTATTTATTTATTTGGGTGATTAACAAATCATCAAGGTCTGACATATTAACTGTAGCTACACATTATTATGCATAGTATTACATTTGGTCACAAATCAAACTTCCAAGTTTCAGTTGAAGATAAACAGTTGGACTGGTAAAACAGGCATGTCCAGAGTTCAGAGCAGCTTGCATTACTCAGTTTTAATTTACTTTTTAATTATTTCACTCCAGTTAAATCCAGTCTAATATTTAATCATAATTCAATAGCAATGCCTACTTTTCTGTAGTGGTGATGTTGATCAGTTATTCTTTCTGTCTATCTGTCTGCCTCTTTTGTCTAAAGCAACCATTGGAAATATTGACATTATTGACATTATATACTCTAATTAAGGCATAATATGTAACAAGTTGTACATTCCATGATTGCAATCAATGATGCAGGGGCACAGATGCAGCTCACTGAAAAACTACATATAGTTTAAAACTCTTACCTACCCTTTAATACAAGCACATAGGAGTCTAGTTATACTGTCTAGTTAAAAGTTAATCCAAACCTTCCAGTTTATCAGAATTGGCTGATTCATCAATCATTGGCCATTTGAGGAATGGATATTTGTGATCATCTGATTACTCTACTTCTAATGACATTGGTAACCCTCTGCACCACTCTCTGGTCAATTGTCCCATACCAACACTGACTAAAGTATCTTATTAACTAATACCATTGCTGTGGAAACCCATGTGTCCCAGAGACAACAAAAAAAATCAGTAATGCAAAATTATTAATATTGCAGCCTCCATGGACAGGTGGTAGAGGTTTATACTTTTAGTCTTTTTCATAATAAATCATGTTTTCTTTTAGCATTCCCACAAGAGTTAAGCTGTTAACTTCATTTTTATCATAACTAATGGGAATGCTCGCACCAGCTTTAAAAATAATAATTCAGAACAGCAACCTTGAAGTTTCCTTAAATACTGAGGGGGGTTGTACCAGGAAAATGTTTCCTTTAATACTGATCAGGCTTTGCTGGTAAACTGAAAAAAACTGAGAATGTGTGAAGGTGAATGAGTTCAGTTGATTCAAAGAAGCAACACACTTTATATTTCACACCACAAACTCTCTCTGATCTTACATGTAATGCTTTGAATGAATGAATAAGCATGTAATGCAATAGCCAGAAGCTGCATGTGCCTGTGTGTGTGTGTGTGTATGTGTGCGTTTACTGAAGGTCAGTTATGCTCCCTCATCCTCACAAATCCCCCTGGCACTTCTAACATACCCTCACCAAAACACCATTACACGCGCACACAGATACTTTCAGACCAGCGCACATCTATCTCTCCACACTGCCAAGACTGTGTCTATGTTGAGGCTGACAACACAACAGGACTTAATCCCTCTACCTGTGACTTTTTACAAATAGGATTAGTCCCAGTTTCCCCACTAAATTCTCCCTGAAATACCGGTAAATCCAGGGCTGCCGGCTGATCTACGGGCCGTGGCCCAAACCCTCTGTTTCATGTCCTGAATACGCTGCTGCTCTTATCTAAATGAACAGCTCTGCTCTGGATGTGAAGCACCTCCATTCTGCACTCGCATTCTCTTCAGCATGCTGCCATGTGGCCAGAAAAACATAGCTGAATACATGCATGAGCAGGGAGCATCCACCAGTGAGTGTCCAGCACTGAGAAAAAAGAAGACGCGCTAATCCCGTCCCTTTCCACATAAAAAGAAACACATTAAGACGCTGCGACACTCACACACATAATCACCAAATCTGCAGTTGAAACATGGTGTCGGTAACGCAGCAGTGGGTGCCTACCGAAAAATGACAAGCAGTGTATCAACTTGACTTTTTGAACATCAATCGTGCGCTTTAATGTGGGAGAGAGACGGATGGATAGTGGAGGAACACCTCTGATGATTTACTTATCAGGCTTTACAAGTTATACATCTAAACACTGTGAAGTAGCACATTTGCAATTTATGAGCAGGATCAGCACAACCAGACATATAAATGAATCCAGGTACCTTCCCGGGGGTAGCAGGGCTTTGGGATTTATATTAAAACGTATGGCACAGCATTGGAGATAAATGTCTACAACACTGCTCGGCTGGATTATTTTGTCTTATTTTGTCATTTATAATTAAAATGAATGTGACAGAATGAGTAAGTGTTTTTTTCTCTATGATGACTCATATTAATTGTTAATGATAATAACATGAATGTAATGGCCATTATCTAAACAAGAGCTTGTCACAGCTACTTTTTATGATCAGTCACACAAGTAAAGCAAGTTCCTATAATGGGGGCGATACAGCGTTGCTCCACGGTCATAATTTAGCCTTATGATGATGATATGGAATACCAATATGGACACATAGTGTAATGTAATAGTGCAATGTGAAGACAATTATTAATGTCTGCAAGCGAAAGACTGAGCAATGCAAATATATTCATGTAGTATATTGATTTCAGTAGCTACTGTCAAAATATAAAGTACATGGGTCATCTATAAAAAAGATAATAAATAGAAAAAAACTTTATTAACATGAGTAATTGAGAGTTTACTGACATGCTAGCACTCTGTTCTAATGCCCATTGGTGCTTGGAGCTTAATGCTAAGTTCCACTTAGTGACAAACTAACATGATAATGTTTTGCATCTTAATTTAGCTAAAATGTTAGTATGCTAATATGTAGCATCATACACAAAGTGCAACTGAGACTGATGGGTAAGTCATTAATTTTGACATTCTTTGATTATAATCCACATAATTGGACACATTGAACATTTGAATTGATGATGGAGCTAGAGGAAAAGTGAAAGGATCACCAAGTTTATCTCACTTCACCCCAAAGGGGACATTCACGTCTGTGCCAAATTGTGTGGCAATCTATCCAGTAGCTGTCAAGATGTTCCCTCTTCAAATGTCAAAGTCATGGTAGAGCTGCAGGACAAGTCAGGCTCTCTCAGAAGTCATAGGGATTCATCCTCCAGGCACAATAGATGTCTTGACAAAATTTCATGCCAGTCCATCCTAGAGTTGTTGAGATATTTCAGTCTGGATCAAAGTGGCGGACTGACAGACTGACATTGAGACATGAGCGTGGCAAAAAAAAAGAAACAAAACCCTCAGAGTAATGATAATATCAATTGTATCAACCTATTCCTTTAATTCACAGTTGGTGCCTTTAGAAACAAATGAAACTCGGTAAATGCAGAGTAAAATCAGCGACTTTGTGTCAATGAATAGCACAGTTTCTCGTACGTGGCTATATTTTCTTCGGCCTAGATAAAAAGGGTGGATGTAACAGAGCCGACGGCATGTAAGGGATACCAAGACTAGAATGGCATCAATTAATTTTATTCTTTCAGTCCAGTCCTACTTTATTTCCTCCCATTCTCACTTGGCTTTTGTTTTTGCTAATTCTCTCACATTCAGAGTATGTAACCCCAGTTTTCTCGACAAAGAAGCATATAAACAGACAGTATCCAGTATTGCAGACATCAACAATGTTATCACATGACAAATAACTCTTATTTTACTCCTTCTTTATTTTGATTCATTTTCTCTTGTCATATCTACACCCTTCATCCTTTTCCACTCCTGCTCTCCTTCCCTTTTATTCTAATCAGTTTTATTCGGACCACTGACTCTCTCGGACCTTTTGCAATTGAAAACAGTGCAACTGGAGGAAACATACAAAAGTCCCTATCCTGTGCCTTAAAAAGCTTATGAGTATTTCCTCCTTTTAACAAGAAGTGACACTGCTTCTAACATAACGCGATAGGCAAGGGAAATTACCCCAGCAAGGCTGTGAGAGACAGCTTCTAATCTTCTCCACTTTCCACCTCTTTTTTTTACTCTGACTATTGGTTTTTGAAGATAAACACTTTCACCACTTTTAAGAATCCCTTAGTCACATCTGAGAGTGAGTTGAGGAGACTATTTGGATGGATGTGGCATGACACTTCAGGCTTGTAGCTGTCCACTGGGTTTATTAGGTCCTCCCCGTTAGTGAAGAGAGATTTGAGAGTGGAGTGCATCTGAACTGATAGTGTGAGACACATCAAGCTACAAACCCTTCGCTGGGCTTTTCTTAAAACTGTCCCCTGGTTTAAAGGAGACATCTCTTATGCACACAAACACACACAGCAGTGCTTGTGTGTGGCTGTGTGTGTGTGTGTGTGTGTGTGTGTGTGTGTGTGTGTGCATAAGAGATGACAGCAGGCAGCACTGATTACAGTGTCTTCAAGAGCTAAAATTGCTCCGTGATTCATGGGCTGTGACAGCAATCTCTATTTCAAACTCTGAGACTTGTTTTCAGCAGCATATGAATATGCAATGAGATCCAGGAGTGTGCTCTAAGTATGCAAATATGAGTTTAAAGTCAGTCCTCAGTTATACATATGTGTCAATGATGCAAACTTTGATTCACATTGAGGATCACTAGTACTAAATGGACCCTGGAGGGACCATTTTGAAGAAAATTCAAAAGGTCTATTGCCAGGATGAAGTAGCTCTCTTACCTGTAGTAAGGGTTGTGCGTGACATGGATGATTCAGGTGGGCGACAGATGCACACGTTCCCAAGAGACCATGGAAGAAAAGAGTCAGATAAAGGCATGGTTAGCAAGAGGATCATTTCATATGCGTAACCATTTTATAACACTGGACATATATAAGTCTTTGTAGCACACAATCTGTTTTGAATAAAATGGCAAAGAAAAACGGTATCACACATTCTTGGATTGCATGTTCTTACGTAACTCTTACCCCTGCTGTGAATTATTTAGTTTGGCTTGCCATTCGGAACTTTTCATTCGGAACTTGCTATTCTTTTCTGAAAATCCAGGAAAACTCTACACTGCTATACATCATCTAAGATCATTTGTTTTCTGACACATCAGCAAATGGTTGAATAATGACATTTATTATACAGAATAGATAAAACAAAAAAAAGGGTTTAGCTCAGGAAGCCCCATTATCATCACCATCATCATTGTCATCACAGCAGAGGCAGCATCAGCACCACAGCTGCTACCACCATCATTACTGCCTTCATCAGCAACACCACTGACCTCGCCACCACCATTATCAATACCAATACTGGTTACCCCAGAGCTATAATCATCATCAATCTCAAAATACTAAAAACGCTTGTGGTAGAAAAAGAAAAAGGAAAACCCAACTCATACATCAGTTAAGTGTGGAAAACTCATTTTAGATTAAGCTGTTAAAGTACCTCATGTACATTAAAGTTAAAAAGTCACATGTATGTATGAAACTGCCTGTGTAGGTCCTACTCTATTTCTCCAAAGCCACACACACAGAGTCACAATGCACAGAATAATAAACAATTAAGTGTGTGAGATTAGATTCTCTTGCTGGCAGGCACCTCTTCCCTATACTACCTCCGAAAATGATATAGAACTAGTTATTTCACACCTTTTCCTTTTGAAGCAACAGAAATTCAGCTGGTGAGAAAGTTAAAGCAATTTCCATTGCCTGAACTATATCTGACATGCTACCTCATGATGAACAACCCGCCAGATGGAGACGGTTCCATTTCCTGTTCAGGTCGGGATCCAAATCCCTGTCTAGTCTGTTCTCTCGACGGATGTAACCTTTCAACTTCCCCCACTTCTCATCGCAGCTCCCCTGTGGGGCCTCACGAAGGGATAGACGTCTGTTATAAATGGCAGAATCGCTTCTCTTCCGCTGCCGGTGATTTCATGTATCAGCGAGGAACAGTCTGTGACAGATCTCTGCTGTTCCAGGGACAGGAGTTGAATTGTGGAGAGAGCCTAGGCACTATAGAGGTAAAATGGCAGAGTATTGATTGGGAAGATGGAAGTCTAAAAGCCCAAGCAGGAGCGTCCTTGAGCAAGGTTGCGCACCCTTTGTACACTATTTTGACCGACACTCACGACCACACATACTTACACATGTAGACAAGAGCAAACAAACAAGGACCCAGTGCAATTTCTTTCAATAATAACCACAATGCAATGGCAAGATGAGCTTCAGCAAGATGTTTGGTTCCCCTGAGTTATCAGTGTAATGGGAAAATGGCTTTAAGATCACAAGTAAAACAGATTGCTGATTTGATCACAAAGTTCCTGCAGTTGCCTTTGCGATATTACTTCACAATGTGTTACTATTGGTTTACACAATGATTGTCAAGAATTCAGCCAGCAAAGGTAAGAAAGAAGGGTGATTATAATTAAAAATAACATGACTTAATAAATTGGCCAGTCAAATTGGGTTAAGAAGGAATTATTCTGATGCACAACTTTCATGTGTGTACACGAGTAGCTCAATAAGCTGGCATGCCCTAACTGAAGTTAACAGTCCAATGTGTTTTAATAAGGCCAGTCTTGCCACAGGGCTCCATGCAAATAATGAACTTCTTTAGAATCAGGGCATGATAAAATTACACACACTCAGACGATATAACAACAAAAGAACAACACATTTATTATTATAATAAATGTTTTGTGATGGCAAAGTGCCTTACCGTATTCACTTCAGGGTCTCAAAGACCATGAGTGAGTTGTGAAAAGGTTATTTCCTCTGACATATTGAATTGGGGAAGGTTAATCAGCAGGCCAGAGAGATGCTGTGCCACATAGCTGGCATTTAATTAACTGTGCTTTTATATTGAGAGGTTATGGACATCTAGTACTTTCCTCGCAACTAAAGGTCCTTTGCTGTGATATATGCATGTGGATTTGATTGTGAGCTTTACAAGTCACATTTTAATTGCCTGTTAGCTGCTGACAATCTCTTGATGTGTTTAATGTGATGCACTGAGAGTATGTTAGGACATGAGTAATCAGATGCCAGTGGGAAAAAAAATAAAAAAAATTCTTCTGAATTTCTTCTGGATTTTTGAAAATAATACCACTTTTCCACAACTGTTTGTTCAGGGGTTGGTGTTCTTAAATGTCACTAGAAGCACAGAAACGTTTCAAATACAGTATGTTGGACTTGTATTTTGAATTATCGCTAGATGGAAAGATTGATTGAACCTTTAGGAAACTATGTCCTGCTTTGCTCCCAACAATGTAGGATACACCTCTATAAGTTTCCAACACTGACATAACAGATTCCAACTTTTGGTTCGGAAAAAGCATAACCATGAACTCAGTGTCCTCTAAACTTTGAAAATATAATACTAATATCTACTTTTTCTCTCACTGCACCTTCCAGAGTTGCAAAACGACTTGATAGAAGTTCTTGATTTCTTTCGGCATTGACTATGACATATATAAGCAAGGTTGGTCCCAGGGGAGAACAAATATCATTCCATTTAAAATCACTTTATAAGATCTGCTTCAACTGGTTATGTCTTCTTGTGAACCACCCGGCTAACCTTCATCTCAGTATCATAGCGTTTCAATTTGGTCCCGGGGATTGAAAAGGCTTTTTCATCTGCAGGCAGTCTTAGATGGTCGTCTCACAGAGACACCACCTTTCTCTGTGAAAGTGAATCAAGGTCTGGGCAGAAATGAGTCCAGAATGAGACAATGTTGGAAAGAACCTGCTATGGTTTGAGGTTTGGGGGCCATACTGTAGTATTAAGGTGTTGCAGGGATACTGTCAGGATTTCAAGGATACACTTTCAGCAAAGGGTGTTCAGTGGCATAATACAAAAATGATACATTTCAATCAGATGGGATTTTTTTTTAATGGGAAAAAGTTTAAAAATAAATTATTTTTCAGGATTGCTTTAATTTATATTCAGAGCCACTAGGTATCAACATGTCACCTAGATTGCACAGCACTCAGCCTTACTATTTGATATTTCATTTAAGTCAGGGTCCGTCCTGTCTTTTTGTTTGTGCCTTTGAACACTATGTTTGATTTCTATCAGAGAATGTCTCTCCTGGGTGAGAATGGCTGACAATTGGTGTTTGTATTCCGTCTACAGTATGTGTGTTTGATTCAGCCATTGATTGTTTGTGGGATTTTGTTCAATGGTCCAAAGGGGATGACAAGTGTTCAAATTGCACATTTCATTCAACATAGAATGATGATGCACAGTGATCTGCAGTCAACACTTGCACAAAAGCACACAAACACACACGTACAAACACACGCTATCCCAATCAATCTGTCTGACAACCTCTACTGGGCATTATTGGAAAGAGAAAAAAAGGATGAGAAAATCAATAGGCCAGTGACCACCCTGAAATAGCTATTGCTGTACCGTCACACGTCATTTCCACATGTGTGCCCTTCCTGTCTTGGACAGAGAGAGAGGGTAGAAAGAAATGGAAGGAAATACAAGGACGGATGTTGGACATATGGGAAAATGACAGAAGAGTTCCTTATGACAAAGTCACAAAAGAATGCCTTCGGTGATGAGTTCACGGGTCATTCTCTACATTTGTGAAATACGTGGTTGCACATTTGTTTAATTGCTGGAAATCTGATATGTGATTTAAAATAGAAACGAGTCTTCCTACACACAGCAGAGCACACAAAAACTAGAATGGGAGGTGTGAAGCGAGCAATTACTGTATGTGGTCCCCTGAAGGCCGAACACCCACTTGTTTTGTCTGAGCCATGTCCAATTTGCTGAGTTTGATTTACACAATGATGCCAGAACAGTGGGCACAAGAAGAGTATTTGAGGACACAAGGCAAAACTATTCACGTCATGCGATAGTTTAAAAATCATTTGTATACATACAGTATGATCTATGTTTTTTTATTTCTCTCTTCTGGTGCCAGATAAACCAACCAACCAGCCTATTTTTCTTGTTGGCTAGGATATTAATTTACTTACTAAATTCAAATTTAACCAAAGATACACTTAAACACTCACATAACAGTCACACAAATGGTAGTGACAGTTTTTTTTTCTCCCCAGACTGACATAATAAGATGTTTTGGAAGCTTATTTGACATCGACGGGAGTCACATATCTCGCTGTTGTGTTGCTCTCAACAGCAGGTGCCGACCTTCTCACAGCAGGATGGCAACAACAAAGTGCCAAATTTCTATTCTGACGATTTGGCTTTACTTTCACTTGAACATGAATTGATTGAGTTCTGTACTTATTGTAAATAGGCATCGATCATGTGGGAAAGTTAGTAAATAGGGAAAGCAATTGAGCACAAGAAGGTAGATTTTGGACAATTCTGCAGTGTTCAATGACAACATGCCTTTATTTTTACCCATGTCTAACAGCAGCTTTGTCTTTTAAATATAAATCATAAGTTGCAGAATCATCCATTGAGATGTAATTCCTTGTAATACTGTGTTATTTAAATTGATATCTTAACTAATTCATTTTGACTAACAATAATCCACAAATTAATTGTTCCACATTTAGTCAATAGAGGAATGAAATAGAAACAAATTGCACGTTCCTTGATTAAATTACAGTCATACAATGAATCAGTTAATGTCCTAATTCACCCTACATTACCTATATTAGTGTTTTTATTTATCGGAATATTTTTTTATACCAGCAAATAAAAGAGGAAATCCAGGAAATCTGTGGTCGAGATCCTATAACAAAATGTACCTTTTTTTTAGGGCTCAGATCATCCAATATAGATAAAATGAAAGTCAGTAAAAAAGAGTAATAATGTAGTCTTTGAGTTCTTGAAGCTGGCTTTGTATTGTCAAGTTATTACATTAAATCCGACGGAGATACGGGAAGAGATAGGTGAAGAAGTAGGTAGGGGATGAGGGGATGAGAGAGAACAGTAAGGTTTGGGTGTCAAGCCTGGATGAACATGACAAGAGGCTGAGTCTCAAAGGTCATGACTGGACCTGTTGATTAGTTCTCCCACATGCCGCCCCTCTTCACTCCTCTTCTTTCTTATCTCCTTCTCAGTATGTGTCACAGAGGTTCTCCAGATCCTCCCCTCACTGACCTTCTTGAGTCCAGATTGGAAGATAGCGGGAAGAGAGGAAACACATTGTGAATGTGCTAAAGAACACAGACACAAAGGAAGATACACACTCACAAAGGCACACAACACTCTGCAGTACTTGGTAGTTCAACTGTGTGACAGTGGGCCAGGAACAACCTGTACAAGACTCAGCGTGGTTACTTCACATACAGAATCTGAAAGTCTTTGTGTGTGTGTGTGTGTGTGTTTCTTCTAGCTGTGTGTTTGTTCCCCTAGGATTGAAGAGGATGGTGGGTGAGCAACGGGGAAGAAAGTGAGGAGATGAAGAAGTTCATGGACGCATGCAGTGTTATCTCTCTTCCTTCACTGGAGGAAAGATGAGCGGAGAGGTGGAAGATGGGGAAAGAGGGATAGCCAGACACCAGGGATTCGCAGATCGAGTCCACGGGGGTCTGCAGGACCTGAGAGACTTGGAGAAGCGAGAGGACGAAATGAAAGAGGGAGAAGGAGAGCATGAAGGCATGTCCGTTCGAACCGGCTTATCTGTTGGCTTTACCCAGGAGAGGCGGGGAAGGGGGAGGACAAAGGCGGGAGAGGAAGAGTAAAGAAAACGAGAGACTGAAAGGAAGTGAGGTGGAGAGCAAGTCAAGAGGCAGGAAGGAGGTGGAAAATTGCTGCAAGGATGGGTGAAGCAAAAGTGAAAAGAGGCGTGAGAATGAAACAAAAACGGAGAGTGAATGGTAGAGGGGAGCTAACGTACCCGTGACATTTGAGATAATTACTCGGAATGGAGGAAGATAAGACGAAGAGAATATTGCACTCATGGCGAATGATTGGAAAAAAAAAAAAAAGCAAAAGAGGAAATGTGGCAGAAAAGTTGGGAGGTGGATCCAGAGAGTGTGAAAGAATGAATAAAGAAAGCAAGACACGAGAGAGGGTAATGAAGAGTGATTAAAGGGATGAATGAAGATGGAGGAGGTGGAAGTGGAGGAGGAGATCATGACTTTGTGATGGAAAATACACAGCTGAGAGAGACTTTATAAACAATGAGGGACATCAGCCTCTGACAATCCTCAACTCTGTTTAATAAAACATCACCCCACAGCGATCAATACACAGCTCACAGAACACACCCACACAATGCACACATATAAGTATGCACACACACGCACACACACACACACACACACACACACACACACACACACACACACACACACACACACACGCTGCTTTGCATTCTACACCATCACTGGACTGAGAGCCCGAGGAGAAAGGTGAGAAAATGTGTGATCTATCTATCTATCCATTCATTCATTCATTCAGCCTTCCATCGTTTCAGCTCTTTGTCTTTCATTATGAAAAATCAATCTCTCAATTCAGGCTTACATGTCCTGTAGACGTCACACATAAACAGAGATTACGCTTTCAAAAGGCTGCCGCACAAGCAATTTAGTGTGTTCCGTGGGCCAATTTTACAAGCGCTAACTGGAGTTTGTCTTGCCGCATGTTCACTCACGCCTATCCTCCCACACACAGGGAGGTTAGATTGCAAGCATATTGGAATTGTGGTTGTACAAACAGTTTTGGGAAGCAGTGCTGCTTTGAAATAAGAAATTATTGAAATGGGAACAGCCACACACAAAAAAAAGAAACCTAAAGTTTTTACTTTTCATTTCAATTTTTTTGGCTGGCTGTGTAATGTAAGATTGATGCCAGACTGTTGCTAGTTTTACACATATCAGAAGAAAGATGCTATCTATCTGGAAGCATTCGACTTCTATTTTACAGCATGAACATACTAAATAGTTTTATAAATTGAATGTATATTTAAACAGACATGAGCTGAAGCACACATTGAGTTAATTAACTTGTTTGATTGGAATGTTGATGACAGTGGTGCAGCTGGACCGATCCACTTTTGCAATATGTGACGCCAAATGAGAGATGAATGCCTTGTAATTATCACTAGGAGTCTGCTGTAAGCAATCTTGCTTCTATTGGTGTTTAGAAGTAATCTGATATGATGTATAAATATAGCCAGAAGCCCAGCGGCTAATGTTGGGGGGGCTTCAGAGCAGAACGACCAAATGTTAGGAATTTTTTAAACCCCAAATTCCTATGAAAACATGAAAACTAGTCCAACAGTAACCACAGGTATTACTATATGGTTTGGCAACTCCAAGAGTCATAAAAACTCCAAGAGCCATAAAAACTTTAGTAAAAATCATCGGCTCATGTCTTCATACAGTAGAGACTGAACACCAGCTGTTGCAGGATCAAAGGCCCCCTACCACCCTGGACACCCTGTCTTGTCCTGCCAGAACACTAACTACAACCAAAGTTACAGACGGAAAAGTACTAGAGTCCACAAACTGATGGATGAGTGTATAAATTAGTTATCATGTTTTATCATACATCATTTATTATATAGACCATATACTGCCTTTTACAAGTTTATTCTAGTTTAGAATGGGGGGTTAAACATCATTTTCTATGCTAATAACATTCACAAACTTAACTGCTGAGAGTTCGGCAACATCACCAAAAAGAAGACAGACGCGGCAAGACACACAGGCAATCACACAGTCAGTAAAACAGCCAAATAGCTGCCCCAACTGTCTGTTGTAAACACACATCACAGTTTAAAGAAGACTCCCAACAGACAACTAAACGGCCTCCAAGATTGGTGTCAAATGACAAATGTAAACAAGATTACCAGCTGCAAACAGAACGGTAGACCTCTGCAAGTGCCATCTGTGCAGTTGACCGGAAATCAGATGACGTCAGCGGTGGAAATGAGTCATCTTCTTATGATTTGTTTATTAAACAATGTGACCAGGCTATGCTGAACTGGAGGACCCTGTGAGCTACGGATGAAAGGCAGTAACCATTAGCACATTTATTGCATCATCTGTTATCAAAATCAAAATAAGCCAAACTATTATTTTTTTAATGTTTGGGGTCAAATTGACACCAGTAATTTCAACCTACAAAAACAAATGTAATTGGAAGTGTTAGGGTTAGGGTTAAGGTTTAAACATCAGAACATCAGTGAGAAACACATAGCAGTTACTCAATAATGTTAGGGCCGTAAAGCAAGGGAACATTTTTAAGTATCAACAATTGCACAGCTGAAAAAGATCCTCATCCAACTCAGAAATTTAAACCTGCCCGTGACAATGATGGTCCACTTTTACATATTTCCCATCTAGCTCATCACATCTACCAGGCACCCCTCCTCTGGAAGGAGGTTCCAGACTGTAAAGACTTGATCCACCCACCACAAGAATAACTACTTCCCACACACAATAAAGCTCCTAAACGATTAATCACTACTACAATGCACATTCCCCCATTTCCGCTTCCATAATTACCATACATTATTACAACTCGCTGTAATCTATGCGTTCATTCATTTCATCAAACAAATTACTTGGGATGCAATTACTATACTGATCTCATCTGTTCTTCCACCGTTTCATACATACACTTCTTGTTTTGTTTAAGTACATTGTGTTTTATTCTTTCTGTCTTTAATTATACACATGCAATTGCCAAGCTAAATTGTAATGTATGTGTAAATATACAGTAGTTGACCAATAAAAGTATTCTGATTCTGAACATCATAGGATGGTTGCAAACGGTCTCCCTCTGGCAATGGTGACCTCTGCTTGGTACCATGTTTGTTATTGAGCCTCCAGGTCTTTATAGTCATCTGAAAAACGGCTATCAAATGATCCAATCATTCCTTGTGCTGTCCTAGATAATGTCATCTTTTTTCCAGAGGGGTAAAAGATTGACCACACTATCCCCAACATACCTCCCATTTCTCAGAGAAATTCTTGATAGTTTATGGACAGTTACACTATTACTTATCCAATAATAACATCTATGGTGGTTTACAAAGCTCTCACTTGCCTGAAACCAAATTATATTTCCAACATGCTTGTCAGCTATGAGCCAGTCAGGTCTCTTTTTTTTTTTTTTAGCAGATTCTTCTCATCAACTCACCTCAACCTCATTGCATGTTTGATGTGGGAATCCAGGTGTCTCCATATTGTCTTCCCACATGAAGTGTTAAAATTGGAGCACAGAGTACAACCCAACTGTGGTAGGTTTTGCTCTCTAACTGGTTTGCAGTTTTAATTATGAATGGGTGCATCTGGAAAACAGTTTGTACTCTACAGTATGCATTTGAAACTCCTTGAAAACTCAGGATTCATTTACACCCATATTTTTTTTTCAAAGAGTGCTCACATGATCTGCAACAACAAGACAAAAGTTTCTAATGTCAAAAACTATGAAGATGACCAGCTTTCACTGCTGAGGTAACATGATTTCCTGTCAACTGCAGAGATGCTGCTTTTGGAGGTCTAAAATGTCTGCTGCCATTTTGTCTGCAACCAAGTCCCTCTCAATGTAGATAGCCAAAGCAGTGTGCTTCTTTTTTTATAGCATTGCTAGCTTGCCTACTGGTACTGTAGAAGTAAAACACAACTACCCTTGAAAAAACTGGTTAATCTCCAAACAAGCAGCAAAGTGCAACAATCTAACACATCTTATTTATTAACCTCTTGCATTTGTTTTCACCTCAATTTAATTGTGAACAAATCGTGTTTCAAATGCTACACATATTTTAAAATGTAAAAATGTTAATTAGGAGAGAAACAAACTGAAGGAAGACTTGTTCCAAACTAACCTTGCACCAAAATATGACATGATCATTGTGAATATTCATAAAAATGTAGCCTCTAAGTAAATCAGGCAAAAAACATATTCAAGGATAGTGTAAATAAACCTTCCAATTCTTGAATTTTTACAGTTTTCATGTGCAGAGAGACTATTACTGACATAAACTGACTTTCTGTTTTAGCTCAGAAACTGTCTGATCATCTGAGAGTTCATGATTCTTGCCCTGTTGGACTTTGTTGCAGGGATTTGGCTCTGGTCTGAACTCTCACCAATTACTCTGTTCAAAACACTGTTATCTTAACTCAGTAAGACCCAATTTACATTAAACCAGAATAATCTTAATGTGTTTTCTTAACTGATGATTTGTATTTTACTATGATTTTATTTTCATGTTGCTAGTAAAAGAAACGAAAGTAAGGTCAACAGTAATGTCCCATAACCTCAGTCCAGTCTCATGCTGAGAACCACTATATTTATGTAACCACACAATACTTATACATATTACAGCACCATCAAATTAGTTTAAAAAAGTCACACCCTGCGAGTCCATTTGTATTATTTAGGACACATAGTCAAGTCTAATGCTCTCTACACTGGACGTGTACTTCAATAGATTCACAGCCGCAGTCATTTACACAATCCTCTGCAGAGATAACCCCAATTACTGCTTCTTAAGACCCTCACACACACACGGCCACAATATAATTTGTGATGTACTCAGGAATTGAGAGCAGAGAGTCAGCAAGAAGATAAGAATGAGAAGATAAAGACAGCGAAGGACAGAAAGGCAAGCAGAGAGGGAGAGGGAGAGTGCAAGGAGTTGACCATTTGAATTAAAGTGAGGTCAAAGGTCAGAGTACAGGGGGTAGCTGATGATGGCACTGGAGACCTGAACTCAAACAGAACCTTTGTTCTCTTCTTTCCACTCTCTCCTTGAGTGTGTGTGTGTGTGTGTGTGTGTGTGTGTGTGTGTGTGTGTGTGTGTGTGTGTGTGTGTGTGTGTGTGTGTGTGTGTGTGTGTGTGTGTGTGTGTGTGTGCGTGCATGTATGTGCATGTGTGTGCAAGCATGTGTGTAAACACATAGTTCAAATTTGAAACTATCCTCACTAAAAGGACAAATCTGTTCACTGTGAGATGCATGGTAGTCTATGTGACCAGGAGTCATACATTTTAACATACAGTGAAGTAGATTTGTGTCTTTTGGCTCCTGGTTGGTATGTGTGGAGGCTCAGACAAGGTAGCATTGCACTACAGTTGAGTTACACAGAAAAAGCACATATGAACTAAAGTCCAAGGATTATCTTGGATGTGGTCTTCTTCAAGGTTAAACCAGCTATACAGTAGGTCAGGGCTCAACTACTCATGTGTGTATTTATGGATTGTGTTGTTGAGTGGTGAGACGACACAGTAACGACAAAGATAATGTGGGATTATGTTTCCTATTATTATTATGTTTGGTATTTCCAACTGAAAATGTATTTAAACATCAGAAGTTGTTTTTCCTCCTCAAATACATCACTCAAAAGAATGCAGTCCTTTTATCGGTACGGAATAATAAATAACAGTTTACAATACAACCATATTAGGGTTCATCAAATGATGAAACAGTCATATTTCTTTTAGTTTTGCATGATATACTGATAAACAAGTGGGTGTTTGTAGTTGTACGCTACAAGGCACTGATGTATAAACAATGCATACACAAAAAACAGCATACAGCATTTCCTGCACACATGAGAATGTGCATACCTCATGCGTGCTCGAGAGCAGGTGTGTTTTTATTTTGTCCTTAGTTATGACACCCCTTGCAAAGGCGTTTTAGATATGAGCGCTACACACTAATCACTGATTACCTTTCTGAGATGTCCCTGTTGATGATGGTCTGCAGGTCCATGTGATGAATTAATGTTTTGGATGGTATAAACAGCCATGTGTAATGACCACTGTTCTTGCAACCTAGTCTCACATCAATATGTGTAATAGCTGATTCACAGCACAAAATCTTTTAGTCTCACAATAATTGCTCTAGAACGGCTCTTTGATAAAGATATCAATCTACTACAGTCGAAACATATGTTTAAAAAAACAAAAAAAAGGATGTCAGTTCATCAGGGATAGTTTTAACTAGTATTGTTGAAATGAGTTTTTGAGTTGTGTTCACTATCTGTGGGAGTTATGCAAACCTTAAAAGAGCGATTAAGGATCTTTTGTTTTTGTAATTATGGCCTCCACATCTTTGTAATGTAATAAACTTTGTTGAAATAATTCAGGTTCTTTGAAAAGGTCTAGTGGGCCGTGTATATGAAAATGCTTAGATATCACCTAGGTCAACGAGTCCCAAACTGCATTGGCTTGCGAAATAGGCTTCAAATTCCGTTTCCTTCACAGTTTATGGCTGATTAGTTTTACTATACATACATACATACATTATTTTCCTTTTACATTTTCAATATATAATCTGGCTGATGTAGCTGAAACTATCTTAAAATATTGCATTTCCCACTGACAATAATAGGAATTTCAGTCTTTTTCTATTTTAGACAGGAATAGAAAAGAACAGGCCAAAAAAAACATAGGCATCCTGCAATTTTAACGCAGTTATTTTGAAACTAATACGTTTTGTAACGTGGACCAACACAGTGTAATAGCTGTGTTGTTCCACGGTACAAAATGTATTAGTTTCAAAATAACACCTTTATGTGAGACTTTTTTGGTTCTTACAAAACCTCTCTGTTGTAATGCAATCAGTGAAGCTTCACTTCTTTCCTGTTTGCTTCATTGACAGGTGTATAGACTGGTGGAGCAGACAATATTGATAAGAGAACGGCTGGTTAAGGGCGTATCTTCATCCGTTTATATCTAATTGTTGGAGTGGAAATGAGGCTCATGCGTGCATGCCCAGTTATACAATGACTGAGATTTATAAAACAGAACCATGTACTGTATATGCACAGCTTTATAAATCCAATGAAAACAATGTGCATGCATATTTCTGGTTTTGTGAATACACACAGTCACTCATAAATCTACATATACCCAGCTACCCACTGGTGTACTGTTTGCATGGCCTTACACCAAAGATGTGTTGATTTTTGACATGCACCCTTATATATCTGTTCATGTTAATAAGTGAAATTGTCGACTCCTCTGTTGTGAGGGAGGCTGTGAACATCAGCTTTTTGTTGGAGCAAAGATGAGGTTAGTTTTAATGCTAGAGGAGAAACCAACAGTGTGAGCACAGCCTACCTTGCTGTCTAAAGGTTAAACTGTCTGTTTGCTAAAGCATGACGGTACTTCTGGTAATGGCTACAATTATTTCGGTGTAGTACAAGTTGCTGTTGAGCAGGTCTGGAAGCACACTTTAATTCAGCAACAATCCGAGATTGAGTCTGTGGATGTGAATGTGATTGTAGGCGAATGTCTAACAGTCTGTACCTGATTTTGTAATAACTGGGAACAAGCACACAAAAATGAAAAACACAGATTTAAAATGGAATCAACTTTTTCCCCCTAGCATTTCCAAGCGGTAATATTCTTTGCGCCGCTGTCGCAAAGACAACCTGATCGCTTTCTGTTTTCCTCAGAGCGTGATTC
Organism: Scomber scombrus; assembly: GCF_963691925.1. Lineage (NCBI taxonomy): Eukaryota > Metazoa > Chordata > Actinopteri > Scombriformes > Scombridae > Scomber > Scomber scombrus. The sequence continues at coordinate 7,914,683 of NC_084974.1, forward strand.
CATGAAAAAATGATCAACACCACTTTTTCAAATAAGAGATAAGAAAGAAGCATGTTCACTGAAGAGGTAAATTGAAAATGTCACAATTTTATAATGAATTTGGGAATGGGCCAAAGCTGTTGTATTGACAATACTGCTTCGCACAAACAAGTAACTACATCAGGGTTTAGCATCGTAGTGGAAGTAACGCTAGAAGTAAACAGGAGAAAAACATGAGTTTGTTCATTATTTCAGTCTATAATGGAGACATGAAAGCAAACTCTTGAGTATGTGCTGAGAAAAGCGAACTGGGCTGGTAGCATGTTTAAGTTTTTACTAAATAAACGGCAACAAACATGCTGATAACATATTTTCTGTCCATAGAGTTTCATATGAACAAGTACATCATATAATTATTATTTGTTCATATGATTTTCATATGTTGGGCCTTGGCCTAGATGAAAATACAAAAGCCTGCTCTGAGATGTCTTCAGCCCTCAATCAAAGTAAAGCCAAAGGGGCTCCCTCCCCCCCTTGGACTAGGGTCTAACCACCCTAGAACTCAAAATCCCATAATCCCTCGGTCCTCATCCCTGATTGGCTGTGAGACACCCGACGTCACTTCCAGCCGCTGACGTCACCAACATCTTTAAAATAGGGACGCACGAGTAACGCCTTGCCTTTAAACCATTCATCCAGCGAGCGCAGACGTTGGTCTCCGTTAGGGACTGGCTTAAAAATGTGCAAATAAACGTGTTTTCCTTCCCCACTGTTGCTGCGAAGCTTAAACTCGCTGGACGAGAGAAGAGACTTTCCGTGTGCACCTGAAACACACCTTTCACCAGATCCAAGAAACCCGCGACCAAACACAGCTCTAAAAAAAGGTATGCCTGCAAAAGAGAGGAAAATATGGTTTTCTCTGGTGGATGCCAAGCCTCCACCTGTATGTCCACTGCTTTTTTAGAAAACAAGAGCTACTGTTGCTAACAGGAAGAAAGCCCTTTTGAATATTAAAGACAAGTTTATTCAAGCAGTATTCTCAATGTGATGAAAACATAGTGCGTGCAAATATAATTGGTCTGTCATCAGATTTTCAGACAGAATTGCATAGTGAAAGAGAGGCCTTTAAGAAACCAGTCTTAACACTAATGGTGTAATTATTCTATAGTCATTACACTGTGCAATCATCTTTTAAGATAAGTTAAAGAAAAAAAAAGTCTATTGCCACATTAAAAGAAACTGAAAATGCTTTGTGAAATGAAAGCATTTCTATTATTTCTGTTCATATACAATAAAAACAGGCCAATTGTAGCAGCAAATATAGACTCTAGTGCCATGTACTTATCACTTTGAAGTCTGTAACAGTGAACATGTTCACTGCTTTTAATGATTTTCTCAATGTTTTTGGCCACATAGGGGCAGCGACTTGAAATCACAACATTTATATATTCCCTAATAAAATGCATATGGCAGAACTGTAAGCAAAAGGTAAACCTATTTACACATCCAGTGGACATAGAGTAATTTTATTATTCATTGGGAGTTGTGTTTGGCCACCTTGGAAATGTGCAACTCCAACATTGATTCTCCTTTTGCTCTGGTTTAGTATCCACTAATTCCAATGGGAAAAAGCTCTTTAGCTGTCTAATGCTCAACTATGTTTACCAGCTAAACTCTAACCTTTGGTGTTTGGGCTGGACAAGAAAGTCTACTGAGTGTTTATGAGAGCTTTTTTTGCTCATAAAAGCTGCACACTGCTGCTGCAGAACATGATACTGACGAGAGTTGTGAGACTGAACCAAATGAGAGATGTTCTCAGCTTTAAAACTGAAATATTGAACCGCAAGAGCTAACATTTTAAAATGCTCCATACAGCTGAAGGGAACTAGAGTGTTGGCTTGAGTGATTGTGGAAGTACTGGTTATTTTCATTATCAATTAATCTGTTGATTTTCTTCCCCCGACATATATAATTATTAGACAACATTTAAAATGTTAGACAAGAAAAAGCTGCCAATTATCGCCTTTGGGAAGCTGAAACCACTGGATGTCTTTAATTCTTGCTTATAAAATGACATTAATTTAATTGATTATCACAATAGTTGCCAATAAATGTATTAACTTTCTGCCAATGGAGTAATTGATTCATTGTTGCAAAAGTCGTGATAATTATATGTGGGTTGTCACTATGGGTGACCCCTTTCAAATTTCCAGTACATCAATTTTTAATCTAAACATATTGATCAGTGCAGCTTTAACCACAACAAAAATAATTTACTTGTTCCCTTCCACCAAATTCATTTGAAATCTTTTGAAACATACTGCAAACATATTCTCTGAAGTAAGAGAAAAAAACAAAGCAGTGTGATTCATCAGGCCTCTGATCAGTATAGTCTGAGATCACACATGTATTGAAAAATAAATGAATAGATGTAGAGCAATCAATAGTCTTTCACCCAGTCTCATCGCTGGTGAAAAATGGAGCAACAACTTTTCTCTGACTATGCTCGAAATCAGTTTCAAACCAAATCCCATCGCCTTGTTGTAAATGGTTGCTCAACCTTTCACACAGGCTTCTGAACAGCTACTACTTTATCTTTTCCACTGGAGTAGTAAGATGAGGGACCCATCACTCAAAGACTTAAATCGTGTTTCTCTGTCCCTTCTCATACAGCAAAGCCTTATAAAAACATTGTTCCCTCTAAACTAGACTCGAGCTCCGCTGGCTTCAAGCCATGTCAACAAATCAAAGCTTTAACCACTGAACTGTGTAAGTTTGTTTGGAAATGATTTGTACAGCATATGTTTTTGTAGTGGCACAATTAACTTGCATCACTTGAAGACTGATATCCTTTTCTTCGCATGAAAGTACACAAATTGGAGTTTCTTAACTCAGGCTGTTGAGGTTCTTCATCTGAGGAATTCAAATGCAGTATTTCCTTTCTGCTTTTCCCACCTCTGCTGTATAGTGGGCCTTGATCCTTCCAGCAATGGGAAGTGGTAATTGCATAACAGGATTAAAGGCTGAGACAGTTTCTGAGGTACGACTGGTGGTAAAAGATCATCCTCGATTAGGAACCTCCTCTGCCGCAGCCATCACACCCCGAGGCTTGTGGGTTCTTCTGACAAAATGGCCTGTCTTTATTGATGACAGTGATTGATCACGGCCTCTGGGGAGCTATGAGCAATAAAGTTATTCCTAATTGAAAGTTCACACAGAGGCAGAGTATGTGCTCACACACACACACACACACACACACACACACACACACACACACACACACTCTCATAGTCCTCCACAATGGTCCTGCAGGTGCTAAACCCACGTTAGGGAACGGCACACACAGATCTGGAGACAGTTTGCAAATGTGTGTGTTCCAGATCAAGCCAGACGCCGACAGGCCAAACAGAGAGACACACACACACACACACACACACACACACACACACACAACACACACACACACACAATTTTGTGTCAACCTGCTAAGAAGAGCTTGGCTGACATAATCGATAAGGAGAGGGGAGTCATAGTGCATGCGCAGCCTCATCTAGCCAGCCCACCCCAGTGTGTCATGACCAACATACCAGATAGAATCTATCCGCAAATCCACAAACCACCCTTACTCTGCTCCTTTAATTACATTTTTTCTGTGTTGCATCCTCTGTTTACACATTTTTTTCTCCCCCCCAGCTGTGACTCCCTCCCTCTTTCTCTCTGTCTTGCTCTTTGTGTTTGCACCTAAAATACAAATCTTGTTTTCTGTCCACTCCAGTCTACTTGGTTTTTCCTCTCAGTCTCTTGGCTGCTACCTCTGCCTCCCTCCCCTCCATCTGCTCCTCTCCCACCTGCTTTCCTCCTCCGTATCCCTCCCTCCATACTGAATAGATGTTTGCAAGTGTGTTGGCCTGGCTAAACTATTAATTAATCCCAGAGTGTGTGGATTTCCATGGTTATGGTGGGTGCCCTAAAAAAGCCTTAAGGGGGGGTAGGGAATACAGCAAGCTGACAGTTCAAACATTTTAATCACAAGGCAGCAACTACAATACTAAGCACAGTGTGTGTGAGAATGTATGTGTATGTATGCAGTGTGTCAGTGTGCTGAGATGGATGAACAGCATAAAGATGCACAAGCAGATATGAAGAATGTGCATTATAATTATGCAAAACACACTTCAGTGGAAGATAATGAGAATAATGTTGCATGTGCATATACTCTCTTTCACACACGCACGCATGCACGCACATGCACGCACACGCACACACAGACACACACACACACACACACACACACACACACACACACACACACACACACAGAAACTAACTGAGAGGTGGATTTATTCTGTAAGGGGAAATAAATCCACCTCTCAGGTTGGTTCTTCAGTCAGTAGAAACTGTATATCTCTGGCTGTTTGACAGTGGATCAAACTTGGGGCCATTAAAAACACTGTTAGATACTTGTGTCTGGTGCGTGTGTATGTGTGCAAAAGAAAGAGATAGAGAGTGTTTAGGGTAGAGAGAGACAAACAGAGACAGAGACAGAAGAGAGAGAGACAGAGAGAGCTCATGGCGAGCCCACAGCCAACTCAGTCTAAATGGCTCCTTGGGGAATCACTAAAGCGGAACAATCGATTTCAACAATGGATGGCTTGAAGAATGAAAAAAAAAGAGGACTGTGGTGTCCTTTCCTTGATTCTAACTTCAGTTGTTTCCTTTCTAAACTATTAACTGATTCCCATCACTTATTAACGGATTCCTTTACTAAGAGGGAAGTAATGAGAGAGGCGCCCTTGGAGCCGTAATGACTGCTTCCAAAAGTGCTGCATTACTGTGAGGTGTTCACCTGTCTCCGTTTGGTCTGCTCCAACTGTAATGACGGAGATCATAATTGCATTATTCCTTCAAACCGAATTAATGTATCCATGCGGAGGGGATCATGTGGGTAGCCGCTTACATGTAATCATCTAATTGGAGTACAATCTGCTTATTTACTTTCGCTTAGTTATGTCTTTTGTCTTTTGGGGTAATTGCTTGACTTAAAAATAGTGTAAACAAATGTGTGAAAGTGGTGTGCATGACAGGGTGGTGGTGGGGAGGGGGGGTGTTTCCAATTCATGCTGCACCAGACTCCATGTCCGGTTGTGTTCATGTATTTGAATCACTGTTCATGTACATATCTGCATTTTGGATCCTTTCATTAAATAAAATAAAGAAATAATTGTGAGTCACATCATTCTGTAATATTGCCACATTGCCATCTGGTATCGTGATGAAATGTATGCATTGAGGGTTGCTATTTGTCTAGTGCTATCAGATTTGTCTAGTGCTATCAGACTGAAACACATATCATACAGGAAGCCCACATCCCTCTGGACTGATGAAGTTGATGGGGTTACCTTCAACCATCTGATGTGTTTAGATCAAACGGTTTCAGTTGGCTTGGGGCTCAGCCGTTACTTGATTAATTACGAGGCTGCTACAGTTACAGCATGATAGCAGATGACAATAATGAGTATTTTTCAACATACACAGGTACGCCTGGTGGAATCTGCTTGTAACACTCAGTGTTTGATCAAAGCGTTCATTCTCTAATAACCTGGTTTACATACAACAATATGCATTTCTTACATACATAATATAACACTAATTATTGGAATTGTAGCCCAATTGGAATAAAAATGTCTCATTTAACCACCTCACTTGGAAGAGACTTGATCAGAAGGAATGTTCTGGTTGAGAGGGGTGGTGTAAACCTTTGATAATCCATTCAGTAGGAAAATACTGGTGCCTACTAATGATGTAAACGCTTAATCTGATCATTTCTCTCTGTTTGCAAAATAATATTCTTTCTGTGTGACTTAGTTAGCAATATATCTGTGAATGAAGCAGTGCACTGTGTGCACAGTTTAGGCTATTTGTCAGTGAATAAATGCTACAACTCCTCAAGACCCAAGCCAAGCTCCCATGCCCTGCTTGCCACCTGTTCATTAAAGCGAAGGGGGTTATCATGAGTTTGATTCGTTCCAGTTTAGAAGTTAGAAAACCAGTTCTAGCCAAGTTAGCCATTGATAGCAATACCAGTTGATAATAAAACACATTTTGCTGTATTTTGCTCATACAAATGATATAAAAATGCAAATAAACAAGATATTAATACAACTTTCACACTGCTGATGCACAGGGTTATCATCTTGGATTCTGAGGTCAGAGCTAGTGGGGTATGTTCGACTTTTCGAGTCGGAGATCCGATTTCAGGGGGCGTTCCAAATGGGAATTTGGAAATTCTGACTTCCATATACAACTAGAACGCACCATTAGTGCCTGTATGAACACTGTGATCAGAACAGCTGCGTGACTTGAGCAAAAATAATGCATTATAGTGATATATAATGCATCATTTTTGCTCAAGTCACGCAGCTGTTCTGATTGAATGCGACTGCGTGGGAAAACACCAGATTGTATTGGATCACATCCCATGACCTGAACTCTTCCAATGGGATGATTTCAGTCAGAATGATTTAAAAAAAGCATACATGTAATGGCAGTTATTTAGCAAAGATCTATGGAAGAGTTTACTGGGTTATGCTTAATCTGATTATGGCTCAACTCTAATTAAAACCATCAGATAATGATGTTTACATGACAGTTTATAGCTTCGGTGCTTCATTAATTAGTGTGAATTATACCTGGTTGGTTAATTGGTACTCTATATGCTACTTTATTTTTCCCAAAATACTAACTGAAGCTACAATAATTCTTACAGTGAATCTGACCTCAAACTTATTAAAACAATGACGTCCTCTATACAGTATCAGGACTACCAGCACACATCAGCCATGCGTATCTCTAAGCAGCTTTGGACTCTACTCATGCGCGAGGTCAACCTTGGTCAATTATGTAGTTATTTCTGCTTGGTCAAGCAATTTGGATTTTAATCTCATGGCTGTTATCTCAAAATCCACTTTATGAAGTATGGAAGGAACCAGCCAGCAGAACGAATATTTCATCCTCTTCTGCAGATGTTCTTACAGCGAACGGACCAGAACAACCTCACAGACAATAATAGTGATGGGTCAGGGGAGAGCAGGAGAAATAATCCTTGGATAATTTGTGTAGATTAAAAAAGAAAGAAAGAAATCAACACATAACTAAAAGCGTCAGGATTTCAATAGTCAGCTCGTTGTGTCTGCCTCCTCCTCCCTATTCCACAACAGGCCTTATTATGGAGTGCTCTGGAGATTGACTAAGATGGCTCCGCTTAAGAAAAGAGAACAATTAGTGTCAGAAAGCATCATTCTGTGCATTCTCTGACACTCCGCAAGGGTCATTATCTCACATCAGTTTAGTGCGTACAGACAAACAAGGAGAATCTGGCGCTGTAAACATTTCTGAAGTGAACAAAGGGAGCATACCACTGAGACGGGGAGAGGCTTTTAGTGTGGGGGTACTATCCCCATCTGTGCAGAGCGCCTGTTTAAGAGGCTTCATAAAGACTGGATTGATGTGCATACCAGTGCTTGCATATGTTTTGATGTGTTTTTTTTTCAATTTTGTTGTTTAGAAGAGGGGGAAAAATATATCATACCTTGCACACTTTAAAATTGATTGTTGATGAGCTTTATAGTTTGGCCATCAAAAGAGAAGAAGCAGACGCTGCTCCACGGGCTTAATCAATATCAAGTGTGTGTCTAAATGGGGATGTGTAAGAGCTACTGTCCTTCAAGTGTACTTGCCACACACAAAGCTGTAAACTTGACAAAATTCTTACTCTATAACATCCTTGAAATACAGAGTGGCGAGTCAATACCTCTGAAAGCATAGAACAGACGTAACTGTACTAACTTTAACAGCGCCTTTAATTATTGACAACATTTGTATCGATTCAGAGGGGTAACTGAAAGTTTCTCTCGAGGATAAATTAGAGGATAAGGAATTCAATGGCTGCTATGGGTTAATGGTGATCATTAGCACTAATATACTACAGCTGTGACAGCATAACCTTGTTTAAGTTCACATTGGTCTTTTTTTTTTTCACACATTGGTCAAACCCCAGATAATTAATAGGTTTAGTTCACCGAGAGGAATCTTCTTTTTAATCAGTTCAATTTCACTATCAACGAGTGATGAATCTTACAAGACGTAGTGATTTTTTTTTTTTTTTTTTGCTATTTGGATGACCATTTGGGATTCTGTTTGCCACTTGTTCGCACCATGCTGAAGTTTTCTTGCTGAAAGGCCAGTGCAGAATTAATGCAGATATGAATGTGCAGTATTGTAGCTTGGTATCACCTGACATATCAATAATATGCCAGGTTCTAACGTCATTTTGCATGTTATCACTATGCATCTTGTGCTTTTTATGTGTTTCTGTCTGCAAAAAACAACAACAACCAAAAAAAAGGCGGACATTCCTTTTATGCTCTGTGGAAAATGCAATATTTTAAGATAGGTTCAGCATTAAAATGTTTTTGGTAACATTTCTAGAGAGATATGTGCATTCATTTCCATAATCTACAAACAGTGAATGTATATGATATAACGTATTACTACAGAGATTCTTAAAGGCTTTCTATCATTGCAATGGTGGTTGCTATAGATGCTGCTATTGCTGTAACCACATAGTTGCATGTTGTTTGAATCACTATCTTGCATTTGTAGTTATCTGAACGGTTATGTTAGCTTGTGTTTCAAGCATGTTGCTTCCCTTGATATAGCCTACATCAGGGCAGCAGTAGAAGTAGCGCTGACAGGGACTGCAATAAATAAAGAATTGGACTTCCCAAGTGGGCAATGACCGGAAAGTTGAAATGTTCACGTGCTATACTGTTGATTCATTTCCTGAGGGCATGACATGACAGATAAACTATGTATAGCACTTTAAGTAACTTTTAATTAGCTGGTTTTGACGCATGCTGAAAATATTGGCAACTGAGAGGCACATCATAAGTAATTCTCATTACAGGTACAGAAACAAAAGCACCTCCAGCAATCATTTACATACTTTACCTTTGGGACTTTATCACGCAGCAGATGTGACAATGTGTCACTGGCGATTCTCACAGCAATACCCAACCTGATCTCATGGGATGGCATATAAATAGCACGCCACTTTTAAGGACATTTCACGGATCACGTCTAATCGTTATTTAATGCCTTATTATCATTTAATGTCTTATCATCATTTAATGCCCTTTAGTCCCCATAGGCTTCCATTACAACCCAGAATCACGCCAGTCCACATCATGTGACTGTCAAGTTTCTTTTGGCGGGAAAAAATAAAAAGGGGGGGGGAAAGAAAAAAGCTGACATTCAGTGGAAAAGGCAATATTTTAGGATAGTTGCAGTATTAAAACATATTTTGTATATTTAAACATCATATACGTTCACTGAACAAACATTATGATGATAAGATGCACATTCCATGATATAAATGTTAACAAAATGCATTTTAATGTGGAACATATTGTATTCTCAACAGAATGTCAGCCATATTTTTGTTTTTTAAATGACATTTAGGCATTGAGTAACGATTAGACATGATCCGTGAAATATGTGGCATGCTATTTATATGCCATCCCATGAGAACACGGGTATTGCTGTGAGAATCGCCAGTGACACATTGTCACATCTACCATGGGATGAAGTCCCAAAGGTAAAGTATGTAAATGATTGCTGGAGGTGCTTTTCTAGCAGTACCTGTAATGAGAATTACTTTTGACAAAGTGCCACTCAGTAGGCAGTATTTTCAGCACATATCAAATGGCAAAATCAGCTAATTAACAGTTTAGCACTAACTTTTCCACTTTCTTGTCATGTCTTGTTTTTTTGCCCTTTTTTCTCTCCGATCTGGAAAGGCCAATTCCCTGCGCACTGCAGTCCCTGTCATTGCTACTTCTACTGCTGACCTGATGTGTATCAAGGGAAGCCAAATGCTTGAAACACAAGCTTCAACATGTGCAGAGGTTAACACTGTCCCCACTGCTGTTCCTGGACAAAGAAAGAAAAAAGGACTGTGATCAGATGTCAGAACACATGTAAATATCAGGTGAAACTAGAGTAATTCATTAAATATGAAATTAATAATTCACACATGGCTTGTTTATCATGATTCTCTGTCACTGGGCTTGTCTATGATTTTCATAGAACTGCAGCAGTTTCTACAAACTAAAGAATGGTTACTTCCACTGTTTAGGAGACTGATACAAATGTTTTAAAGAAAACCTGTGAGAAATCTGTTGATTTTGGCCATCCACCTCATACATATTGTGGCAAGCACAATATTTAGCACATGAGCATAAACTATATTAATAATAATATAAATCTCAAATCACTCCTGCTAGGAAAACTCCCTTGGGAGGTTGGATGTTTGCATAGGTGACAGGCAATGGAATAATCCTTCTATTTTATATATGAGGTTATACAACTTTGATGTTGCTTTTTCTTTTTCTCCTACTGGCACTGGATGATTATGTGCAATTTTGTTGAGTGTATCACTGGCTTTGTAATATTTTTTGTATAGATTAATGGATGAGCCCTAGGCATGTTATAGATTCAAGCAATCATACAATAGTGAAGTCAAACAGAACAAAGATGCACTGTGTGTCCAATGCTGCTTGCATCTTGTTATAAGCATTCTGCAGGCTGACATTGACCTTTGCAACTGTCTTGAATTTCATTTCATTTCACACTAACTAAGAACTAACCTGGAGTCCATTCATGCTATGTGTTTGGAACTGCATTATAATTTTGCTGTCTTGAACAATGACAATAAAGCTGATTCTAATTTCAATATGTTGATAGTTGATATCTATGGTGGCACATTCACTCTGCTGATTCACTAGTGGCTGAATACCAAAACAAGAGCAGCACTGTTTCTATAGCTTGCAGCAGAAGTCATATACAGTGTCTAAGTCATTCAATTGTACAGCAGAAAGCATAAGAATCGCCTCTTTCAGAGATGAGTGACTGCATTTGTTCGATGAAGAGACAACTTGGCTGATGCGGTTCAGTAGGACAGAGATTGACAGTGATAAAATGACTGTCCTTCCTTCCTGTACTCCTGAACAAGAGAAATGTTTCACTCACTATGCAGCCAAGTAAAAAGCACTCTGTGTCTGTGTATATGTGTCACATAGCAACAAGGCAGGATGGATAAGGGAGGGATAATTAGAGCTAAGGTGATATCCAAAATCCATAGCCTGATCAGGAGAGCGATGTCAAACAGGGAGAGTTGACTGCAAAGCCTAATAAAGTTGTTCAATTAGACCGTGTTATTCATCTCTATGTGCAACCTTGACAATCTTGTTAGTGTATCTTTCATTCGGCTTCAAATTCATTGCACATCATTTTATTTCACAATACTAAAAGATGATAGATCAAGGATGGATGAGTAGTTTTCAGCACTGAGTTAAAAGACAAAAAATGAGCTCTCGTGAGTAGCGGATATGATTATTGAAGGTTGAGGGAAGGTTTACACAGATACACACCTGAAGTTTTTAACTACAGCGAATGATGGAGAGTATCTGCTGGGTGTCTTGTTAACCTTCTGTGCACTGTTGTGTTATTACACAAATGAAGCTGTAAACTCAAACTGTGTAAACTAGGATATGGGGACATAACAGCGTCAGATGATAACCACAATATAATCGAGTCTGATCTTATTACGGCTTATCTGGGAGTAGAAAAAAAAGTCAGTTGCCGATTAAATGCTTATCTGTTCGTCACATAATTCAAGTTTATGTGGAGCTGAAATCACTGTGGAAGGAGTATATTGATAATCCCATTTTAGAACATGTTGTAAACTACCAAAACAAATCAAATTCAAACCCAAAGTCAAGCTGAAACTTCTGTGTTCATTACATTCTCGTACCAATTTGCATCACATAGTTTAAGCCTGAAGAAGGCCTTTCAGTTCTCTCTTGTTGTTGTTGTGAGTCAGTGTGTACGTCTCTCTAGCTACAACAGAGGCATTCTTTGTGTCTCTGAGGCCTCTTTGCTGCACTCTCTTTCTCTGGCCCCTCTTCATCACACACACACACACACACACACACACACACACACACACACACACACACACACACACACACACACACACACACACACCTCACCCCCAGCAAATGAACCTCTGCTATTCCTTCCAAGCTTTGCGTGGAGAGGACATTCCATTCCTTGCATATTAATCACCTCATTTATCCACCAACGCAGCGTCCACACTCCGGCCAACAATTAGTCCCTTCCTTCCCCTGCTCCTCCTCCTCCTGTTCCCAGAGGAGAGGAACCCATAGCCTGGGTCAAGCAGCCTATCAGCAAGCTACTAATCATGAAGCAGAATCACTATCCTGATGGCAAAGGCTAAACCCTAGAAGTGTTACAATACTCATGCAGGTGTGTACACCCAAACACGCGCACACACACACACACACACACACACACACACACACACACACACACACACACACACACACACACACACACACACACACACACACACACACACACACACACACACACACACACACACACAGCAGTGATTGAAGCCATTGATCGTTCAAGATTGAGATTAGCAAATTAAACCATGACATGGTCAGCTCTTTTAAAGAGCTGGAGAATTTTTTGCTATTTTCCTTGGTTGTCATCCTCATAATTGTCTCAGCCGCAAGCAGAGCCGAGAACAAAGAGACAGTGATACAGCTGCAATAAATGTGATTGAAAATGGGCCCAAATTGTCCCTTAGTGATATGGCCTTTTATTTCACAGCTGGGACAAGGGACTTTAATGACTTGGGTGTAGGCCAGCCAGGCGCTAAGATGGTCAGACAGTGGGACAGCATGGCACCACTTAGCCCCTGTCAGTAATGGCCTGGACACCTCCATCCCTCTCCTCCGTCACAATGGTCTGGCTCCCCCATCCTTCACGCCGCCCCTTTCTATCTCTGCTTCTCTCTCCCACACATAGCAGCAACACACAACAGAGCCCGCAGTAGACTGAAAAGGCGGGTGATGAGTGGAAGAGAGAGCGAAGAGGGTGAAAGGGTAAATGGAGAGAAAAGAAAGAGGGGCAGTTAATGGAGAGGGAGGACAGTGAAGGCGCCATCAAAGGAGGGGAGAGTCTCGTGAAAGAAGCAGACTAACAGAGAGCAGGGAGGGGGGGGGGAAAGGCTGAGGGGGAACTCATGGGCCTAGATGAATTGAGATTGTCATACGTCTCTTTTTTCCTCCACTGACAAAGGGCCAAGCCCCCTTTCACGCCTTTGGGAATGCCTGGGTCAAATAATGAGTGCACACGGTGCATCCAATCCTTGACTCACTTCAACAGCTGACTTCTAAGCCAGCCAAGCCTCTCTGTAAAAATCTCCACTTACAAAAACAGTGAGGAAAAGAGCTGTCCTTTTTAAGCCTGAGTCTTAGAGCTTCCTTATCTGCACTAGCAGTATAGCAATTGGAAGCATGTACTATAAGCATGTGCTGCTTGTTTTGCTTGCACGTTGTCCTCAAAGAACCTACTTTTATGTTATCTGGTGTGTTATTCACACTGACACAAAAGTCTTATTGAACATTCCACGTTGCGTGCTGTGCGGGTCCACTGGGCCCAATATTGAAGCTTATTGTGTTGAAGAGATTCCAGTATGTCTGAAAGTAGGTAAACTCTCTCAATTTGAAGGATAAACTCTATATAGTGTTGTTTTCTCTCCAAGATTCACTTTGAGAAGCCACAATGTTCAGCTCTCCCTTTTTACCCCCCTCAATGCTGCTTTCACTCTTAATCTGCCTCTATTTCTTTTTTTTTTCAGTCTCCAAACTTTTCCAAGTGGAGACCAAACGCAGACTGAGTATGAAGGTTAACATGAAAGATCTAGTCATCTCCGTTTTTTTAAGTAACTTGCCAAACAAATTGGACTTCCATAGACATAATGCCAAGGGCAGAGTACACTGTACTGTGGGATAGAAAAGAGAAGGTATTATGACAATGGGAGAAATATTGAAATTTTAGGCAGAAAGTCAAATGAAAATGTCTCATGCAACAAAATACACAGTTTCACTTGTTTCAACTTAAGAGTACTTAATACAAAGTAGAATACAGTGATTCTGTTGGCTCTTTGCTCCGTTAACATTGTGCAACAAGTGGAGCGACATCCTCCATGTACTTCACTATTTATTTAGCACATCGCTCACACTTGTGATGATATAAGTCAATTAACCTCTTAAAATGCAAATATGGTACCAAGAATTAAGAGCTTCGTCTTTCTTCATTTTCACAACCTGAGCTTTAACAAGTCAGGTCATTCAATATAAAGCTAGCTCTATGCTGGTGACAGTGATACAAGTCTAATTTGTTAATAAGGTCAGCCTGTGAACTGACCCAGTGCACCAGCCAACCATGTGCCCGACATGCCAGCCTCTGATCTACTTCAGCTAATGATAGAACTGTCTCATCAATAATAGCCTCATTGAGTGTCACTGAACCCTCTCATACCCATACATGCACAAACACAAAACATCTCTCTCTCTTCTCCTCTTCCTATCTCACTCTCATCCTCTCTCGCTTTTCCTCAGTGTGTCCTAATTCAATAGTCCACTCTGCCTGCAGGGTCAGCAATCTGTCTATCTCTCATTAGAGATCTGTCATATTAATTAGGAACGCCTTTTTTTGGGAGTGGCAAAATAATTATACTTGGAAGTCCATGCTGCACTGCATTTTATACATTTAATTGAGGAAGGAGGGAGACTGAAAGCAGGAGAGATAATTCACTTCAAACATTTTTAATTTCCTCCTTATTAGCCAACTGTTAACACTCACACTGGTGAAGTGCATTTTCCAGTATTTCTGTCTGTATTGGCCCTGTGACAAAATATAGATAGACAATATATAGTGCATTAGCACAGACTGGGTAACAAGTTTAATTTCTTGCCAATAAACCTTTATCTCACCTTTATTGTCATAATGCTCGAATGTTCAGGAATGTGTTCAATTTAATTAAACCTAATCCATGTGGAAAGAAAATAACACACAGGTACGGTGATTGTGTTGTTTATTCAACCCTCTCTTGGTTTGCATGCTCAACAAGGGCATGGTAGTAATTAATTGGAGCCTGGAGGTTGGAAGACCTAGGCCTATCACATGAGGTCAATACGGCGGCAAGGGCCACGCCTGTCCTGTAATAAGCTGACATAGTTACAGCCGTAATTGGCTGGTGCAGCCAAGCGACAAGGGCAGGCCGGATGGAAGCACTGACCGTGGAAAATTAGAGAGGATGGTTTAAGATTGATCACCGAAAACCTCTCCACCGGGCACCTCCGCTCATAATAACCCACAAGGATTACAGAACGGCAGGCAGACTAATCTGAGGGAAGGGAGTATAATTGCACAGGCCATATCTCTCAGAGCGTTAGCTTTTTAAGCCTAGTCATCCATTTGTGTAAGATGACGCCTTGTGGGAGGGAAAAAAAAAACAGTAGACAAAGAACAAAGAAAAGTTAATCTTGCAGAACTACTAATTTATCCCCTTGTCCAATATTCTCTTTGATACTTGCGTGCTAACTGGATGTCACCATGTACACTGTCCTTGATCGGAAAACGCTCGACAGATACGCCCCCAAACACTCTTCGCTCATCATGGCCGGCAATAAAAATACGTCAGGAGCCAAGGTGACAGCAGTGAATAAAGACATACAGCTCAGCCCGATCCCCCACAGGACTCAGTCGGAATGACAGTATTGACAGCCGCGGCTGTTTGTCGTTTAGCCTAATTGGAATAGTGATTCCATATAAACAAGCAACAAATTGTTACAAATGACGTGTTTAAAGGGAGCGCATAATGCAAGGTGGCAGACTGCGCAAAACAAACTGGAAGGATGAACCAGCGCCTAAATACAGATTGCGGTGTTCTCAATGGACCAGGCGGGGGCGGTGGTAAAATAATGGCCCAATTAGAGCGAACAGAGAGAAGATGATAGAATGGAGGTAGGGGGAATGAGTGGAAAAAGGTATAGCAGTGTAAACAGTGGGCTCTAAGCTTCATCACACCTCTGTGTCCTGTTTTGCATGCCTCTAAGCCTCGGAAGGATTGGTTTTGACATGCATGAACACATGCACAGAGCCCTCTTGCCTACGTAATAAACTGCCATCCACCGACTGCTGCCATCCTGTGCTGACGTGAAACTCCACTCACCTCTGCAGCTGCCAAAAAACATCTATACATTTAAGTACCCGCTCTTACCACAGTGTGTCAATTCAAACACCCTAGAGTATAATGAGTATGGCTTCTAAATACATGAAATTGGCCATCCTGTCAGGTTATTCTGGGTGAAATGACATACAGTATATGCAGTAGTCTGAAACACACACTGTTATGCTGTGCAAGGTCTGAGGCTCATGTTCCCATAACCCCTTTGGTCATACATCCTAATCAAGAAGGATGCCATTCATGTCAGGCTACTGGTTGCTATGTAAAATTCATGATTTTAACATAAATATATACTAGACTCTGTGACAGTGCTGCACATTGGGATGACATTTTCTGCAGAACATGTTATATATATACTCAGTATATTGGCAATGCCCAGTGTATATATAGCTTGACAAATAAGGAGTCCTAATGGATTTCTTTCAGCTTTTACCGGGGGAAGCATATATCTTTCAAGGGTATGAAGAAATGACATTCAGACATGTTACTGCAATGGTTAACACTAGGACAGAGCAAATCCCCCAACACTGACACTGTGTTTTTGTTTTTCCACTAATAGCTCTATTTTTCTCTTGCCATATATCAAATTAATTTAGTGCCTGATATGCAGTCCCAGGCTATTCTGATTTAAATAACTAATGAAGCATTTCTTGCTGCCAAGCAAGAGCATCTGCTCAAAGAGACACAGAGTCAATTTTCATAAATTCGAAACACCCTCTGGGGAATCACAGAGAGAGAGAGGGAGGAAGGATGGAGGGATGAGGAGGAGGATGGGATGAGGAAGAGTGGGATAAACAAGGTTAATCTGTAAGTTAATGTACAGCTCCAGACAGTTACACATCTGGTGCTGTAATATACCGCAACAGCTATACTAGACCACTTATACATTCTGACATGGGAAATTAAACGTCTTATATGTAAAGAGATTATATATTATTGTTATTCAATGTTAAGGGCCGATTGTACATGTGATACCATAGGGTAATACAATAACTGCATAAATCCTATAATCTTAAATAACATGTTTTCATTAACAGTGTGTATCAACAAGTTCTGGTTAGATCTTTGCCACCTGTAGGTTTATAATTGGGTTGCGGTTTGTAAAATAAACATAAATGTGCAACATGAGATTAACAGTATGCATAATATTTAACTCTATAAAGATTATTCCCAATGACATATTATACATGATGTATAATGATTCCATCATTACTGAGTGATTACACTGAACAACACTGAGCCAAGAGGAGCAAAGCCTTGTGAAGCACTTGCAGTTCCATTCAGAAGTGGCAGCATGCTGTGCATTTAACACCTCCTTTAAGAACTGAAACAATTAAAAGTATTTTTTTTCTCTCGCTCTGACAGTGTTACTTTGCGACCACTGATTCTTCAGTCAATGTGCAAACCTGCGCCAACTGTGGCTCAGGAGGTAGAGTGGGTCGTCCACTAATCAGAAGGTTGTTGATTCGATCCTTGGCTCGTCCAGTCCACATGTCAGAGTGTCCTTAAGCAACTTACTGAACCTCAAATTGCTCCAGGAGACTGTGGCAGTGATGTCTGAGTGTGTGTGAATGAGCATTAGAAACTACTCCTAATGAGTCTTGCACGGCAGCCTGTGTGAATGTGTGTGTAAATGGGTGAATGTGACATGTATTGTAAAAGTGCTTTGAGTGGTTGGAAGAATAGAAAGGTGCTACATAAATGCAGTCCATTTACTGTTGTTCACCAAGCTACTGCCAGTCATATTGTTGCCCTCCAGCAATCCACACTTCAACCCTGGCATCCACCTGTAGACTCTGCTTCTACTTTGATTCTAGGACACACATTTTGTGTATCGCAAACACCAGCAACCTTTTATTTTTTATCTTTTTACTTATTTCTATTGAGTTAATTGAGTTTTGTTTTTTTTATTATTACTTTTCTTATTTTATTTTCTTATTACTTGTAAATACCTTAATCAAAGATATTTTATATCTTCAAAATAAATAAATATATATGGTACATTAAAGATACAAGTTGCCAGAAAATGTGTCATTTTCCTCTGCTCACTGCCAACTGTTGGCAAACGTACTAAAACCCATCAATTGACAACCAACCCCTCATTTGGACTTGGAAATTAGAAAACAAACAGCCAAGACTGGAGTTTGTGAGTCCTGGCTGTTTGTAAAACCTGTCCTATAATGTGATTAGGACCACATATCTACTGCAGGACACAACACACGAGATACATTTATTCAGGTGGAAGTAGGTGGTCATTATAATCAACGAACAATAGAATAATGATATATGAAATCATGAGAGGTAAAAATTATTGGGTTTATGGATGTTAATGCATTACTTTCCAGTCAATCATATACTTTCAAATTTCAAATAATAACAGTTAAGGTTTATTTTCAGATTAGTTTGTGTGTCTCCTCTACCCTTTCCATCCCTCATCTAAATCAGTTCTGTAAACAACAGGATTATTACTTCTGCACTGTTGCAGTATCTGTTTACGTTGCTGCTGACATAAACGATCTATAGTTAGACAGACAGACAAGACAGACAAATACACCTTGAAAAATGCTCTTTCCATCACAAATAGCAGTATAGCTGTGCCCTGAGGCTAGATGTATGTGCACCGTTGCCCCTACATGGAAGGTGCATTAGTGAAAAGCGTAGCATGTCACATTATAGGAAGGCCTGTTATGAAGCAATAAAATGTGGATCAATAACTGCACATTTCCCACTATAGTAGGGAGGGTGTGTGTGTGTGTGTGTGTGTGTGTGTGTGTGTGTGTGTGTGTGTGTGTGTGTGTGTGTGTGTGTGTGTGTGAAGGCAAACCTCGACAAAATGCAAAGGCCTGCATGTAGCAGAGAGAAGTGAGGTAAACACACTACACTCTAATCACAGCATGTATACTACAGGCAAGAGTACAATATATAGTAGAGACCCTTCATCTAAGGCAGTTTGAATACTGAGATGATGGTGAGAAAAAACATCCACAATTCCTGACACAAGGTTTAGCTAAGCTCTGTAGTGGAGAAGACAAAACAACAGATATCATATCAAACAGTGTGACAGAGATGATAAGAAAAGTAAAAATCCCTACATCAGCCCGCTTGCAATCAGAAACTGTGATGCTTCATGCTGTTGGTTGGATTCGGTCTACTTTTAAGTCCAGTGGCTCTCAAATTCTCTGCACCTACTATCCAAACAGCTAATTCCATCCACAGAAAAGTGTACAGACATTAAGTGCCCCCTGCAGCTTAATGTATCCATGATCTGTAATGTTAAGCAAGATTGGCATTACAGCACATGGGTTGCCTATGATGGATATCACTTGGATGTCAACCATGCCAATTAGTGACCAATCAATGTTATAAGACCACATTGTTTTTCCAAAATCTCCTCAGTGGCATTTCAGACATGTGATAGAGGGGTAAATGGTCAAATTTAATGCAACACTCATTCACAATTAATTGCCTTTAAGTAAATTGAGACGTGCATTTTCAAAGCTGAGCTGTCACATATTGACAAGTGTAAGCTTAATTGGGTGTGTGGGTGTGAGAGAGATACTGAGTGAATGTGCAACACATTCTGATTAGCAAGTCATTGGTAGCTTGGTTAGTGGCCCTTCGCTTCAAACTATGACACTCTAGGTACCCCTCTAGCATCAGTTTTGCACATACAGGGCTGTTCTATAGCTATCAATGGTGTGGTGTTCCAGTCGACAACATGTAAGCCTGGACTGATGGACTAATGCTGTTTATTCTGTTTCTATGCAGTTAATAGACCAACGCAAGAGCTTGTTACCACTCATGACTGGAGCTAAACTCCATTTTGAGCCCAGTCTCCCAGTTTATCCTTATCGCTTGTTTCACTCCCTGTGTTCTATGGTAGCATTTCTGTGCAGTTAACCCCTTTTTTTTATAATTTACTGTCAGTTTCCACTTGTTACATGCATACAGTGTCTTTTAAAAACGAAATGCAGTGTTCACAGGTGGCTCAACATTAATTTAGTAAGATTCTGTTTGAGGAAATAATGACATAAATTCTTGAATATATTAAGACTATTAAAATATATATTAAATAATATATTATATTTGCATGAATATGTGGCTGAGGATATTTAATAGAGAAAAACAAGTGATAAGGATGAACAGGGAGACTGGGCTGTAATGGGAGTTTAGCTCCTGTCAAGAGTGGCAACAAGTTGGTTGGTCTAAAACCTACAAGGAAACAGAATAAACAGCATTAGGCCATCAGTCCAGGCTTATACTTTTTCAACTAAAATATTACCTGTCACTATTGATATGTAGCACAGGCAAAACTGACACTATAAAAGGATACCTAGAAGTTGCATTTTGAAGCGTAGGTCCACTGAACAAGCGGCCGTATTCGGCGGGTTGGGAATGAGAATGCGTTAGAATGCGTGTGCATGCATGTCGCCAATCAGCGGGATGAAGTCAAGATCTTATACGACACCATTAGATGTGTCACAAACCAATTCATACGCCATCTCCCAAAACCCGTTTCATTACCACCATCATCCACGGAGCTCGCACAAGCCCTCACAATCACGCATGTCTCCATTGATTAGATCTGTTGCTTGTTGAGCAGTGAATCGTTTTTCCTGCACTCTGAGGAAAATAAATGTATGAAACATTGAGTGGGTATGAAAACACTGGAGAAACCTTTTGCATTGTGGATAAAAAGGTATATGCATAATACAAAGAACAACAGTGAATTATGTATGATGAGAAATAATGAGGAAATCTATTATTTATTATTTTTTATAGATTACACTTTTGTTCATGCAAAGAAACAGCTAATTGAAGGGGTTATGCTGTGTGTTTGCACGGCAAATAAAAGGCTAATGTGACATATATCACAGAGTTGTATATCATCTCATACTGTGGTGACTGAACAGTTTAACCCATAACCTGTGCACATTATTTCTTCCAAGTAATTATGAAAGAGTCGACCTCGCTTCATGTCAACAGTTATGGTAGTTGTTGAATGAAGGGAGAAGACAATTATGAAAATGAACATATACAGCAAATATTACAAGAGGAAATCATAACAAGCTGCTATTCTTAGTCTGGTTTTTTTCAGTCTTTCAGCTTCATTTGTCATTGTTTTTTCATTTCTCTATAAAACTTAATGCACCAGAGATAGGATTTACATTAGTTCAGCGGAGCAGTGTAGACAGACAGCAAAACTTAGAAAGTGTTTAAAAACATGCACATATGCTTAGACTGAAGACACTATACTGTAGCTATTTTTTTTTTTTTTTTTGCAAATCTCCAGTTTTTAATTTTATTTGTAGTGAACTCTGTCTCGGCAAGATGTTCTATATTGTTGTTTTTTCCCCCCGAGATCAACGTGAGCCTTATCACAGTGTGCCGTAGTCAAAGAAGAACTATGTAAGACACGGCTGGAATGAAGGGAAACAGAGCACATTTACAACAGC
Organism: Scomber scombrus; assembly: GCF_963691925.1. Taxonomy (NCBI): domain Eukaryota; kingdom Metazoa; phylum Chordata; class Actinopteri; order Scombriformes; family Scombridae; genus Scomber; species Scomber scombrus. Next base: position 7,936,304 of record NC_084974.1, read on the forward strand.
AGCTAATTAGGATTCCTCTTGCAAGGCATATCGCACATTGCCACCCAGCGTGATATACAGAGGTTGAAAAAGAGACTGCAGTAAAGAGACCATCAGAAGCTATTTGTCTCTTAACTGCCCTTGAATGTTAAAGTTCAAGATACAATGCAATTTTCATTAGCGCTATGTCATAATCCCTTGTAAGATATTATTCTGTAATGAGGTGATTTATCTCTTCTTCAAACTACCTCCTCTCTATCAACACTGGATAAAAAACAGCTTGAAGAGACGTGTCGATGAGGCCCCTTAACTTTGCCAGGTGATGCTTCAGACAGGAGTTCATGCAGTAATTACCAGAGGTGGGTGGTTAAAGTTTCAGTATGCAAACCTTCTGAGCGTACGTGCATTTTTAAAATTTATTTTTATTCTACAACAAGCAAAGCAATGAGCACAAAAAAAAAAAAAAGCATGTGTATGTCTTTGTATTAAATCAGTACCTGTGAAGTTAAATTCACTGAGAAACATTCCCCTGGTGCCCCACAAAGCTTGAAATGAAAGTTTCCCCTAATTATTGTTTATTTTTAAACTTGAATTAATAAAGCACTGTTTGCCCACATATATCAAGCTACACTCTGGGGGAAAAAAAAAGAGGAAAGAAAAAAGAACAACTTGAAAGCACACAAGGAGAAGCACGCTCTGCAAGTGAAATAAATATCGATATGTGCTCAGCTCTCATTTGCTTGTATGTGTCCTACACTTAGAAAGAGTCGGTAGCATCTGACTAATGAGCTGTGAGTGAATCTTTCAGCACCTGAATATTTAAAGCTCCTCTTCATTGGGGAAATCATGTGTGAAGTCTCTTTACATATATGTATATATAGTTAAAACTCAATATATTTTATAAATAACATCTCCTGCTTTCTATCTCAACAACTTCATATCATGCCTAAAGCCAAATGATATGAGGGTGTTCATGTGGGTTTGATGTCTCTATGACACGTGGCAGTGCCTTTGTGCATTCTTTCGCACACCTGTGTATGCCTCCTAGGTCACTAATCCTCTTATTAAGTCAACCTTTACCTTGCGATTAGTGTCCTGTCTGAAACTATCAGTTGCAAAGAGAGATATCTCTACGGGGTAGAACATTTCGTTCTTTTTGGAGGCACAGCACATCCCAAGAGATTTAAGATGCGCAGAGAGAAAACAGCAAACGCACGACAAAAAGGGAAGAAATAATCACTGCTGATTTACGCCTCGAACAGGCTTTACAGTTCCAAGGAATTTGTTTATGAGGATAAAAATGGAGAACAGATAATTGGCTTGAGTCCTTCTTAGCCTCTAATATGAAAGACTGGCGGGTGCTCTTGAACAGACAATCCTCTCGTGATTGTGAAAAATGCTTGACAAGTCTGTTAAAAAAAAAGAGTATTTATTCTGTTTGACAAGCGGTACTGCATGTTAAAATCTCTGTTCATTGGATCGTAATTTGGATTTGACCCTCAGGTATTCAACTATATCCGCTTCGCATTCTCATTTGCATGTTTATTGCCTGTCAAAGATTGACAGTACTGTATAAGACTGGCTTTCAAGAATGCGGCGCTTCAATAGTGATGTCAAAGAGGGTAGTTTACCTTCGACAGCTGATGGTAAACATCTGCTTTGAAATCACTGTGTCGGTGTGGCCAACAGAGTACTGCACTTAAAACATTTTTACCCATGAGCAGTGCAGTGGCAGCAGCTGAAAGCCTCATGCGACCTCTTGGTAATATGCAGAGGCAAAATATACAGAGAGCAAAATTCAGCATGTTGGCAGGGGACCTCGACACCCACTTCATCCCACCACCCACACTGCACACAGATGGTATGAACAACCTCTTCACTCAACCGTGATTTCTCAGTAATTTGAGTTTCAAACGACGCTCTTCTAAAGTAACCATTAAAAAAATTTGAAGGAAAGGAAAATAAGGAAGCCCTAAGTGAGAGGAAGTAAGCGAGAGATATGGAGAGGTGTATACTGAGTCGACAGAAAGGTGGTACAGTATCTGACAGAGCAGGATGGCTGACGAATGAGGTCTCCCACAGTCAAAAGCTTTGCTAACCCTGGCAGTCCCCATGAGGCAAGGTATGACAGCACACTATGTCTATTAAAACATCCTCTCTTTATTACTACATCTGCATGCAGCACGTTCCATCCCTCCAACGCGCAATATTTTCCTGTGCAATTCAATTTATCATGCACACACGCTGACAACCACTCTGTCACACAACCACAATGTCAAAACAATTACAGCTCACAGAAAACAAGATTGAGTGTGTGAAGAAGCTCTGCTCTCCACTCAAGCAGCAGCAGACCATTAGCCTTTCATTAGCGCAAACTAGCACAGAGTTGGAGGAAATGCGTGTTTAATTGTATTGTGCACTGACAAATGAAGAGATATGGAATGCCACATATGGGTTGTGGTGTTTCTTGTGTAGCTGGCAGAAAAGGATATAGTTGAAGTCTTTATGGGAACTTAACAGTAGATCGTTGCACACACCGTACATGCATGTGTGCGCGCACATGCATGTATAGCTTAAGCGTGACATTGGAGGAAAGGAGTGTAAATGTGAATATCTAGGCCAGCAGTGATGAGTTTCCAGTCCCTGCAACACTAACCACACTATGATCTATTTCTACATTGCCACTGGAGCCTGCCTGCCTCATACCATACAATACACTGTACATACGTATGTTAATGTGTGAGTGTGTGTGTGTGTGTGTGTGTGTGTGTGTGTGTGTGTGTGTGTGTGTGTGTGTGTGTGTGTGTGTGTGTGTGTGTGTGTGTGTGTGAATGAATGCTTGAGTGGCTGAATGTGGGAGTGCTGACTACATGGCGGGGGTCCAGATTAACGTAGGATGTCTGGAGAAGCCAGCGCAAGGACGTTTAATATTTTAATCTTCAAGAGTGGCTGGCATTTGCAGAAAGCTTGTGTCAGTCGTATATTTTTTTACAATCATGTTTGGTAGCTACAGCGAGTTTTATAGTGCAGCACACAATGACACTGCCGGTAATTTAACAGACGCACATATAATCACATACACAACAACACACCCCACAAGCTAACAAACCAATATGTACCCAATCAATCTTATCTGTTCTGCACACGTGTGCGCACACATACACACACTTACAATGCTTATGGGCATAGAGTTGATTAGCAGTAACCTAGTTCAATAATACCCACCACATGTAGGTCACTATACTCTAGGACCCGGGTGTGTGTGTGTGTGTGTGTGTGTGTGTGTGTGTGTGTGTGTGTGTGTGTGTGTGTGTGGTCATTATAATAGGGTTGCAGTAAACCTGCTGGATGGCAAAAAGCAGCAGGTCTGCCAGGCCTCTTGCTGGGGCTCAGTTTATAGAGGTCAAACGTCATCTGTACTAACACATCGGAAACCTTTATACTGTATATTTACACTCAGATCCATGTAACTATCGCATACAATACTAAATCACATCCATGTTATAGAAAATCATGTTCTTTTGCTGGTTGCTGGTTGAGACAGTGAGATTAAAACCTCTATCTTTGCCCTAACAAAGCAACAGTAACATGCAGGATAGATAGATAGACAGGGTATCTGTCATTTATAACCGCTTCTTTGAAAAAATGAACCAGCTCTTCAGAACAGGTGCGCAGACGGCCCAACGAGATCCAGTTGTCTGATCTGACAACACCTCACACCTCAGACACTTACCATTCACACTGAGTAAACTTCAACGTAGCCAAGTGTGGTTTTTGCCAGATGGCCGGTACACAATGTTTACGGATCAAAAAACACCATTAGTTTATTTGAAGCTGCGGGCCAGCTGGATGTTGATTCCTGTTGGCAACAAGATGTTAAAAGAACGAGAGAAATTTGATGTTGGGGACAGGGGAACTGGGTTTAAGTCGTGGATAAATAATGAATAAGCCCTGGCAGGCCTCGGTTGGCCGTGTAGCTAGAACACGAGCTACTACAGGATGTGGTGCTCCGTGCATGAGAGTTTCACAAAGTTCAGCTCAGGATTTTTTTAAAATGATGTTATTTATTTTTAGGCACAATAGTCACAAGGTGTTCCCCTTTTTCGACATTTCCTCTGTGTCTACCTGTTTGAAGGGTAGATTGTCCACATCTTCTGCTGTATGCCAAGCTGGCCTCAGTTCACTGAGACGGCAGCACTCCATTAAGAAGTGATATAAAGGGAATTGATACAAAAAAAAAGAAAGAGAAAGAATTGATGAATTGGTGAACTTCACACTCCCCTTACGGTAGCAAGCACTAGTTGAGAAACACAGCAAAAGATGAAAGGACAATTTGTACCCGAACCTAGGCGTGCTTAGAAATATGAGCTAGTATAATGAGATTGTCTAAAAATGATCTCCCCGAGGAGGATAAAGATGAAGAACTTCTCTCCTATTGGAATCTATTAGACCAAAGAGGATTACCACCCCAAAACTGCTTTTTGTTGTGATGAGTTTTTGTTTTTTTTTGTCAAAACTGTCAAGCAATTAAAAATATAATCTTGATTAATAACATGATTGTATGTAATTAATCATGATTAATTGCAAATGTATTTAATATTTTAATATGTTGTAATTTTCCCCCAGTTAACAATTTTTAAGTGCAGTGAGGTTATATTTAGAAGAGTGGACACGAGAAGCTTCATACAAATGTACTAATCAAGTTGAGGTAACTGGAACATTAATTAAAAATATATTCAGTTGTGAGGGAGTTTGATTCACTCACACAGTATGGCTGTGCAATACTGAACACAGAAAACACTAAATTGGACGTTGATTGTAAAATAGATAGCACAAATAAGAGAGGTAGTCTCATACCACTACTTCTTTCCATTGAATCGAGTGCAGTCTTTTCCATATTACCAGGGCTAATGCTGTTGCCATTAATTGTGAGCTTGACTTGCGTGTAATATTGTAGGCTGTATGCACTCTGATAATAACTAAACTGTCTGATAGTAACTGTACAAAGCCATAGTTTTATTGATTCAATTCAATTTAATTAAAGTTATCTCCAGGCACTTAATTTAAAGAGATCCAACATTCCCACATGAGCAAGCACTTAGGGACAGCAGCAAAGAAAAACTCCCCTTTAATGGGAAGAAACCTCGAGCAGGACTGGGCTCTAGCTGGGCGCCCATCTGCCTTGATTGCTTGGGCTGATCTTAGAAGGCCATCTGGAAATGTTTCAAATGGAAGTTCCCATTCAAGAGACGTTTCTCCATCATTGACCAATTCAAAGAATAAAGTGACTACAGTGGTGTGCAGCATATTCTGCCCTTTCCCAACCTCTGATTAGCTCTGACCCTGATATTGTTTACCCTAATCCCTCACCTGCATTAACAGCATTATTATTTTTAATGTCGTACACACATTAAAGTAAGTACAATTAATGTGTTATCAAGCTACATTTGACAGCCCTGATTAAAATACACATTTGATCAAAGGAAGCGTTAAAACAATTTGTGGGGCGAAGGCTATTCCCAAGGGTTGATTCATAAAGGTATATCCATAAATAGTGATACACACACACTCACACCCAGTCCCTCCAACAAAGAAACTTCAAACAGTGTGATCTCATAGGTTTACCACAGCTATAGACTCAGTGGTAAATGTAATACAACAGTCTTATATACTATAATAACGGTTAGTAATTAATTCACACATACAGTACACAGTTCTGTATACAGTCCAGTAATGGGAGTTGCAGCCTTCCTGCCATAAGGGGAAGCAAGAGACAAATCAATCAAACACACAGACATCACAGCATATGACCAACCACTGCTGGGAATTAAGTCCAGTAACTTGTTGCTGTACTAATGACCATGCTACTGCCTTGCTCTCTTTCTCCACTCTCCAGTGCATACCACAGGGGACTTATGAGAACACAAAACACATGCACTGTCCCACTCACAAACACAGCTTGCAGCACAGAAATAATAATCTACCTTTACTCCTCTCGGTTTTGAGAAAAAAACAATAATTACAAAATCAATGAGCATTCTCTGAGGCACATGGTGTACACACACAGAATGGGCAAATGCAATACCATCATCATGTTCAGGGCATCTTAGCCCGGGTTTCTCATGTGATGATAATACCTCCACCACCTGAATTTAGCTTATTGACTGGGAAGGCAGCTTTAAAAAAACCCTCATATAGCAACCTCTTTTTAATTGGCGAACTGGAAACTGCCATCGATGGTAACTCACCTTATTCACTGGGTGTCAATGAAAGTGTTTCCTCTATGATCTCACCTTGTTTACCTCAATCACGGTTTTGCTGAAACAAAACGCCCGCCACACTTGGCTCTATTTGTTTATCCCGATGGTGCTCCAGCCTGCTTGACTGTCAGATTGTCTCTCTGACCTACATGTTGCCATTTGGAGGGATTTCCACTTTGTAGCACAGACATGCACCGAAAAAAAAGAATTTGCAAATGCACTAACATGTGCACCCACGCATACTTAAAGGAACAGCGCACAAGCATTTGCATTATGTAAATAAATTCACCTCCATTAATATAATGCATGCATACCTGCACATGCATCCAGAACTAAATGCTAGAAACCTGTAACACGCTTAAAATATCTCTCTAATGAGTTAATGAGGCTCAAACATGTAAGCAAGAAATATCACTGCACAAATACAGTACATATGATGTGCTGTGTGGATAGAGATTAATCAGATTATAGGCAGATTGTCACAGGGGCCAGTGCATCTGGCACTAAGCTTGGCCTGCAGGCATGCTCTGATCCCACAGTAGAAAATGCAAAAACAGCTTTTGTTTGAAACCTGCCAGCTTTGTAATCAAAGTAGAGAGGAGAAATCTTCTGCATGAGTGTGCCCTCTTATTGAGTTCTTTTTTAAGGACCAAAATAAGAGATGATGCAAGAAACACTTGCGTAATAGCTTTGTTTGTTGTGAGATTGGATTCAGGCTTCTTGTTGGCAAATAACTAATCAGGAAATAAGTCTGTATGAATTTATTATTCTACTCTCAAACGTGGCAAAACTAGTGCTTAAGTATAACAAGCTTTGTCCAAAATTGAATAAGACCAGGATACAGTGGCACTGCCAAAAACAGCCACTGCAAATGCCATTTTGTGCTAGATAAATGTGTTAGGATATTGCAAGTGCATTTGGTTTTATTGCAGTTCCACACAATGCATGTGCAAGGTGTTGTGTGTGAACCCATGCCATAAAGAATTCAGGTTCTTCTGAAGGTGAAACACGGGGCCTGCATGCTGTCCACTGAGTGCACAAGCCATGAATATCCTGTCAACAAACAAGCCTGAGCGGAGAGCAAACATCGGGCTTCCAGCTGTGTGTGCTGCATGCTGTATATGTGAACATGCTGGCTGATTGTTGGCTGCAGCCCAGAGGATCCCCTCCTCGACAATGTGACTGAGCCGAGGGTATAGAGCGCTGAGCTGAGGGGTCTTAATTGGCGGGCTCCCATGCTGCTCAGCAGTGGGGCATTGGAGGCTGAAACTCCTGCGTGTCTCAGAAGTGGCTTTCCCTTATGATTGATTTTAATTATGGCCTTCTCTGCAAATCCTGGCTTTCCTGGGTGGGCAAGCTAACGTGCCTGGTGGAGGCTTAGATGAGAGGGTAAAGCACAGTAATATGCTGTGAGCAGACACAAACATAATCACAAACGCACATACACACACACACACACACACACACACACACACACACACACACACATATAGGGAAACAACAAGTAATTTGCAGACAAACACATACAATTTTTTATCCCCATCCTGCTGTTGAACAGTGGATATGGGAGTTTGACAAAACCAGTCAATTAAGGAGGAGTACTGGCTTCCTCTGGAGGAAGCAGATAGGAGAATATTGGAGAGGAGCGGAGAGACAAGAGGAGAGGTAACAAAATGTAATATAGGGAGGATGGTGGTGGGAATGAAAGGAAGGGACCGGCAATGTACATGTAAAAAGCTGTGGAGAAATATGTGTCCTCGACTCAACTAAATCATATAGATATCTGTTCAAAAATGAGTGAAGGAGAGGTAAAATAAGTTCCCATGGGAATATCATCTGCTCTACATGCGTGACGGAAGCCAAACAAAAGTGGGTGCCAACTGTGAGTATATACAAGCAAGAGGGAGCGAAACATAAATCTGGAGAGGGAAACAGACGCCGGGGTTGCTTGTGAGGTCTGAGAGAGAGCATTAGACACAAGTGTAAAAAAAGAGCACAAATGGCAGCTTCCACATGTGGAAAATGCATAGCCTGGAGCACACTGACATTTCCACCCACCCAGTGATCAATCTCTTTCTTCTCTCTCTCGCCCGCCCTCCCCACATCGCTCCTCACTATGCCTCTCATCACTCTCTCTTTGCCAAATCATATGAGGGCGATTTCTTTTCAAGTGCCAGATTGTGTGTCATAGACAAAACTGGCATCATGTCTCTTTGTTTTCCATAATGAGGTGGAACAAAGGTTAAGTGTATACATTATGTTTTCTAAAAGCCTTGCATTTGGGCTGTTCGTCAGTAACCAAACCAAGACACCTGGCAGATGTTGGCAACGAGGGGACCGGCTATTCCTCAGCATTAAATAAGCTTTTCCTTACTTGCTAGCTCTTCCCAGTAGCTAATGGGATTTATTTTCCTACTGTGCTTTATGCTTTCTGACAGTGACACATGTTTAAGCCCCCAAATGCTATATCACTGTTAAACCCTAATGCACACTATACACGTGAATATAAACACATGCATGCACATGAAAAAAAACACACGTTTTAATAGCATTCAAGCTCAAATTCAAACAAAGGTCTTGTTATCGGATAAAAACAGACGTGCTACATAAGCGCGCCGACACAAACGGAATCAGACGAACCCCAGTCTGGAAAATGCGGTGAGCCCAGTTGTACACACACACACACACCTCTTTGTCAGCAGTACCGTCAGAAAGCAGCAGGCGTGCACTCAGAAACATGTCCCTTAGGTTCTGCCTCTTTTGTCTCGGCTGTGATAGCGTGTCTTGTTTCTTGTATCCTGTGATCTCTCCCTCTGTTTCTCCTCACACTTTACAAACACAACATTTATCACTCCCTTTCCGCCCTCCATATGCTAGATTAACCAGCTCTGAATCAGAGATAAGTCAGGCATTATGGAGCTGTAGATCGTGCACCATGTCTAACTGTTTTTAGACTCATGCTATCAATAGACTTCCTTAAGATTAAAGGACGTTGCTCAAAATATATGTGTTTTTTTGTCGTTGTTTTTTTCCCACCTGCCTGGAAAAGAAAATTCAAGTTCTTGGGTTGTGGCATGCTATCATACTAAATGATGAAGGTTTCTCCTGTTATATTTTAGTCTTACTGTCAAAAAAGTATTGTGGAGGCACAGTGTAAAGCACTCCACTTCTTCTGTGGTACGGCTCTTACATAATCAAAACAGTCGTGATACTGTAAAGGAAGGAATCACTGGGGTTCACAGACCCTTTGTTTTATAATCAAATAATTCCCATTTAACTTGACATCACTGATCTCTACAGTAGGTTTCCTTGCAGTGCTGGTACAATCCAACCTGACCCTGTTACCACAGTGACTGACATATTCTTGGGGAAATGAAAATAAGGTGGGTTGCTAAATTTAGTGGTTAGTGATGAGACATTTCTGTCTGAATATTGTTCTTAGACATTGAACTGCGGGAACAAGGCCACGCAAGTTTTGGTAAGGTGTTACCAAAGTCATCCTTCCTTCTGATTTGTGCTCTGTTTTGCAGAATAGTGCCAACTTGTAGCTCAACCGCATAGATACGAAACCTGAGAGCTTAAAGGCAAGCTAGTTATACTTTACTTTTACTCCTGCAAGTAGGAACTGGCCCGAGGATGGAGCTACAAACAGGCAGAGAGCAACTGAATAGATGCTAATATTGCAAAGTATTGATGAAACACTGAAATAAATGCAAATAAATAAGTAATTGAGGATAAATCATGGCTTCATTACTCAATACACCCCTCACCTTCCACTGTATGTGCCTTTTTCAGGTTTTCAAATGTGCCCCAAAAATGATTCATATGGTTACAAATGCATCAGTAACATTATTGAGGTTTTGGATGACACCCTTGCACTAGAATTTGTTCCTGCCTTTTTTTTCTACCTTGCTGCTGAGATAGATCTTGTAGTAAATGGTTAGTGAAAAACAAATAATATAAATAATCATACAAATGTTTGCAGCGACTCCATTTAAGTGCAAAAAGAAAAAAAGAAAAAAGATGTAAATACACCACAGTCAATCAAACATTACATTAATGACAGAAATTTCACAGCTAATGATAATGGGGAAAGTTCATTACCATAATTTAAATATGAATATTCTCTAGAATGACAATTAATTTGCACCACCACCATGATCATTATTTCCATTATTGTCTTCCTCATCGCTATTGCCATTATCATCACCATGGCCATTATCACTCGTCCTCAATTTTCCATACACAGGGTTAAATTCTTGATGATAACTACAGTTTCAAACTGACAGAGAGCCTGCAGAGAATGGAGATGAGTGTGAGTAGGTCTATCATATGTCCTTGGGGAAAAAGTGCAATGGCTCCATTATTGTCAAGTCTTTTTTTTTTTTTTTTTTTTGGGGGGGGGTTTCTCTCAAAAAACTTCAGAAGTAGCTTTTGATAAATGAATAGCAAGATGTTTCATGGGAGAAAACTGTAGGAACTCCTGGAACTTCTTTGTTGCATCTTCAACTTTTCATCACTCAAAGTCTGCCTTTGTAATACCACTGTGACATAATTCTGGAAAGCTCCGCTCTGCTAACGGTTTTCTCATACTGAGTCTCTTCAGTGTCGGAAAAACAACACAGATATGGTGCAACGGGCCGTAACTGTTTCTGAAAGTCTAGGACAAAGAGCAAAGAGAGACAACCTGGGGGAAAGAACTCTGCTCACTCAGAGAGAAAGAGAAAAGGAGAGTAAAAAAGGAAAAACGCAGCTGGTGCATATGTGTCCTAGCTCAGCCCTCTAAAACACTTCTAAAAAAAAAAGTATAAGAGTTTAGTTAGTGGCCAAAAAAAACACACTTCACCATTAAAAGTTCAAGTTGCAGTAGAAAGGTAAAGCTTGAATACATGAAAGTCATTTGAGGAAGAGAGAAGCAGAGGAAACCATAAAGAAGCAGATTTACTCAAAGTATCAGGTAAACACATTTAAAAGTTTTCAGGAATAAGGTGTCTTGGTTGATTACCCAAAAGCTATTCTCTGAGGAGGCAAAAATTTCCCTGAGGCCTGTCCATGACAGATTTACATTTTTTAAAAGCAGCTTAGTTTCGAACAATTGAGACGTCAAAATAAGAGAGAGATAGAAGAGCGGCGAAGACGAGACGAATTATGAACGGAGTAAGAGTAGAAGTGAGAGGAGCATGAAGCACAGAGCACAGCAGGAGTCTGGAGGGCCAATTTGGAAATACTGACAGCAAAGCTAGGAATGCTGTTGTAGGAACACGACACATATAGTTGGTGGACCACTAATCGCATATCATAAAAAAAACTCAGGAGCAAATTCACTGAGACAGCACAGCATGTGGGATATACATATATTCTGCATATTCCGACTCAGCTGCTTGAGGTAAGATTTGTTTTTTTTGTGTTATTTTCTAAAAATGGTCACTTTATGACCAGTTGTGAGCACAAAATGCATGATTCGCTTAAAGGCTGATAAAGCAAAGCAGGCCCAAAAGAATCATTTGCATCGGGAGTGTTCAAGGAAAAAAAACAGTGTTGGGGAAGTTACACAAAACATGTAATCTTGTTAATTTTTTAAAAAGTAATGCATTATGTTACTTAATTAGTCCCTGTGGAAAGTAATTGCACTACTAGTTACATAACTTTTGCGGTACTCCTTAGCAACGCCGATGATGTGTAAAAATAATATATCAACAGATAAAATAATATGAGTCTTGACCATCATAACACCATATTGTACAAATAATAACTGCCTCAAAATCATATATTGACAATCTGTTTCTCCTCTGAGTCAGCACCAGACTGACGCTGCTGAAGAGCTTCTACATGAGTGCACTAGATGATGTTTCCATCCCAAACACTAACGCATTACATTACTGCGTTACAGCTAAATGTAATGTGATTACAGTAACACGTTACATTGTAATATGTTACACCCAACACTGGAAAAAACCCTTTCCTTGCCTGACAGCAGTCATTTTGTACTGCTGAACCCTACCCACAATGTTTCAAATCCACAAAGAATGGACTGTGCCCACTAATAGCACTGTGAATTGTGTCACATTTCTTTTCTCTATTTGCCCCGTTTTACGGTCCTATTCACAAACGATTTTGCGCTAATGATATGACGGTGCAAACACGCCCATAAAGTTTTGCTGCTGACTTCAATTTGCTCTTGTTTTGCATCTGTTTGAGTGAGCAGAGCTGTTTCTATGTCAGGCTTTTATCCACATTTCAGCACACAGATTGGTCCATAATGAAAACTGCAGAGGGCACAAAAGCATCAAATTGCACATCTTTAATTAACAGAAGTGCACACACACAGCTCTCCACCATCACAAACCAACTTTCATGTATTTTGCTTCTTTTACTTCTCTTGTATTTCACATCTTGAACATAATCTTCTGAAATGTAGCAATACAATTATTATTGTATTATGCAGGTCTAAAATGTCAAGATTAAGCATCCAGTCTGGGGTCAGCCCTATGTTCCCCCATTTCTAAGAAGATTTCCTCCCATCAAAATTAGGCCCTATATTTCCTTAGGCCTACATTCCCACAGCACAGGTATGGCCATTCCCTAATGCACATAACGTGTTGTTGTTTTTCATCTATGAAAATGCAGCATCATACAGCAGCTGAAAAGTATAAGTGTGTCTCCAAACTGTAGAAGAGGCTGTGTGCATTTATGCACATGGCACAACAGCAATAACTTTATGAACACCAGATCAGTCAGGATCTAACATCAATTAATGTTCTGTGTTTTGTTCTGTGTTCCAGGTTTATATGGTGAATTGTTTGCAATAAACAGCTCCGTCAGTGCTGTTATTTTTATTTTTAAATCCGAGATAAGCCCACAACATCACTTGATCCCCCCCATGTCTGACTGTAGATTTCATCCTTAATATCATTTGGTATCAATTTAATATCATCCAATGCCTCACAAGCACAAAGTTTTGCAGAGAGAGAGAGAGAGGAGAGAGTGTATACACAGTTAACCCCAACTATCTCAAGACCCTAATAACCACGGTTCAAAGTTAACTTTTGTAGTGAATATTCTAATTTTACCAGCCACTCAATAGATTACCATTGTTATTTTTTGGCCGGTGGCTGGTGCTAATCGTGTGCCCTGCTATTGAAATCACTCTAATTGCGTGTGGCATGTAGCCTGGGCTTTTTGAATTGGACTTTTCTTTTTTGCAACAGGGTTTATTTACACGAAAAGGGGCCAATTTTGTGCCAAATGTATGAATATTACCTCATTTACATACATGCAAATGGAACAGGCGCACCATGACGCTTTTTGCTTGGCAGCACAGTTTGCGGGTGTTTTGTGAATTACACGCCACCTTTTGTATCATTTGCACAGGTTTAGTGGCTGCAATAGCTGCACAATCCTTTTGTGGAATTGGCCCAATGCCTCCATGCCACCATGAGTGACATGTTACAGTAATTCAGGGGAAGTCGGGGGGCTGAATGGCATCACCTGAATGTTACGTTGTCAAAATAATGAGATTTGCATGCTATACTGTTTGCAAGTCTCTTGACAGGCACCAACACTTTCCTCTCACTGTGTAGAGTCAGTGAATAGCATACCTATCCTATGTTGTCACTTTGGCAGAAGTCGTTAGTGAATGTTGGCCTCAGTCTGAATCTGAATAAAAATAGAAGGGATTTGTGTCTAAGACTTGGATGGGTGCAGCTACTGTGAGTCAATCCTAACAGAAAAAAGGTATTATAGAGTGACAGTGAGAGGTTATTTGGTTTTTACAAAATCAGAACCCTATTTTATGCTATAAGATGCCTTGAGAGTATTACAATTAAATTGATGCCAAGAAAATGGTATTGAGAACTATTCTAATGAGATTTCTGTTTGTATTCATTAAACAGAGAACATAGAGCAGAGTTTAAAACACATATAAAACATACAGGAAATAATCACCTCATTCCTGAACATAGTTTTGACTTGACTTTGACAAGATCTACTTGAACGTATGTGTGCCAAAAAATTATTATGTTGAAATCCTTAAAATGACATGTACTCCTCCTCCCAAATTAAAAAAATCCAGAATCTCCGAATATGTAAATATTTTGTTTTCAGAAGTTTTATTGCTGGACACAAGATGTCTCCTACTTCACTGTAAAGTTCATTCTCAGTGTGTGTGCGCCAGCAGATGAATGTGAAAACAGCCTTCTAGTGTGGAGTGTGTCCTCTTGCCCTTTTGGGTGTATTCTGTCACAGCTGATTGGATAACCATAGAGGTTTCTAATCCTTTTAACCCTGGTACAGTGGGCTTCTCACATACTCACTCACTGTCAGTGCTAAACACACACACAAACATGAGAAAACGGACACACATCCAAACACACCGAGCATAAAAATGCACACGTATAAACACCAAAACTCCATTCTTCTCCTCATTTTTCTCGGAACAACACACATGCCACACATATCACACAACACCATCTTCTCCTCTATATGATTAGTTTTTTCCAGTCTTTGTTGCAGGGATACTAACAACTGAATGTAAATGCATCATTAAATAAAACAGACATTATTTTTGAGCAATGGCTTATAAGAATCTGAACCGAGCTGTGGTTAAATAGCTTGAGCGGTTTCCTTCCTTTGTTTCCTCTCTGTTTGAAGACACAAAGGAAGGCTGTTACTGCCATCTCTCCAAGGGACTGTGTATTTGTACTTGGCCACCTGTTCCTAGTCTTTGGGTACAATGTTTACTTCAGGCATACCACATTGCATTAAGTCCTCCAGTGCTGTGCAACAAAGCAATGAGATGCAAATGTCTGCAAAGTCCCGAATTCTAGGGGCTGCAATAATTAAGGAAATTGAAAAGTTAACAGAACTTAAATTAACTTTCCAAGCACATAGATGCTTATTTTACTCTTTAAAAAACAGTATGACCCTGCAAACCAAAAACAACTTACTCAATATCATGATTTGTGTGGATACAACAGAGCAGTGACTTCATACTAGATTTAATTTCAGCAGAATTTTACAAAACAGCAAGAAGACCAAAAAACTAAACAAAAAAACCACCACACACCCTGAAGCTTATCAACCACCACTTTATTTTAAAGATTTGATTCTCTCCTCTTTCACTGATGTGCTGCCCAACAAATGCTGGCAAATGTCACCCCTTGGCCTTAGGTGTTGAGAGCGCTTTCCCACAGACACCTTTTTTAAAATGTGAGTGCACCACAGTGCTACAGATACTTTAGTTTAAGTTGTGAACATTAGGTTTTTAATGAATGAGACAGGCTGTGTACTACTGGGTCAGACCAAGTTCTCTATGAGCCCATAGGTGTCAGCTGACAAGAAGGCTTTGTAAAGGGTCAGTGGTGCATTTTTTAAATTGTTTTAAGTAGAGTAAGGTTATGAATGGGGAGGCTTTCAGTAATCAATATCTGGACTACTCACTAGGGGGCCTGATTTAATTGGAAGTAATCGTACACCATGTCTAGATACAAGTGAGATTTTAGTAATTGAAAACAATGTTGCCCCATTGGGTCGAGGATTAAATTGAATTGAATGGATATAACTAATGGCTACAGACAAGCAACACTGATTTTGTTTCCTCTTTTTTTTTTTTTCCATTTGTCAGTGCAAATGCTGAAAAGCTCAATCCAACAAGCCTGTGCTGTGTGAACTGAAAAAGTATTCCAAACTTTTTTTTTTCTTTCTTTCTTTCTTTTTTTTTTTTTTTTTTACACCTGACACATTTATGCTGTACAAGTCAGAGGGGAACACAGAGCAAGTAGGCCATGGATTCATCTCCATTTCCTGAAATGCCAAATGCTCAAGAGAGAGACACTAATTCATCTCTTGCACCTGCTTCTTATCTCTGGTTCTTTTGGAGTGGGAAGTAAAACTCGATAGGATACTGCAGACAAAACATGTTTCTATTAAAGCTTACATCATGTCTAGAAAACAAATTCAAACTGTGTTCCCCCTGCTTTCTAAGATCTTACAAAGTAATTTGCAGTGATGGAGGGAATCTAATTTATCCTCCAACATCATCATATTTCATGTTTCCTTTGCCTTATTTTGCGTCTTTTTCAATCTTTCGCAATCTTCAAACATGTCTGCTATAAATTTCACAGTCCAACCAATCGTGTGTTCAAGTGTTTGCTGTTCTGGTTTCACTTCATTTACACTAAATGCAAAAATAAATAGAAACATAAATAAATAATACAATTAAATGCTTGACACATGCATGACAATTCAGTTTGCAACTGCTGCCTGTACCAAGATGTAGAATTATACAATTCAAAGAACACTCAGCTATTTTATGCTTAATGTTAATAGAATCAACGTATCCTGCATTAAGGATGACAACAAACCACTTGAATAGATCTTCCTGGTGATAATAAAAATGTCACTATGCATTATCCTTAGAAATAAAAAACCTTGGTGATGAATAGCAATGGGAGATTTTTTCTGCGAGTAAATCTTCTCATAAATAACACTGCCTACATTCGACATTTAGGAAAAAAACAATGACATGACTAAGAGGTTAATTGTCACAACATGCTGTTTGTATTGCTTGTCATAATAGTGCAGAATGTGTACACTACACCTTAAAGACAAAATTGAATTATATATATTATTGGCACTTGACTTCTACACTGAAACGCGGCTCAGCTTGGCGGGTGATGCTATTGAATGACAGTGTTCACGTTACTGTTAAGCAATTAGTTTGGGGGACTGTAACCCACTTAATATAATGGTTGTCTCATGACAGTGTGTCATCAGTCTGTGCAGAGCAAACGCAATAAGAGCAGCATCTGTGTTTGAGAGCTGACCATGCAGGGTAATTAATACATGAAGGTAAGTGATCACTGCTGGTACAACAGTGTGCCTGCAGGCTTTCACCGGGCTTGCTTGTGTACTGTAGGTTTGTTGTCGGTCAATTATTTTGCATATTCAAGAATAAAACTTTAATCCAAGTATCCAGTGGTACATTTTATGTTAAAAGCATTTGTTTATTTATTGGAAAAGAAATGAATATTTGTTAAAATGTCAATTAAAAGTCAGTGCAATTAGACACTTAATAGAATAAAGCAATAATTAATAAGTGACTTATAATTCATGACTCACCGACTCCATATAAAGCTAAATGTAATGGTAGAATGATGAAAACTAAACAACTAAACTGCCAATTAATGTGCAAATGTGATACATATGTGCTGCTCTCTAGTGGCCCAAGGGGCAGACAATGATAAGACAATTAAGAGAACTCAACACTATAATGTTGGAGTCACGATTCATGATTCAAACTGTGAAAAGTGACCTCACATCAGATACAACATTTCAAAATACTAAAGGAGTTGTCATATAAGTTTGAATGATATGTCACCAAGCGCTAACTGTGCCATCACACACATCCATAGAGCTCTTATTATCCTGTCATATGGCATTTTTTTCCTGTTTTGCTTGTAAAGTAGGTGAAGATTGCGGTCTAGGTCACCCACAGTGAAAACTATCATCCAAACCCTGCCATCATGGCTCAACATAATACTTTGCTTCACTGGTGACAGTAAAGAAAAGTATATGTCATCTAGATGTACAGCAAGTGTCACTGGTTCAGTAAGCAGATTTTTTTGCTGATCTTGGTAGAGATGGGAGGTAAACAATGAGTGTGCTAATCCAGGACTATACTTACTGAAGGCCTCTAATCTGCGTCAAAGCCATGTGGATTTGCAGCTGCAGGGACAGGAGTCATCACAGCTCAAACCCACATGCTGCAGCTTTAATTTGAATTCATCCTGACTGACTGATAGATTGAAATGTGTTTAACCTGCTTTCAGAGTTGCAGCTGACCTGACTTCAGATTGGGCACATTCATTTTATTCATATGCCCTGTCAGGGCTGACACAGTGCTCCTTGTGGATTAAAATTTTGAATTCAAATTCCTGCTTTGTTCTCTTCAGTTCTACATAACATCTAAATTTCTGCAAACCGGCTGGTTAATAGCAGTCAAGATTGAACCTTCCACTAAAGAGCTGTGCTGATTTTGTAATTAATCATGATGCAACACAAGTAATGACGCTGAACCTCTGAAAGATGAAAGCTCCATTACAGTGATAAAGCTTGACTGAAGAGTAGAACATATTTGCACAGTACAGTAAGAAAGACATACCCAAAGTGTTGCTATATTCTACACAGCAGTGCATTAAGTTATAAATTATAATTACTTGAAACATGCTCTTTGCCCTCTATATCATTTTTAACACTACATCTTAAGCCTGGGTGATAAAATGATAACAATATGTACAAGTGACAGACACTTCATTAATAGCAATAAGAAACCTGTTCAATAGAATGTTTGATAGTTTCACCTGAATACATTAAATGCAGTGTGCTCCCTCCCTGGCTCATAGATAGCCAATCATATCCCTTGATAATGGCGAGTGCTACGAGTGTCATTCAAACACCCAACCATCGCTATGTGACACGACAACTGAAACAGCGGGGAAGCAGTGTCGACACAGCACAGATCATTCAAAATTACCGATAATTATTGTTATCGACTGAAACATTTTATTTTGAATATTTTAACTTTATCGACCAGCCCTACTATGACTATAGCTCTGTTTCACTGATGTTTTAAGGTTTTCTGATAGCAATAAGAATACTCTTCCACTCTACTTCCACTGGCTTCATCCATAGGTAGCCAGAGGCTGTGAGAAATTGCTGAGTAGTTTAAACATGCACTTAAGAGACAGTCTGGTCTGCCCAACAAAAGCCTAGGTAAAGAGGGAAATGGAGTGGAATTGCTTTTAGGGGGAAGCATTGCTTTAATATTCAGTTGTATCAAAAAAGGCTCCTCTTATTGAGTTATTCACACACACACACAAAAAAAACACGTTGAAAGCACATAATGAAGAGCTGAGAGAGTCCTGGTATGTTTTCAGAGGATGAGCTTCCAAACATCAAACTACAGGCTGAAAGCATATCTGGTTGGGAGCCTTTGAAAGAAGCTCAGACAGCCCACTGAACTGGACTGGACTGTGAGTTTTCAGATGAGAGTCTGAACTCTGTTCATCTGCCGTGTCAAAAGACTTGGCTCTGTCTCTGCAGGCCGTTTATTCAGATCCTACTGACCAAGATGAAAGCTTCTGGAACTTCTGATGACTTCAAGCCGTTCCAGAAGACTTCGTAAAACTTTGCTGACTTGGCAATATATCAACCGAAACCAATGTCCCCGTGCCCCTGAAGCTTTCCCTTCACCTCTGCTCTGTCCCATCGCCAAAATGGGGACAAGACGATAATGACCCAACTGGCAGCCACTCAGCTCCCCCACTGTAGCATCATGAGTGGAAATGAAATTGATTTGAAAATCCTACGTCGGCCCAGGCTGGAACAGAAGGGATTATGTGCTGATTGTACTAATACTGTGTCCCTGCCCTCCCCCTCCCTCCCACCCTATTTCTCCCCATCATCCGCCTCTCTCTTCCCTCTATTTGTGTAACTCTTCCTTGGTAAGTGCTCTTTGGCCGGCAGTCTTTCCTCCTTTTTTCTGTTCAGTCCTCACACCAGTATCTCTTTTTTTCCCCCTTTTCTCTCGTCTGACTTCATGTTCACGTTGTTAAACAGGTTAAGACAGCACAGCTGGACACTTCAGTGCTGGCACAGAGGGGGGAAAAAGAGAGGGGGAGATTTGAGGAGGGAGATGAAGAGATAGAGGGACTGGGATATGCCTAGGGAGGCTCCAAACTGTAAAAAAAAAAAAAAAAAAAAAAAAAAAAAAAACTGCACTCAGATATGATGAGCTGTACAGAGAGATATAGAGACCCCCTGGGGAATGGACATCTCAAATTATGTTACACTGTTGCCTTCTGTGCAGAAATACAGAAATTGATCTGTTTTCCCTCCGTTTTCCTCAATCCACTTGGATTGAATTGTCCACAGTATCAATTTACCAAAGCTTTGTAGTGTCTGTGAAAATGAATACCTGCACTGCACTTCCGCCATAATTGAATGTGACAGCAGGAAATGTTGATTACAGATCTGTTCTATGCAAAAGTGGTGGAAATAAACATCATGCGTGCATCGATGTGGCCATGTTTTCATATCGACTTTAATGTTTTATGACAGTGTTTTCTATTAGTGTCAACCTCGACATATTTGCTTTCGCTAAATAAGGGCCACAACACTTGCTGTAATGGATCTGAACGTTGGCATTAGACCACTGCACATTTGTCCAACATAATTTGGGATGCTGGGCTGAGCAGATGGACTAAATTGTTTTCCGAAAGTTCTTATTTTCTAAGTGAATGACAAATCTAATGCATTTACAATTTCAAAATAAAAGATTCAAAGCCAGAATAGACAACTGGCTATAATAATGGAAAGGGCACAATATGTATCCAGCAATGCCATTATAGCAGTTTCTAATCTGTTTTTATGAATTTATTTAAAAATATGCTTTTACATGCTATGTCCTGCCATCATCACTGTAACCATGACTGGAAATATGTCAGTAAATTTGAGATGTTGTAATCCTTACTAATAACAGCATGACATTGGTTTATACAGCTTGATAAAAGAGTGATAAACAAGTTAAAATAAGTAAACTTTGTTTTGGTTTTATAGCCTCTCAACATGGTTCTAATGCATTTCATTTTGTATTTCAACCTTCACAACATGGCTTGCATGTGTTGTTGGATTGACAAACTGTATAAATTACTCTATTACAGAAAATAAAGTCTTTATTTCCATGTTGGAAAAATGCTGTTCTTTGGTGTGTGGCTAATGTACACACAGCACTCAAAGATGCATCAGCAATCAGAGTTCAATAGTTGAAGTTTTAATAATGCAAAAGAAAATAACACAATTCAAAAAGGCAGCACGAATTGTATTAGAACTCAAATTAGGCTATCATCATGTCTGAGCCTCTAGCAGAATTCACATACATAATATCTGGCTGACTCAAATTAAAGGCAGAGTTCTGGGGTAAATTTTGACAAAGATCCTCTGAGGCAAAGAACAAGTGCAGAATCATCTTCCCTGAAAGTAACAAGGCAGACAGAGTGTATTGTCAAATCACTGATAATTGACCCAGAGGAGAACAATCACACAGGCTGTGTCATTAATGCTTTTATAAGCAATTGTCAATTATCAGGGCTTTGTCTGACATTGCAACCTTCCCCTTAAGGCCACTGCCTAGTGAGGGAATCAAAAAAGCAATTAAAAAGTAAACTATTGTGACACAGAAATGACTAGGAGGAATGTGGGGGGTGGGATGTAACTTTCTTTTTCTATCTCCTCAGATTCATATTGTGACTCACCAAGGATGCGAGGGGATTGATTTCACTTGTTGGCATCATACTCGTAAAATAAAATTAAAATTAAAAAAACAACACAAAAGAGGCTAAGTCACCATGGAAGGGGGCTCTGACAAATTGTGTTTTTCATTGACCTAAATCTTATAGGTCTGAAACCCGACTGCTGGGATACAGGCTTAGATTTAACATGCTGGGGACTTGTGGTCATGCTTTAAAGGGGGCAAATGTTACTTCAAGCAGACACAAATGATCAGAAGGCCCCCTTCCCCTTAAGTGCAAGAAGACAGCTTGAGGACAAATGTAAAACCCAGACAGTCCGTAATCTTTGAAGTAATCAAAGAACCACCAGATCATTAAAATATTCGAAACCCCAGGACTCAACATGCTGACTTGGTTTTTTCAGAGAAAATAATGTTACTTAAGACCATATAGGAATCCCAGCAACCTATATTACAACCCAGTTTACACAAAATGAGCTGTAATTAACTTACCGCTGTAAATGATGGTGTGACAATGTTTATCTAAGCCAGTCGAACATACTGGCCACCTTCAAACGAGTAATCTCTTCAAGATTAACCCTTTGACGACCGATTTAGGCAAAGGACTTCAAAGGTTAAGTGTATAGCTAAATCTTTACAACTGAAGCTGACTTAACGGAGAACAAGCTAACCCTGAATTTCAGTCTAGTGCGATAGTACACAAGCTAGTAAAAGATCTGTTTAGATGCCCCGCTGTTCCCTATAGGCACAAACAATTGGTGTCAATATTTGGTTTATGCTGACTTTTGATAGAGTCGGAGGGAGAATGAGATTCCTGCGAGCTCAGCACTGTAGCACAATATGAAGTATTGTGTCTCTTTGTATATAATGAATATCGCACCCTTTGATAGTGCTTTTAAAAAAATGTACCACACAAATATTAAGTAAAGCATTAAATATTCTCATAGCATCAATTATTTTAGAGCCATTGTAAAGATTAAATATAAATCTTTGACAACGGTTTTCACAGTGAGCCAACATAGTGCTGCATATCTGAGCATTTTAAGCTTGAAGTGGGACTTTGTTTGCTTATTTATTCAGCATGACACAGTTTTGAGCCCCTGGTAAAAAATACATTTCCTTTTCTTATTTCAGTGGCGCGGCCTGCTGCTGTGTGATCTGTCACAGTGGTTGTTTGGCCACATGCTGTTTCTCTACTCCAACGTCTCTCTTCTTCTTGTGCCATGAATGTCAGGACTGCAGCCACAGGCTCCACTAAAGGAGCATAGGCTATATTACGCCCCCAGGTCACCAATATCCCGTCAGCCTTCACAAAAACCCAGCTTATGGAATCAGATACACTGTGTAGCTCGACAAATTACTAGCCGACGGCCTCCCACCCCTGCTCAAAGTTCACACATTTTAGCCCTCTTGTTTTTTTTTCCTGCTATGCTTTTTTTCTTCTCCTCCCCCCCTCGTATCCAATTTGTCAGGTGGAAACTGGGTGTGAAAAATGGTTGTGTTTTTCAATGGAGCCACAGGGGTCTGAGTTGCAGTTTATCGTTGCATGACTGACCAAAAATATAAGACTGATCACTAATGCCATCAAGATGCATTATAAACACTGCATTAATTGGGACACTTGGTGAGTGATTACTGCAGACAATTATTCAGAGATAATTTATCAGACATAATGGTAAAACAGTGAACTTGGGATGCAAGTGTTTTCTTGGAAAGGAAAATCTAATTTGGCCCTGGCTGAGTGCAAAGCCTGCCATCACCTTTCAAGGAAAACAGACAGGCTGGGTAACTAAATGGCTGAATATAGCAAAGACGCACTCAATTGGATTTGGAAAGTGAAACAAATAGCTGTGACCCTCCCGGTGAGTTCACCAGTAACTCAGTCAATTGACTAATTTGATCAGCAGGTACCTGAATGGATGGCACCTGTACGCCAGAAGGAATCCATTAAAGGGATTTATTTCTGCGTGCGTGGATATTTGTGTGTGAGCGTGTGTGTGTGTGTGTGAGGAAATGTGCCTGCGTGTCTGTTTGTGTGTCTGTGCCTGACAGGCTGTGTTAAAGGTCTAACTATCCTATAGGACTAATTGCATTCTATATTCTTGCACTCATTAGGCGAGACTGGGGTGGTACTGTAAATACAGCGTGAAAGTGGAGAGAGGACAGAGTGTAGAGCGAGGAAGAGGAAAAAAAAATCAATGTGATTGAGTGTTCTGTGTGCAGCCTATTATACCTCTGGACTTCCCTATATCCAGTTCTGTGGAGGTGGTGCGGGGCAGGGGGGTGGTGGTGGAAGGGAACTGGGGCTTTGTTTACCAAAAAAAGAAGCAAATAATCTAAATCCCCTTGCATTTTATAGCCTGACACAAACACATGGCTCAAATCACGTGGTCACTGACATCTGCCCAGCAGTAAGCAGTATCACAATACCACAGAGTTGGCAGCTTGCATTGTCTAGTAAGTGATTAAATGATCTACAAGGCTATTACAGACACAAAAACTGACCCTACCTGACAGACAAAACTGCATTTGGAGGCTGAAGCTTAATATTAATAGGGATGCAAATAGTTGCGTGTAATAATTAAGCCCTCCCCCCTGCAGGCTGCAATTAATATTTTCTAAACATCCCACAGCCAGTCGTACATCTAAAGAGGACTGCGCACTTCTTCCTCGCATCATTTCATTCATTTGTGTCCACATAGCCTTGTCTTTGCCATTAATGCACACACAAACATCACCTGCGGACAATGTGACGCACTTCGGCTTATCATGAGGTTTTTCACTTAAGTAATAGAGGAGCATCGGTGACCACTGCTTAGGTCCTCTGTGCGTCATGTGAGCGCAGGCGTTAGAGCTGTCTAGCCATGTAAATCCCCTAAAAACAGGGTGTCATGTCGCTGCAAAACTATATTATTCAGGTCAGCGTATGAATAGGAGATCACATTAGTGAATTATAAATTAAATGACGACACGAGTCTCAAAATGATATTATATATAGTGCATGGATATCATAATGTTGATGAGGTAAAAGTTGGAAAGCTAAACATTTCCCCATCTCTGTTTACTTCTCGATAATCTGGGGTCGGGAGGTAGGCTATAACTTATCTGCAATGAAATCAAGGCGACATCCAAAATAATCACAATAAATAGTCATCTGATCAGCTTTGGGAGCATGCAGCTGCCTGCTGGCTGGGGAATCTGCTGCCTGAGCATCCGAAGGGATACGGGGAGGAGAGGAAAGTTGGAAGATGAGTCTTACCTTATAATCGCTGTGTCGCCCTGGCGAACGGTGATGTTGTCGGTTGCCCGCTGCATATCCACACTCCGGACGGGGAATCCTGTGGGGATAAGACATAGCAGTCTGAAAAAAGAAGCCTGCAACTGCCTCCAACACGATTTACGTCCGACTTGCATTTTGAAGCACAGGAGCGCGCGTTTCGGGAGCTATAGATCCAAGGGTAAAAGGAAGGGAGGTAGGAGAGTACTTGTCCAGACTTCTCGAAAAAAAAAAAAAACCGCGGGATGCCTTTAAGTCCAAAACAGCCCGGGATGGATGGGTGATAAGACTTTCCTACAATACTTTTTAGGGGCGAAAACGTGCAGTGTTGTGGGGCGCACTATAGTCCACTGATGCGTAATGCTCCCCGCGTACAGAAACGGCACAGCCAGCAACGGCGATTGAGAGAGGCAGGCTTCTGCTCAGAGTCTGGGAAAATCACCCCCCTCCCCTTCCCTCCCCTCCTCTGCCTCTCTCTCTCTCTCTCTCTCTCTCTCTCTCTCTCTCTCTCTCTCTCTCTATCTCTCTCTCTCTCTCTCTCTCTCTCTCTCAGATTATCCAGCCGTCTGACTGTGATGCTCCCCTTATTGGTTGTCAGGACAACAGCACCACCTGAGGTCCCTTTCAGTGAGACACAACTGAGCGAGGACTGAGAAATAAGGGCAAAAAGAGTTTTAAAAAAAGGGCATGTTGATATTTCTTAATTTTCAATTTTTTTTTAGCAATAGCATTAATTATTTCTGTGTATAGACCAAATGAAGACAACAAAGTAGCTCAGGAGCAAAAATAACACAATTGAAATCCTGAGCAGGTCCACGGGTGATGATCTATACACAACAATGTGCTCTTACCTCTCTGGAGGTGAAGCCATGCGGAAAGACATTTTCCCAATGGGGATCAGTACAGTATCACATTATCATTAGTCTTCAAACAAAAGCAACTGTATGCTCACAGGTATCCAGTTATCTTGAGCAGCGACTCCCTTGCATCTTTTAATGCCAAATAGATTTGCATTGGACAATGAACCTTCCGGTGGATAAGACTTTCTGTAGTTAATTATGATTTAGTGTGAAATATTACATAATGGCAGCTTGCCGTCGGGTCGGGAGTAGTGAAACCTTTCATACAGAACTCTTATAGTCTTTAACTTCTGGTGTGAAAACTATGATGTTGAAATTCCACAGTTAGTATTAGTATGTTCACAATGTAACCCCCTTCAAGGACTTTGAACTCAGCATTTAAAAAAATAAGCTTTATCTACAATAACTTTTTCATTCTATTCTTGTCTAAGTACCATTGCATACACCCTTTTATAGCTAAATTAATTAACCACAAACAATCTGTTGACCGTGAGCTGGGCGACACTTGGATGTAGCTGAACAAGATGCGATCACCTCTTGTCTAGTCTGTTACCTTCCAATTCAACAGAAATGTGAATGCAGAATGAGCTTTTCATTTCAACACTTGCCAATCAAGCACCAGCTTAATAAGCCATGATCTAATGCTCATTTGGCGATGTGCTTAATGAACTGCAGAGTGACAATTTAGGCTGAGCGTTTAGCATTTTATTTGATACAGAAAGTGTATTAATACTAATGTGAATCATTGCCATTCGTTGCACGCCACATTCCCATTTTTGTTTTGTCTCAAATAATGCTTGGGTAATAATTTAGAATCAGACACACAACAAAGTATACATGCATAGATGGTAAGGATACTATCTATGCATGTACAGAGCTCATATAGGGTTTGCATTGCACAATCTTGCGTGATGACTCCCCCTTATCTCTGAATATAATGCAATTGTTCTGGTCCATATACGAGGAGGAGTAATCCTGTTCTGAGCACCAGCAGCCTGATTGAACCACAGCGAGGCAGTGTGGTTAAGCCTTATTCCCAGCATCAGCAGATTTTAAGTACCAGATCAGACGAAAAACCTAGTTTTACAGCAGCCCCCTGCAGCAGCACATGTAGGCTTTCCAGCTAGATTAGAGAAAATGGAAGTGGAGTAGGCTAGGACATGCCTCTGAACAGGAATTACAGAGACGTAATTAATATTGGTGAGTGTATGGAGGTGCTAATAGTTAGTGAGCACGAAAATGCTTTCAGTTAGGAGCTTGTGGACCATCACGCTACTTGCCCTTTAATTATGAGTGCCTGTTACCATTTCCTTGAAGCTTCATTTCACTACATAAATGATAATTCCACATGAGACTAATAAATACACCTATAGTACAGACTAGTATGTATACATGCAGAGAGACATTATCAGACCTTAATGACAACATGACTGTATGTCTTTCAACCATTTTCTGACATTAGTTTTAAATTGATTAAAACTAAGACACTCTCTTATATTTATAGGGATAGCATTCCACTGGTTTGTTACTCCAACCGAAAATGTGTTCACTGTCGAGAAATGTTTGATTTGACAGTATGCCTCAGTGATGAAGTTGTTTATCTTATTTCACCATGAGCTGTGAGAATATCTTGTTTGAGGAGTGAGGAAGCTAAACCATGCAGTGTCTTATAAAGTAAACAAACATTGTTCAT
The DNA here is from genome assembly GCF_963691925.1 of Scomber scombrus. Taxonomy (NCBI): domain Eukaryota; kingdom Metazoa; phylum Chordata; class Actinopteri; order Scombriformes; family Scombridae; genus Scomber; species Scomber scombrus. The sequence goes on from NC_084974.1 coordinate 7,963,680, forward strand.
ACACACACGAAAATAAAATTCAAAGCTCAATAAGTTGTTTTATTGATAATCTTGCAATAGTGGTATGAGTTTGGTTTTTTGTCTCGTGTTTTAATAGATTGTTTAAAAGTGGTTGTGTTGTTGTTGTACACGCCTGTGACCAGGGGGTGGCACAGTAGGACGGATATGATAATATCATAAAGTTCCGGTACATCCTAGCTGCACCTACATTTAATCATGAATTAATATGAAAATTATTCAGCTGTGTTTAATTTCCCCCAAGATATACTTTAAAAAAAATGTAAGATCAATAATCATGCAATACTTAAAATGGTTAACAACTTATTTTCCCCTCTCACTAAGATCTCTGAATTAGGAGTGATTACTTTTTTAATTGAGGAAAAACAGTCTGACACATTTAAAGACAGACATGACTGAACTAGCCCAGCCAGCTATTTTCTCCATAGCTCTTGTGAGCTGTAAAGCCACTTGATATTTTAATTTAGAATGAACATATATGACCGTGTCATCTGCATACATTTAGATCTGGACATCAGCACTGATGATCGACAAATCATTGATACTGAACCACAGATGTCCTAATGGAACCTTTAGGTACCCCAACAGTGCAGTCTAGAAAAGGTAAATTGATGACCATTTATTCTAGTGCAATGTTGTGTTATCTAGATAGGTTGAAATCCAGTTCATTGTGATTTCAATATATTATGTATATTATGTATATATGTGATCATTTTGAAAAGAGAACCTTATAATTCACTCTTAGAAGAAGAAGCAGAAATTGTCCAGTGATCAGATGTGGTGTCTGCAGTCAAATCAGACTGTGCCCATTGGCATCAGTGCCAAGACCTGTCCAGGGAATGATGGTCTCCAGATCAACCACACTAGCAGTTGCTGCTGCTAGGGAGTCCATGAACTTATGGTCCTTCTTGAGTTGGTATAGCAGGGATGTTCTCCCCTCCAGTTAAACATATTTCTAGCTAAGCAGAGTAGTTACAACAAATTGGAGAGGGCAAGGTGTCATCCCAACTTGTTTACTTTATCACGAGAGGGAAATTCTGGTATCCATTTTTCATGTAATAATCCTGAAGACAGAGCTGGTTACATGTTGTCTTAAGTTTCTGTGGTGAGTATGGATCATCTGACCATTAAATTAGAGCAGTGCTTAAAACCTGTACTTAAGATATTAATAGCATGATATAAGTAGATATAGATACAGTTCATGTAAAAGTCCACAAAAAGTAGTAATATTAAAACATATCAACAACAGAGTTCTCTCTATTTATAAAAGAAAGGGACTACAGGGCTCTGAAGAAAAGAGGATAGGCTCTCCTTTGCATGCAGATTTATACAGGAATGGCTCCCATGAGGCTTTTGGCTATATTGTTCTTTAGAAATTCTCAAAAGTCTGTCAGTGATCTGACATATAGTATGTATAATAAGTAGAACTCTTCCTTGTATGGCAGGGAGATGGAGGAGGGGAAATGAGAGAAGTAGCAGCTTTAACCAGTTCCTAACAAAAGGCCAGTGATCTCTCGCTCTCTACCCCACACGGGTGGTAAACACAAACACACACACACAGACAAACTGAGAGCTGGATGACAGAGGGTTTATTATCATGCTTGTGGGATGCTGTTGGTTGGGCAGTGTTGTGGTTTAGAAAGCAAACCTGCTTATGCATTCGGCTGTTGTGCACACAATATAAACTGTACATCGGGGGTGCACAATACGCCCATCGTGACTGACCGGCCGATTGCAAAGGCCATGTTGGTAGATCACGTGCCATTAAAAAAATAAGTATCTTCATATATCAGATGCCTCTTCCCTATGTCATCTGCCACTTGATTGATTTAAATATCAACCAGTCTGCTGCTGTTGAGAACTTTGTTACATTAGGTTACCGTAATAACTCATTAATTAAGATCTCTTACGGCTTCTGTAGTCAGCGCAACCCAGAATGCAAAGCTAGCTGATGGAAAAATCTAATGAGCTAATCTTACCCATTCATAGCAACCATGTCCACTAATTCAAAGTAATATGTAATAGCAAAAGAACAGTACAAATAATTAGTGTGGGACTAAATAAGAAATCAAAAATGTTCCACTTCCATGCAGAATAGGAGGAAGACTTCCTTTTCCACCACATCCTATTAAAAGTGTGCTTGCCCGATCTGCTAAACTTTCATCACTATTCCAAAGAAAGGAAACGTGGAGAGGGACTTTAGAACCCTTCGTAAAAACTTGCAGTGACTTCCCCAAAAAAAGCGAATCAAGAAAGTGAAAAGTGAGGAAACAGAAATCACAGTTAATCGGACTTGAGTCACTTTTCACACAGCTGAAATCAAAAGTAATGGCAGCCACCAAAACATCCTTCCAAGTGAGTAACCATGATTAAATGTAAGAAGTCTTTCCAATATGGACAAACGAAAAAAGAGGCCTTCATTGAGACAGCAGACTCATTGTTTCAGGATTTTAAAAACAAATCTGAATGGCAGTGAGAAATGATGGCTGATGATTTGACTCAGCAACTTTGGAAGGAAATAACAGACTGCAAGTGTTTTTCATTGCAGCTAGACGAGTCCACGGACCCAAGCAATACAGTACACTTGTGCATTTTCATTAGGAGGTTGTTCATAGAAATGACAGTAAAAGAGGAACTATTAACAAAGTTACCAATGAAAGAACAGAGCATTTTTCAGACAGTCAAAAACATTGTAGACAAGCCCAGCTCCAAACGTCTAAGTTGGTGTCAATCACCACTGATGCACCTGTGATAGTGGACTGTTCTAATGGATTCATTGCCAAATGCAAGGAGGAAGATGCATTTCCAGACTTCATTAACTTACACTGCTTAATACAGTGGGAATCAATCAATCAATCAATCAATCAATCTTTATTTGTATAGCGCCAAATCACAACAAAGTCATCTCAAGGCACTTTACACATAGAGCAGGTTCTAAACCGTACTCTTCAGGTTTAATTTTATAGAGACCCAACATTCCCACATGAGTGCTATGTGTGACGATGCTGAACATGAAAGAGGTCATGCATGTGTCAGTGAAACTCACCTGTTCTATTTGTGCAAGTTCTCATCAAAGACACTGGCACTAAACATGCAGAATACAAACAACTTGATGACTGCTGCTTTTAACAGATCTGACTGATATTTTGAATAAGCTTAATTTAGAGCTGCAAGGAGAAGAAGAAAAAAGCTGTGGTCTGCGTCATCAGCTCAGTTAAAGCTTTCAAATGAAAACTACAACTGCTGTCTTCAAAGCTTCACTGCCCTGATTTGGGGAACTTCCAAAATATTGCATCTGAGCTAGAGAAGCGAGGGAAGGAATGTGTGAAACTTGACAGTGCATGCTGCAGAGAGCAGATTGAAAATGTCCGGTCACACTTTGACAAATGCTTTCAAGACTTTGCTTTACTAGAGCTGATGGCTACATTCATGTGCTTTTTCATTTGGATAAAACACTAAAGTTGATTTCCCGGCCTAAAAAAAAACACTACACTGTTTCCCATGGACTTGACTCTGCTGGAGGATGAGAGCTTGTCACTGCAGGCTGATATTCCATTGAAGTCGTGGGCCCATGCTGGGCAGCTCTGGAACATATTCATGGAGGAAAAAGATCCAAACATAAGGAAATGTGCTACCTCATTTTTCTGCTCAACTTATTTATGTGAATCAGCCTTTTCCCACATGAAGATTATTAAGCCCAGATACCATTCCACCATGATATATGATCATTTGGAGGCCTGCTTGAGACTAGCTACCAGTAGCTACTCTCCAGATTATGCAACCCTGGCTGACTCCATTCAGTGTAAGTGATCTAAATGTATAGACATGTATTGTGCTTTGGAGGGTCAATGCAGTAATGCAAAAATTGTTTGTTTATGTATGTTTTCTCAGCAATTTGATTTGTTGTGTTTGTAGAATATGTCAAGCTGGTCATTTTGACAGTAGTTCATAAAAAAACATAAAATATGTTTTAAAAAAACATAAAAGTGTGGGCATCCCTGCTATACATGATGTACTACAAGTAAATACAACATCAGATATGTAGAAACATGTGGCCAATTTAGGGAACAGTACCTTGTTAGCATAAAAAAACAAAAAAAACTTCTGTGGATACAGACAGCTAAATAAGTGGAGGATGGCACACACTGGGAAAATTTCCTTTATTATAATTTTTTCCCCCTCTGGTGATATGTACAGCACATTTCCCTCTTTGTTGCCTATACAATTCACACAGCAGCACTCTAACACATAGTCCCAAGAGATATTTTATGACAATGGCAATGCTAATGCATTATGTAGTGAGGAGAGATGCATAGTAACTGGTATCTTCTATGATAAGTCCGGCTGAGCATTTGGCTGACAGATAAATGATGAAACAAAGACGGTATAGGGGGAATTCATTTCTTTGAGTTGAAGCAGAACATGATCTATTATTCAACTCTGTGTGGCTCAACTTAAGAAGGTGATAGCAAGGAACGCCCTAGGAAGCGATTTTATCGAAACACACCAGAGACCTATGTAATATAACTAGAAATCACTACTCTCTGCTTATTCACCCTTGGCAAAGGGACGATCACACTGCATCGCAAATGACACTCACACTGGTGCTTGCTCAAAGGCTGGATTGAAAATTGAATATGTTTTAGATATTTGCTAGCAATACATGACTTGGCCTTTTGTAATTTCTTTGACACACGTTTTGTATCCAAGGGCAACCACTATAGAATGATTTTATTAATGCATATTACGAGGTGCCCTGACTTTCTCCCCATCTCATTAGTCATAATGACTCTAGCAGAGTGACTCTGCACGGCCCCACTGATCAAAGGAGAAGAACTCAGAACAGCATAAAGTATGATATAAGGGCAGAAAATCCCCCCTTAAAACTGAATTCACATGTATGTTGTATGATGTTAGTACAATTTTAAAATTATGAATTAAAATAAAGACATCAACAAACCAATGCTTCATACTGTGACATGAGAATCACATGGCACATACACATAGACTTGCTCTGCTCATTCAGTGCTGAATGGCTCATAGACATGCCACTTTTCCAGAAAACCCTTTATTAAAATGTAAAAGGAAAAAACAAAATATCGCACATTTTAAGTTATCATTCAGCTACTATCATTGTAATCAGAATATTATTTAATTTTGCATACAAAATCTTTGAAAGACTGGCCCAAAGGACTTTCTGGGGCAATATTATAGCTAATAAGTATAACTAATGACCTCATAACGCAGATATTTCAGTTTCATGCCATGTTAAAATTCATGCTTTTTTGATGTGATTACAGTTTAAGAATAGAGCTTAAGAATGGGTTACAACAACTTGCTTTACAATCTACTTCAAATAAACAACTGGCAGCTTGTGCTGCATGTTTTACATCCATTGTTCTGTGCACTTGTGAACCATGCTACACAATTTCCCATTGTTTATTTTAAGTCATGCTTGTTTTTGTTGCCCACAGTCAATTTTCACCATGTATTATGATGACATCAGTAAGGCTTCTCCATTATGAAAGTCTTCAGAGGAGCACATGTAAACATACATTGCCAAATTGACAGTGGCTGTGCATGATTTCATAACATCATCCTGACCCGGATTTCATCAGTATTAACTGGATTCATTATCACTGCCTAGATTTCATCATTAACCATCTCTCTTTATAACAGACATTTTACTGTCGATCACGTAGTCTGAAAATATACACTATGTTTAAAAGGGCCTAAGGGCTTGTTTTACACTTTAAGGTCAGTGTACTTATCATGGTTAAGGGCTTGGGATTTAAAAGAAGTACATTTACAAAGTAGGACTGATCTAAGGAAAGACACCATTAAGTTTAAGCATTATGGAAAGTGTAGGATCCAGTGTTTTTGGAGCCATTAAGCCATACTAGGAACTAATGGTCTACTTCTTAGTTTTTCTTCTTCAAAATAGGTCTCTCTGCAAGTCCTCCAACTCTATGGAAGTACAATACTCAAACACTGAAGAGCCGCTTTGTAGAATAACAATACTGTCCCTAATATTCATAATGACAGTTAACAACTTCATTATGTGTGCGTTCTAAAGTGCCTTCACAATGGCAAACTGACCGTCAAGGGCAAGTCCAACTTGATGACTGGCATGCATAACTGGTTATTAGTATAAGCTCTATATTACATATGCCTGCTGAAAAAAAGCACTTATCTTTGTTTGATAAGCGTACAAACACAATTTGCATGTACAATTACAAATAAACACATGACCAACTTGCTACAATCAATAGCTAGATACTTTTAACAAAAGTAACCACAGTAAATAATACACTGTGATATATTTGCACTAATGGATGCAAAAATACTGCCTTTTTTGTCTATGATTGTTTCTTTCAGGTGATACTTGAAGGATGTGACACATTAGCCTGTGCAGGTGTGAGGCAACATAATTCTACTATTACTACTACTGTTATCTATTAGGCAGATATTGTATGCATCAAATATGGCATTTCATATAAATTATTAGGCTGCTGTTAAATATCAAACAGAGTGCTAATGGCATTTGACTCAAAGCAGCTCAAAATCTGTTCACTTAATAATCTACACAGATGGAAGACACAGTAGGAAGAGACAAAGTGGAGGAGAAGGAGTAAAATGTTAACACACAGTATAACCATGAACGCACATACAAAAACCAGTCAAAGGACACAATCTGCCTTTTGCTGTTGGTGGTGTTTTTTTGGGTGGGAGAGTGTTCAATGAGGCTGCGCAGAAACCTAAACAACATTGACATTTCAGCATGCGCAGACTGCCTCGTCAAAGCCAAATTCTTCATTCCATTTCACTCGCAAACCTAACATTTTACCCGTGTGAACATTTGGAAGAAGTAGCGTAGTCAGTTTAAAGGTTGTCTGCGAACTTTTCCTGCAGCAAAGGGAAACTCAAGCACAAACTTTCTAAACTAGCCGTGTTGCTGACCAACCATCAGCAACGGCAGCATCCTCTGGCTCACTTTGCTACATTTCCTTGCTGATGGGCACAGGGTCATTCAGTATATTCAGTGTACCTCCACTCTGACAACATGTTATAAAATGTGAATCAGTCAATACAGTCTTCTGTGGGCATATATTGAGAAGTAATTTTGGCTGACCGAAATAACATTTTCAACTCCATTAAAGTAGACTGAGCTGCAGCAACATCCTCTGGTCCCTCAGCGATTCAAAGGAGAAACTACATTTGGCTGTGTGAACTCTCCATATACTTCTTTCCCCATTGAGATCAATATATGCTAGTGGATGATGGAAGTACTCTTACATATATGCCATCCCTTTGATTAATTAGAAGTTAGTTTTCCCTCAGATATATATTTTTTTCTTCTGCCTGTTGTCGTATCAGAGCTGGAAGAGTTTTTGTGTTTGTGTTTTTTAAGATGTCATTTTGGAATAAACCTTCTTATAGGTGAAATTTGTTTCAAGATGTATTCTCCGTCTTTGGGTTCCATATCAATACTGGCTTATGAAACACAAACACCAGAACACTTTCAACCAGAGGATGAGCTATAATGGGATTCTGATTCTTCATCCACCTCCATTGTACACTATCTAACCTCTGCATGAAAACAAATGGCATTCGGCTCTGTCGTGAGCTATAGGAGATCAATGAGCCTGGCTCGCCCCTCAGATTCTTTCCCTTTTTTTTCTCATTTCTTTCCCAAGCCAAATACAGTCTGTGTCAAACGAGAGCAGGCTGGATTAGCAAAACGTGCAGACACAAACATACATAGTGTGTGTGTGTGTGTGTGTGTGTGTGTGTGTGTGTGTGTGTGTGTGTGTGTGTGTGTGTGTGTGTGTGTGTGTGTGCGTGTGTGCGTGTGTGTGTGTGTCCAGGGAGATAAAAAGAGAGTGAGTTTTCTTCTCTTCATAAAAAAGGAGTGTATGCATAATTTGCCCTGGCATTCCTATCAAAACCTGAGTCTTGGCAACAAAATGCATGATATGCAGGAAAAAGGATACCCAGCAACATACTCAGCACTATACTGTATCACCACCACCAACTCACACACATACACACACACACACACACACACACACACACGGATACACACACATACATGCCCACGTAACAAAACACACCTTGGCCTGAAGCCACTTCTTCTTCATCCCTCTCTTTCTCTCTGTCAGCAGAAACATAAAATAAAGCAAAACTCTGGCACAAAGCTTGCTATATTGTATACAACATGCTAAACTGATATTTCCAAGTATATAGCTTAAAAACAATGTCACTCTGAACAGTTAAGTGAATTTCTGCTTCTTTCAATTTAATTCCAGTATTTTGTGCAACAAGCACAAACTTTCCAGCACACAATCTGATAAGTAGGTGACCAATCTCTGGCTGCACATTTATTCAACACGGCAGGTGCATACTGCATTTATAATAACTTGCTGGCAAGAGAGGAAAGTAACAAATGATCACCTATGGGTTTTTTAAATCTTTCTTTTTTTACCCTGCTTCTGGTTAGATTAACATCTGAATAATGTTTTCTGCATTCCCAAAGAAGCTTGTTTATGCTGGCATAACGCCTACATACAAAACTGCCAACACCTACTTGCATAAGACAGCAACAGACACAAAACACTCTTCAAAGGACACATTAAGCATAAAAAAAACACTCCAAAAGCCACCTTTCGGGGCTCCTTTGCATAAATGCATAACCTTGACAAAGTTTCAGCTGGCCTGTAAGTGGTTTTGTTTGTGAGCAGATGTCTGATTGCACTGCGGTTCTGATGTTGTTTTTCTTTGTGAGGACCTCTGAGCTCTCTTATATGTGAACTGAGCAAGGCTGGCTGTTGAAGAGTGATTTCCTTCCCTGGTCGCTTGATAGCGTGTTCCCCAAGATCTATAGGCCAACTTCTGTACCTGTGTCGTGTAATGTGATCATATCTAAAAGGTTGTTTTCTCTTCTGCTTGTATGCTCTGTCAGATAAACACAATGTGTGTTTGTTTGTGTGTTCCTGTGTGTGTGCGTGTGGTGTTTGTATTATCTCATAAACAGCAATGTGCTTTCTATTTTCTATTGGGTTTTCCTCTTGTGCCTCACACTTCCCATCAATATGTGCTTTGCCAAAAGCTGTTTCAGTCCCAAACCACACTTGAAATAATTCATGCTGTCTCACAAACAGTAAGGACCACAAACTCAGATCTGCAGAGATTAAACCACAAACATTTTCCTAATGATCACGGGACATTTCCTCCTGCGGGAGTTGGATTTTATTTATTTGTCATTTGTTTGTTTGTCCTGCGTTTGTGAGACGGCTAGGACCCTCATTAATATGTGCTGAGCCCAAAAATTACCTGGTCAAGGTGTAATTGTGCACAGCTACCAAAGCAAAAGCCTTACTCCTGAGGTACAGCAAGCAGCAAGCAGCACTGTGCATCATGCATTTTCATTTCTGCTTGTTTCCAGTTCATTCACACTCAGCTACAGCTGCTGACTTTGAGTAGGTTCATTTCATTCAGAGCTGAAATACAAAATGCAATGATCAGCAAAAACCCTGAATAACATTCCTGGATGAGCTTGCAGTCCACATCCACATTTTCTACGGATTTATGTGAGGGAGGCGAGCCAGGCCAGAAATGCCTGGTTACAATTCTACAGTATAACAGTGGAATACTTGGAGAATCTTTATGAAAGTACAAAACATTTCATATTGTCTGATAATGTAAAACAACATCATCCTTTTATATGAAAGGCATTTATACTATCTCAGCCTTTGATTGTTTCATTGCTTTTTTGCTCTCCCGGTATATTATAAGATAAAAGGAAAAGCAATTGCATGTACTATGAGTCAATTGCTGATGCAAATGCCCTAACGCTCCAAGCATGCCTGTGGTTAGGAAAACTAATTACGCTGTGAATCAAGCCATATTTGTGAATTGACAAAGTCTGACCACAGCTTTCAGCACCTGTACATTATCTATCTCCTCTACTGGAGATGCTCGCACACTGACTTTACTCCCACACAACATCACCTTCAATCTTCTTGCTAAAGAATTTCTTTGAGCTGGCCCCTGATGGTCATTCCTTCTTTTGCTATTCAGTTCTATTAGAGAGTTCAGGCACAGAGAGACCTTGCTGAGGAGGATTGGTTTAGCTGCAGCTGTAATGTTCAAGGTGAAAGCCTAGGGGGTAACAAGATGAATTCCTCGCAGAAGTACAAGGATGTACAGCCCTGATAGAATGAAGAAGCTCGTCATGCAAGTACAAAGACACTCTGTGCATCTATCGAGAGTAAGTCCATGCAAACCATCACAAACACACTTTTCAATTAAATCCTTGTTTCCTTGTACAACCCATTTAATATATTATGGGATGCATTTCAAGAAGTGATGGATGACTCGTTAAGTATGCGCTGTTCCACAGCCTAAATGGCTCTGAGGGCTGTCTCCATATATTGAAATCCAAGCCATGGTGGGAAATGTTCTTAATCGTGCACATATACACATACAATTAATAATGAAGTGATTATTAGTGTCTTTTTAGACATAAGTTGCTTGGTGTGCAGACAAGAACAGCAATACATGTTATTAAAAAAACTACTATTTAAAACTACAACACAGACAAAGCACTGAGACATACATAACTTCATTAAAGCTGCACAACCATTTATACTGTATGTGTAATGGTCATAATAGACAGTGTTCTACATCAACCTATAATAGACCTACATGAGTAGAAAAGAGCTGGATTGAGGTATCCTTTAAAAAAAAATAATAATAATAATGTTGCTTCTACACCTTATAGTAAGTTATGTACAAAACTGTAAATGTTCTGCACAACCAATCTGACCCTTGCCCTGCGCATGAACTAACTTTCTGTTAAATTTCACCAGAATTTCCCAAAGTAAAATGTGAATCAAAATATCCCACAAACTAGCAGACAAACTGGACTTACTGTGAATCAAAACCAGCTTGGCCACATCACTAATGTGCTTCTGATGATTGACCTCCCTGTATCATGGAGCAAGTTAACAAACAAAACAGATTTCCACCTTTGTCTGCTGTCAGTTTTTTTTTTGGCAACCCTTGCTGCCAAACATTTGACTGTTTTCATTTACAGAGTTCGGTACATTCGTAACAGATCCGATTATTCCATTTTCTCTTTTGGGATTTTTGTCCTGAATTAAACACAGACCAACATGTGAGACAAAAGGCTGCAAATAATCCCAGTGTCCCTGTGACCCATTCAGATATCATTGGGTAGCATGCAAACACTCCTTGGGAACTGCACATGAATTCGCTGTGTAAATCTCAGTAAGTTGTATTTTCCCGTTTGCAGGAACCCCCCGCTGATACTGACCTATGTATTGATCCTGCAGTAGCCAGAGGCGCAGCTTTGAAATGCAACTGATATGATTCTTATAGCTTAGCAGTTCCTTTGAAGGTAGAAGGAAAATCTAACAAGTAGGCTCAGACCTATGAGATATTAACATCTGATTGACATCTTCATTTTCACCTGCACACTGTACTGATAATGATGTCCACAACCTGATCCAGTAAGTGAAAAATAAGTGAGTAAATCCCTTTATTTCAAATCGATAACACCAGTTATGTGGCAGAGATAAATGTCTGATGTGCAGAGATACTTTTAACACTCTCTACAGATTTAACACATTGCGGAGGCAAACGAAGTGAGCGTCTTCATGCAGCGCTGTCATTTGTTGGCAAGTTGTTACAGCACAGCAGCACCATCAGGAGCTAAGAGGGTAACAGTCATTCTTTGCTAAATTGCATGTGATTGGTAGTTGGAAACGCTGCAAATATGAGCTGAGAAGGATTTAACCTGTGAGTAAAAGTAGAGGAAATTGCTAAAAACCCACACATACTGTTTTTTCTCTATAAGCTCTACCGTAACCACATGTGTAAAATCACCCTTAAGAGAAATGAATCTCAATTGTTCTTCTCCCTTGCAGTCCAGTGTGCCTCTGTGTCTCACTCCTGGAGATGAATAATGTAGACCTCCTCATTGTTTTATATGAACAGAGAGATTCCCTGGATGAAGTTCTCTCTGAGGACTGGAGAGCCACAGGCCTATCTCCAGGCCCTCCCCTCTAATCTGCATTCTCCCTCTGTTCTCTTAATTAGAAGGCCATAGATGAGGAGGCACAGTAATTGCAGTCAGTTGTTGCAGATTGCTCATTTTATTCCTCCCTTGTGACAAAGCCTTATCTCCTCCTTTCCTGCATTTTTTCTCTCTCCACGAGTCATATTTCTTTTATCTTTTCACCTCCATCATCTTCATCATTTCCATGCTCATCACACTCTTCATCACCATAAACACGGCAAATCTGGTGTCTAAACCTCTTTCTCTCTCTCTGGTGAATTACAGAGTAAATGTGTACAGCAAAGGAATGACAAGCCTAGAGCCTCTGAGTACAGCAGCATACAGCACACAGTAGATCTCCAACACCCTCACACAGTATATCAACTATAACACAGCTTTACAATCCAAGATGGTGCAGCAGTACCCTACTGTGTGTTTACATTAAGACCTCAGGCCGTATTAGTGTCATATTCTCACTCCTCTGCACCCTATAGGCGGTGGTTCAGACAGATGACAGCGCTACATCAAAAAAAGCAGACCCCCTCATCCATTTCAAAGAGATTAGTGCGTTGGCGCAGTTGGGTTCCTAAAGCAAAGGGCTCTAACATGAAACGCAGGGTGGTCTGGAAAATAATGTTGAACTTGATTTAACTTTTGTCCGTGCAATGCACTGCAACGGCAGATCAAATACGTGTCAGCACACATTCCTTGTCGGTTAATGTGTAACATTGAAGTGAAATTCATGTTTAATACGATTGGTGAGACAGAGAATACAATCTTTGCTGTCCTGATAACTTGATTAGCCCATCGACAGAAAATTAATTAGCAACTACTCTGATAATCGATGAATCATTTTCAGAAGTGTTTTTTTTTTTTTTTTACTTTGGGGAAACATTGATCAACATTATTCGGACATTTCTAAAACCAAACAACCACTTGATTAATGAAGAAAAAAATTGGCAGAATAATAGATAGTTGAAATGAATCATTAATTGCAGCCCTGTCTCATATGCACTGTGTTGTGTGGTGTTTCAAATTAGATAAACTGTCAGAACAACGGTTGTATAACTCAAACTGGACTTTATCTTCTTACAGATACCTGTCTAAACAATGTCGTCTCATTTTCAGTCTAATTGCCCTCGTGGGTTGTTTTTTTTTCTTCAAATTAGTTTGATTCATTAACGTTATATTTAATAGTGAAGTGTAAAGCAGACAAGATTGAGCATGATGTACATGTAACTGCATTGCTTATGAAGATTAATCCTTAAAGGAGTAGTTCAACAATCAGGGAACTGGGCTTTATTAGCTTTTTTTTGCTGAGAGTCAGATGAGATCAATACCACTCTTATATCTGTACACTAAAGTGAAGTTAGAGCTCTTGGCTTAACTCGGCTTAAAGACTAGAAGGTGAAGCGGGGGCAAACACAGCTTGCTGTCTCCGTCAAAAGGAATATCCATCCTGTGACACCCTCACCAGTGCATTGTGATTCAGTGCCTCTTCAAAGATGTTTCATAACGTCGCTGTTGGGTGCAAACCTTGTATGTCCAAAACTGTTACTTTTCAGGAAATATGTGTAAAGCCCATAGACAGATGTATAGAGTGAGATAGCATTAATTTATGAAAAAAATAAATACATACTGTATATATAAATATAGTAACAAGTTCAGTTTGAGTTATGCAATCCAAAATATTACTCGATGGAACTAGTAACAGCAAGAACTTTACACATACTGACTTATGAGAAGCTTGTACAACCCCATCCTTACCATCACCACCAAAAATCACTAAACTTAATGAATTCATTTCAAATTTTAACAGTTTAAATCTCAAACTATTCATCTGTTGTTTGTTTTCCTTTTTCAAACTGTATGTGTGCTAATCTTGAAAGACTAATACTTCAACCAGAACCTTGAAGGCAGCATATACTGCTCACTTGTTATGGTTTATTTTCACAAATTTATACAGAACACTGTCAGCTCAGCATTCAGTGTGAAGAGCAGAATGTACCGAAGTAAATGGAGGGAAGAGGGATGGATGTGTCAAATTTATGACCCCGTATGTGAGTACACACACACACACACACTCACACAAACAAACCTGTTAAGGAGCCAGCCAACCAGTCCATAGCAGAAACACAGAACAGCATGGGGTTGTTTTTACTTTTCATATCGGTGTTGACCAGGCCACCAGGCAACCACCCACCGTTCTAGTTGGTCAGTCTGCCCCTGGGGCTTGATGTACTCATGCATACATTACTGCAGCTTTTGTCATACATATAAATGACAAAAAAACACGACTTCCTATGGTTCAGTCTTCTCAGCTCTCTCAATATTTTTGACAGAATGTATTATCATGATAATGACTCTACTGAAATGCAGTCAGACCTCTGTCCAGACCTGCGTGTCCATGATTATCATCCCATCTGCCTGACTACTCTTAAACAGGTCATATAAAAAGTTTCCCTCCTCCTCTTCCTCTTTACATTACTGTTGGAATAATTGTATATACGTTATCTCATATGTTGTCTTTATACTTTTTAAAGATGTTATTATCTTGTGCAAGAGTTGTGTGTGTGTGTTTTGAAGTGTTTTTCAGGAAGTTACACCTGGCTGACGTAACTGCAGGTCGATGACTCAACCACGATATCAAAAGAGGAACTACAGCCCAACCGCGATATCAAAAGAGGAACTGCAGCCTGACCGCAATATTGACCGAAACCTAATAATAACTATTTTCCAGGGCGATGTCGAGAAAGAGAACGTCATGGCTAGAATGTTCATGTGTATATGCAAACATATTATCATTACTACATTGTTTCAGTGTGAAATCCCCTCGTTAGAGCAACAACTGTAATGTAACTAGGAAACTCCCTTGTTGTGGAATAAAAAGAGAGGGTTCGGACAGATACGTTTCAGAGCGGGTTGGAGGTAACTGGAGCGTATCTCTGTCCGTTCTCCTTGCAAGTAAAAAACTCTAACGCTGTGTCTTGTCTTCCCTTGTCTGATATTTATGATGTTTTAGGTTGACTGAACCTGACATTTACTTGGTCCTTCGAGCCGGATACCAACAGACCTGAGGATTCCAGCGGGTGTGGTGGACTCCAGGAAGACCATGGCCATGGCAAGCTCCGTAGTGTGAGCTTTTAAGATCCTTTACAGGACTGGATATCGGCCCACCTGTTGGAATCTCAAAGGTTGACGGTAATCCGAGAGGGGAAAGACGACAGCGGTGAGTTGAGTTTGTTTAAACAGAGCGAATGACTGAGGGTCATTGCGCGTAGAAAACCCTGTGAATCCTAGGCAATGGCAGGTAACAATGGACGACGGAGTCCGATAAATTCCGTGTAAAAATAAATGGACAACAGAGTCCAATAAATTCTGTGGAATTAGTGGACGGACTGTAAATTCCGTGAAAACAAACTGTGTGATTGTGAGTGTGTGAGGAGATTAAAATACCACTAGGTATCTTGTCTCATACAAAACAGTAGGATTGTAAACAGCAAACCTTTTGTGGATGCAAAGGCAAGAATTCTCCACTCGAAAGAGTTGAAGTGAGAATTACCACAAAAGGGAGTTTTATTGCTGTCCTACTGACGAAAAAAACAGTTTTTAGAACACCCTAGGTGTTAACAAACTGGACCAAATTTCCTAAAATGGGGAAAGGGGCGAGTAAAGAAAAAACTAAAGAAGAATTATATTCAAAAGATTGGAAATATGTTGAAGCCCAGGATCCTGATAAAATTAAACACTTGAACAAATGGATAAAAAAGTATGGATTCGACGGTCGACTGAATACAGAAAAAATAACCACCTTACAAGATTCTATAAGAATAAAAACAAATGGAGATCCTAAAAAGATGAAGAAAGAGGGGTATGATCATACAGAGTTTTGGAAGAACGAGGCAGAGAAAAGGAAAGAAGGAGACAGGAAGTATAAGAAAGAAAAGCGAGAACAAAAGGAAAAAGAGAAAGACAAGCAAGTTATGTTCCACAGGAAAGAAGATGATGAGACAGGGCCAGTAAGTAGAAAAGAAGTTAGAGATGAGGTAGATGGCGAAGTTGAAGTACAACCATTGTATCCTGAAATACCTGGTACACAAAGTGATCCACCTCCTACTTACAAGGAAGAGTCTAACAAAATGAAAACTAGACAGGACGGACCAGCAGAGTGGAACTGGTCAACCAAAGTAGGAAAATTAACCTCACCACTTAAAAATATGTGGCCACCACATTCTCCATCTGCACCTAATGCAAATGATACTACAGAATTTCCAATTTACCCGATGATTGAAGTAGCAAACCCTAATGCAGAGGCTGAAGATCATACTATCCTGGTCTATAGGACCTGGACTATAGAGGATGTTAAAAAGGCTGTAGCTGGAGTAACTCCGTATAAAGATGATGTTGCTCAGTTCTGTGTTGACATGGAAAGTCTTAGACGCTCCTATCATCTGAATGGTGAAGAGGTGCAACAGACTTGGATGACTGTTTTGGGGCCAGATTGGCACTATGTGAGAGGAACGTGGAATCCTATAGGGGTTCCAGCAGGGGCTCCACCCATTGCGCGAGTGTTAGCTCATGATTCCAGAGAGCTGACTACTCGAGTTGAACGACTCATCGAGAGAGTTACTCAACGCTTTAGGCGTAGAGCTAACTATGTTGAAATAGGAAGAGTTAAACAAAAGGAAGATGAACCTTTTGAGGAGTTCAAAATTAGAATGACCACTGCTTTCAAGACCCATAGTGGGTTACAGGAAGATAATGAGGTAAATGGAGCATTCCAACAACAGCTAAAAAATGCTCTCCATGCAGGGTCTAGAGATGCAATCCGTAGCTGGGTCACCAAACATTACATAGGACTTTCAACAGGGAACCTTGATGAATATGTTAATCATGCCTTGCATGCAGAGAAAGTTGTGAAAGAAAAGAATAAGAGTAAGAAAGATGTAGGGACCTTTTACCATGGAGAGGAAGAAGTTTTCTACCAGAGAGGCGGAGGTAGAGGAGGTGCTAGAGGAAGAGGTATGAACTACAGAGGCAGAGGAGGAGGAGCAGGAAGAGGGAATTACAGACAGAACCGTAATCCTTTTGGTTGTTGGAATTGCGGCAAAGAGGGCCACATTGCTAGAGACTGTCCAGAAAGAAATCACACCTCAGCATGACTAGGCCAGAGAATTGCTGTACCAATGCCAAGTGTTAAGGAACCAAAATCAGATTTTAATCAGAAAAATGATTATGATAAAATAAACGGAGATCTCCTAAACTTACAAGATCTACTCTCATTGGACGATGTAAAGCCTGAGATAACATTATTGGTAAATGGAAAGCCCATCATATTCTTGTGTGATACTGGGGCTTGTAGAACCACCTGTAAGGAAGAGATACCACAGGCTAGATCAAATGGCTCTTTTGTGATGGTAAGGTCAGCAAGTGGAAAGTTAACTGATGTTGAGGAGTCTAAACCAGTATGGTTAAGAGATCCCTTTGGATCGTCTTGCCACCTGTCCATTCTGATGTTTCCAGAATGCCCAGTTAACCTTCTAGGGCGAGATGGTTTGTTGTCATTGGGGCTTGCATTGGTGCCCACGTCTGAGGGGCGAATTGCAGTAAAAAGAAAGGAAGAGTTACAAAAGGGAGACTTCTATGTTCTCCAAGGGACAGGACAACCGTATTACTATTATTCTCTCGACGTACCAAACAAACCACCTCACAAGACGGCAGACGCACTTATGACTGAAGGAAGAAATGCCATATCAAAACCACATGACCAAATGAGTAAAGATAATTTACACATCACCCTTTGGTACAAAGCAACACCCGGTCCAGACAAAGAGTACGAGTCCAAATTGGCTAAAATGACACCTACAAAAGTAACCGTGACACATTTGTATGGGGACGGGGAAAGCACAGCAGTTGCAGCAGTCTCCTTAAGAGCATATGAAATGACAAGCATCAACAGGTCATGGTACCCACCTCATATCTCTCTGTACAAACAGAAAAATGAAGGTTGGAAGGATTTGGGGAAAATAGTTCAACAAGGGGAAAATGCAACTGACTGGGTAGCTACATCAGTAAACACATGGACTAGTGCATCCACAGGCCTGTTCAAAAAGGCCCTATTTTGGCAAGTCCAAGTACAGGAGGGAATACATTTATGTCCATCAAAACAGTGACATGTAATGCTGACCGAAACAGAAGAAGATCTGTTAAAGGATGTTCCTGATAAACTATGGTCTAAAGGACCAACAGACGTCGGCTTAGTAAATAGAGCCTTACCTGTACAAATTAGACCAAAGACTGAATACAGACCCTGTGTTAGACAGTATCCACTAAAGCAAGACGCTCTTGAAGGAATTAAGCCAGTAATTGAAGACTTAAAAGCAGCAGGAGTCATAATAAAGTGTAACGACTCACCCTGCAACACCCCAATATTCCCAGTCAAGAAACAGGCACCATCTGTAGGATGGCGCATGGTTCAAGACCTACAAGCAGTAAACAATGCCGTAATTCAGAGAGCTCCATGTGTTCCAGATCCCTATACATTGCTAAACTCTTTAAGACCAGATGCTAAAGTATTTACCATTGTAGACATCAGTAATGCGTTCTTCTCTGTACCTGTAGACACAGACAGCCAATTTTGGTTTGCATTTACCTTTGGAGGTCAAAGATACACCTACACCAGGTTGCCTCAAGGCTATTGTGAAAGCCCAACTATTTACTCTCAAGTAATGAGCGCTAGTATGGCAAAATTCCAACCTCCAGGAGGCAGTCAGGTCCTGATATACGTAGACGACGTATTATTAGCCTCACCTGATTTAGAGACATGTAAAGAAGATACTTTAGCATTACTAAAACACCTAGCTGAAGAAGGCCATAAAGTGAGCAAAAATAAACTTCAAATGTGTAAAATGCAGGTAAAATACCTAGGACATAACTTAAGTGCAGGAGGAAGAACAATTGTAGAAGACCGAAAGACTGTAATCCTTCAAGCCCCAAAACCTTTGACTAAGAAACAGATGATGTCATTTCTGGGTCTGACTAACTATTGCAGAAATTGGGTGCCTAATTATGCTGAAATAACGGCACCATTAAACAAACTAATGTATGAGGAAGACCTTAAAATGACATCTCCACTTAAATGGACTGAAGAAGCTGAAGAAGCTTTCTGTAAAATAAAACAAGTTCTAGTGTCCAGTACAGCACTAGCATTACCAGATTATGACAAACCATTTGTCCAAATGGTTGATTGTAAAGGTCATTTTATGACCTCTGTGTTGGCACAACAACATGGAGATAAACTGAAACCCATAGCGTATTTCTCGTCTAAACTGGACAGTGTCGCTTGTGCATTACCTCACTGCGTAAGAGCAGTAATTGCAGCCTCTATGGCTGTAGAGACAAGTGCTACAATAGTGCTGTTTCATCCTTTGACCTTAAAAGTTCCACATGCTGTTTCTGCACTACTGCTACAAACAAATATGACATTTTTGTCTCCTGCAAGACATTTATCTTGCATGTCCACCCTGCTCTCGCAACCACACCTTACTATTGAAAGGTGCATAACCTTAAATCCAGCCACTCTGTTACCATTACCAGAGGATGGTATGAAACATGATTGCCAAGAATTAGCTGAACAAATGGCAAAAAGTAGAGCTGATTTAAAAGACCAACCTTTGGAAGCAGGGGAAGTTTTGTTTGTAGATGGATCCTCAAAAAAGAATGAACAAGGCAAAACTCAAACAGGATATGCAGTAGTGACGCAAACCACGGTGTTAAAAGCAGAACAGTTACCCTCACACTATTCTGCACAAGCTGCTGAACTAATAGCCTTAACTGAAGCATGTAAATTAATGAAGGATAAAGAAACAACTGTTTATACCGATAGTCAATATGCATTTTCTACAGTACATACATTTGCACAATATTGGAAAAATAGAGGTATGATAACCTCCACTGGAAAGCCTGTAACACATGCTGCGCTTCTATCTGACCTATTGCAGTCAGTACAACTGCCAAAAAAGATAGCTATATGCAAATGTGCAGCACACACATCAGGCACTGATAAAGTCTCTCTAGGCAACGCATTTGCAGATGAAACCGCTAAAGCAGCCGCGGCAGGACAAGTTAATGTGTTAACCTTAGATAAACACACTAACCTAGACGATACCACGTTAAAAGACATGCAACAACAAAGCCCACAATCTGAAAAGGAGAAGTGGGAACAAAACGGAGCTAAACAAAAAAACGACATCTATATATGACCAAACAATAAACCTATCCTACCAAAAAACCTTTACAAATGGGCGGCAATATTGAGCCATGGTGTATCACATGTCTCAACAGGAGGGATGGTAGGACAGATACATCAATATTATACCACTTATGGATTCAACTCTTACTCAAAAAATTTTTGTAGAGCATGCCTAACGTGCGCTAAACATAATCCACAAGGAAATCTAAGACCACGCAGAGGACGTTTTCCTACTCCTCAGTATCCATTCCAAATTATCCACATGGACTTTATAGAGTTGAACCAGAGTGAAGGGAAAAAGTATTGCTTGGTCATAATAGATGCATTTTCAAAATGGATTGAACTCTTCCCAACTAAACATCCAGATGCCTTAACGGTAGCCAAAGCACTTTGTAAGGACATTATTCCAAGATATGGAATTCCTGAGAAAATATATAGTGATAATGGAGCTCACTTTGTCAACCAAGTGGTTAAAAAGATTGGTATAATGTTTCACATAGATCTAAAGAATCATTGTGCATATCACCCTCAAAGTGCAGGATTAGTGGAAAGGATGAATGGAACAATTAAAAATAGATTAAAGAAATGTATGGAAGAAACAGGAAGATCATGGACTCAGTGTATAGATCTGGTAAAACTGTACATTAATATCACAAGTACCTCCGGACTGACACCTTATGAGACTCTGTTTGGAAGACCTTATAGGTTACCTCAATTTAAGAATCAATGGGAAATCGACAATGAAGCAAATTTAGCTGATTATATGAGAAGCATACTGGAAAAGCAAAAACAGAAACAAACTGATGAAAATCCTTCTGTTTCCCAGCAGGAAATCCAATTAGTGGAACCAGGAGATTGGGTGCTAATAAGAAGCATAAAGAAGAAACACTGGCACTCACCAAAGTGGGAAGGACCGTATCAAGTACTAATAACAACCCCCACAGCATTAAAAATAGCGGAGAGATCAACCTGGATCCATTTGACACATTGTAAAAAGCTCATTTCAACTGAAAACTCCAACAGGGGAGGTGAGCCAAAATCTGATAATAAGGTGGACCCAGATATTTAGAGTCTGGGTAAACCTGAAAGTCAGTGAAGGTCTTACAAGACACCAAACCTAGTAGAGGAGAATTTCGGTCAAAATGACTCCTAGATGGTTGTGTGACGCCATCCGCTGCTGGATGGTGTCCCTTTTGGCAATCTTGATTGTACTGTTTGTCTGGTATTTATGGGAGCCACCTAAAAGTGAGATATCCACTGTTACTGGGAACCAGACTCAATACCAGAACAATACTGAAGACTTAGTTAGAACAAGACGTAGAGTGAGGGGAGCCCACAGACGAAAAGAGACCCTACTCGAAACTTTTAAAAATCCCTGTAATAACATTGGAAAACCAACCTCTGAGCCTTATATGTGCTATAATTCTACAACCTTTGTCAGTACAGTCTGGATTCCTATGACATCTTTTAAAATAGGCAGATACCCCGGAGATCAGTGGTATGACTGGACTTTCTACCTTGATGCTGTAGGCTACAAACAAGTGGGAAACGATTGGGGATGGGTGTTTGCTTCCACTGATAAAAATTGGCCATCCAACTCTATAGGATGGAGACCATTAGCACAAAACTGGTCTAAAATACTAGACGTAGAAAAACAAAGAGTTAACAACCAAGCATTCCTGAGGCTAAAATTTAATACTACTACAAGACCCCTACTAAAACAACCACCTTCGGTCCCAGGTTATCCCAAGCCACCGTGCTATAGTTTAGGTCTGTGCATATACAAAAAACATGCAACCGACCCATGCACATTTCTAGCTCTCTGTCCCAACATAACAGAGGCTGATAATGTAACTACCAGCCCGGGTACCCCTGGGCTGGCTCCTGGACCTAGATCCACATCCACCATACGAATGAGAATTCTTAATCATGAGTTGACTGTGGATGACTGGTTCCAAGTGACGACTGGTGTCTCTGGAACTAATAATAATTGGTTGCTGATGGCAGAGCAGGCTGCTAATATGACTAAAACTGATTGTGTTGTTTGCATGGGGCCCCGGCCCCTTCTGCAGGTCATCCCCGCTGCAATGCCGCAACAATGTGTTACTGATTTAATGAATAAGACAAATCCTAATCGAAACTGTAGTAACTGGGATTCAATTTTCCCTGTCACCACAGCTGAAAAGAAGAAACCATTGTTTTCTAAGAAAGTAGCTCAAGGAAATTTTACGTGCATTAAAAGGACTGGAGGTGGGAAGTCTCTAGGCAATCTTTCTGAAACCTGGTGCACCGAAGTAATAACTGTAAATGAAAACTTCAAACCGGTGTCTCGAGGAGACATCTGGTGGTGGTGTGGTGATGGAAGACTTTTCGACAAATTGCCTAGAAATGGGACTGGCTATTGTGCTCTAGTGACGTTACTGCTACCAATTTCTGTATTACCTATGACTGCGGAAGATCTAATGCTTAGAACTCTTAGTCTTGTACCACAGCAGTGGCATTTTAGGAAAAGATCCACGTCTTGGTTAAATACTCACGACCCGACATACATTGACGCTGTTGGCATTCCACGAGGCGTACCTAGCGAATACAAACTAGCTGATCAAGTTGCAGCTGGATTTGAATCCACCATTTGCTGGTGGTGTACTATAAATAAAAATGTAGACAGGATTAACTACATCCATTACAACGTTCAAAAGCTTGGAAATTGGACTCAGAGCGGTTTTGAGGCAGTACATGGTCAGTTGGCTGCAACTTCCCTTATGGCTTTTCAAAACAGGATTGCACTAGACATGCTGTTAGCCGAGAAGGGTGGAGTGTGTGCTATGTTTGGAGAACAGTGTTGCACCTTTATCCCTAATAACACAGCTGCAGATGGCAGTCTGACTAAAGCCATTGAAGGTCTGCGTACTCTAAATGGTAAAATGAAAGACCATTCTGGGGTTGATACCACTTTGTGGGATTCCTGGATGAATGCCTTCGGGAAGTATAGAGCTCTGGTGTCTTCTATCCTGGTTTCAATTGCAGTATTTGCAGGGATTTTGACCTTGTGTGGATGTTGTTGTATACCTTGTCTGCGCTCTCTGATTAATAGATTGATTACTACCGCTATTTCACCTGTGGAAAATCGATTTGCTCAAATGTATCCTTTGCTGGGACGTGACCCTGATGACGACTCTAATGATGTTGATCCTGGCTGGTAAATATGGGAGGAAACAAAACTCTGAGTGTAAATGTATTTGTGCTCATAAAAATGAACTTACAACTGAAAATCTTTCGAAGTGGTTGACATAAGTGATATGAGAATTTGGGCAAATATGTGATAAACAGGAGGGAAATGTTGGAATAATTGTATATACGTTATCTCATATGTTGTCTTTATACTTTTTAAAGATGTTATTATCTTGTGCAAGAGTTGTGTGTGTGTGTTTTGAAGTGTTTTTCAGGAAGTTACACCTGGCTGACGTAACTGCAGGTCGATGACTCAACCACGATATCAAAAGAGGAACTACAGCCCAACCGCGATATCAAAAGAGGAACTGCAGCCTGACCGCAATATTGACCGAAACCTAATAATAACTATTTTCCAGGGCGATGTCGAGAAAGAGAACGTCATGGCTAGAATGTTCATGTGTATATGCAAACATATTATCATTACTACATTGTTTCAGTGTGAAATCCCCTCGTTAGAGCAACAACTGTAATGTAACTAGGAAACTCCCTTGTTGTGGAATAAAAAGAGAGGGTTCGGACAGATACGTTTCAGAGCGGGTTGGAGGTAACTGGAGCGTATCTCTGTCCGTTCTCCTTGCAAGTAAAAAACTCTAACGCTGTGTCTTGTCTTCCCTTGTCTGATATTTATGATGTTTTAGGTTGACTGAACCTGACAATTACATCATGTTGTCCTACCATCTGTGAACCTTTCAGAACCATGTTCTAATGAGGCACCGCTTATAAAGAATTTATACATTTTAACAAAATGTTTTATCAATGGTTAATAGACTGCTATCTAATACCATTTGTTAATTAGCAGGTGCTTATCCTTTCTGTTTGGTAATGTTTAGATTGGCGTGTGGCAGGGATGTGTGTTCTCACCCTTTCTCTTCTTCCTATGCATGGAATGGCTCATGATCCAACTACAGTAGCAACATTAGAGCCAGCATGTGTTGAACAGCTGAACAGCCAGATGTCAGAATTCAAGTGTGAAACAATCAAATTAAATAAAGACAGAAAGAGTGGAGCTCAAAAATACAAATTAAAGGAATAAAGGTCTGAAAAATATTGAGGCTACTGCTACAAAATGTTTGAAGTTAACACATTTATCATTCACAAATAATGTTACCGATGCCAGTACCACACAAAATCCTGCTAGCTGGAGTGATAATGTTAACAGTCCACCGGTGCCAAATGAAGAAGGGAAGAGAAGAGAAGAGAAAGGAAAGAGTCTGGACACATGAACAGCAGGTTGATTCCAGCGGAGAACAGGCGCAAGAAGAGGAAGCTGCCGCTGAGGATGAGTGAAAGGTGCATGACAACCTCCCAGCAGGTAATACTGCCAGCTCATGCAGTGACTGTCTTCACAGCGGAGTTAGGCCATAGGGGATTCATCATACTGAGCACAACTTTTCAACTTTAAAATTCATCAAGAATAGATTATAGTACACTTCATCACAAGAGCAGCATAAAGTATCTGTCCACTCTCATGGCTTTGGACACGGATGGATTAAAAAACAGGATGGCAGAGAAGAGTCGAGTGCAGTGAAGGTAGGACATGTTATTCTATTCTAGTTTAAGGCTGCTATGCTTTTTTACATGATGTCAAACCAAAAGTGTTATTATGGCTCAGAATATCACTCTGGATCTGCTCCAATAGGGTGCTGCTTGTCACAGCCTGGCAATAGCAGTAACTGAACATTCAAATCGTGTCGGTAGCATGAAATCTCGACTGTTGAGCCTGATGTGTGAATCAGCTGCAAACACAATATTGGATGATTGACTACAAACAGAGCGCTGTTAATTAACGTCCAATTTCAGACACATTTCCACGTCATCATAAGTTTGGCCTAAAAGCCAAAGCTTTTGTCCAGTGTGAAACTTAAGTTTTGGCTATGTTGTTTCATGATGACAGCATTGCATTTTGTCTTAGACTACATTATATCATTATGTCATACTTCTTTATTTGTGAAGTTACGGATTGTAGCATAAGTGCATCGAGAGTTGGGTCGTCCATAACAAATAATGCGCCCACTTTTCCTCTAGGCTCTTTCTTGGCTATTTATTTATTTATTACATCATTTTATGAAACCCTGTAAGTACACCTGTTGTTAGGGGTGCCAAATTGATATCTATTGCTTAGCTTAGTTATAAATAGCCTGATATTGTTTGATGCAACTTGTAAGTGCATATGAATAATGGCAATATTGGGTCTGTTCCAGAAGAAAATTGCCAGGGCTGAATTGTGTTCCCAGTCTGACCCTGGGTCTGCAGGTGTAAGTGTTAATAAATTGTTAATGGATATATTTTGATCCAGGAAGTCTGCAGCTCTTTTGTAGAATTGAAGCAGCCAAGAGGATTTTTCACACCCTGGCAACCCCCCAATGGTGAAAGATTAATTAACCACCCTTTATACTGTAAGGTGTGCATTATTAGAACAATTGCGCTGCTATCCTGTTCTTTATCGTTTCTGACAGATCAAAAGCATGTCTGCTTCCTTTGCTGACATCTCCAGTGTCATACAATGTTTGGCCTGCACACAGATTACCCTCACTTCATCTCTGACAGTAGTGACCCATGACCCACTTACATTTCCCCGAACAGATGAAAACAAAGGCAGATCTACCGTTAGATCTGCAGTGGGGAAAAATAAATTCTCCCACATAGCTTTGGTGCACACTGCTTATCAACAAAAATGAGAAAATAAAATGTAAATATAACAACAGACTGCCGTGCACCCTTTAGTACAAAACAAAAAATAAATGGCACACTGTAATGCAGCCCTATACACTCTGGAGGTATCTTTTTAATACAATTTTCTTTTACATATATATAAACAGCATAAATAGACACACATGTTTAATGTTTTAAACTCAATTCAGCTCACAACATGTGTGTTAATTCCTGACTTTAAAAGAGTTGTGGCCTCTCTTGCTGTGATAATAACCTTTGCAGAGAGCTGCTGCTGAGAAGGAGGGAAGGAGAGATAGATAGAAGAAGGGAGGAGGTGTAGAGGAAACTGGGGAAGGTCAGGAGGGAGTGGAGGTGACCTGATTCACACAGACGCATACACACACACACACACACACACACACACACACACACACACACACACACACACACACACACACACACACACACACACACACAGACACGAGCATTCACACCAACTATAATCCATCACCACATTACTCGTCATTCCTGGACCTGCCATAATGACCCAGAGCCGTCTGTTATGGTAGGAGCCAGAGGTGAGTCCTGGGGTAGTATCACACACACACATATGCAACGGTGCACACACACATGTGCAGAGGCGTCGTGGTGCAGAGCAGCACTGCAGGTCCATCTGCTGCTGGACCAGCTCTAGTTATGTAGCCAGCAGGTCTCAGTCTGCTGATGTTCACAGGTTAATACTGTAGACTGTAAAACTTTACTTCCCACCAATCTGCAACCTTAACTCAAGTGAACATCACCTGCAAAACAAATTGAGAGAGAAACTTAAGAAACATATTCATGAGCTGATTTTTGTCACCTGACTATACTGATGCAAGCATTCTGTAACTGAGTCCTGGATTGAATTAATTTGTGAGAGCTAGTTTGGCACGCATACAGAGAGGCTGTGTCAGCTCAACACCAGGTCCAAAGTTGTGCTCGACAGCATCTGTCCATGATTCCAGGAAACAGTAGGTCTCCTTACTCCAGCAAATAATATTATGCCAACTTTCGTACACTCACTTTAAAAGTCTAAATCACAAAGAGGTGATGCAACTGAGTTGGATATTCAGTATGTGACTGAAACTGAGATAATGCAAATTTGCTTTGTTTGGTCAAATCAAAATTGTTGTGTCAGGTGAAATCACTGGCAGAAATTGCTATGCTCCTAAGCACAGCGAGCCAGTACTGTATCTGGAAGTTGAGCTTACCAGTCATTACTGAACTGTTTTCACAACTTTTGCACCTACCAGCTAGAAGAGAAGAACATTTAGTCTACTCCTATCACATCATATACAGTGAAGTCCTTCAGTATTAGGAACACAATATGTTTTTCCTTATTTTGGCTCTATTCAAGCACACTGAATTCCAAATGAAACACAATGATGTGCTGACTTTCAGCTTTAAGGGTGTTTGTATTCATAGTGGGTAAGTAGTGTACTGGAGGACTCTTTTTAGCCTTCGGGGGAATGTATGAAAAAGGTTACAGTTTTTACACAGTTCATCGCATGTGGATGCACACACTAACAAATCAAACGTGTAGGTCAGCACTTTAATCTCAAAGTTATTGTAACATTGCAAATCTAATTTGCTGGAGTATAGAGTCAAAACTGTTCAGTGTGCACATTACTTTCTTTTTGTTAATGTGAAGTCTGTCACTGACAAGTAAGAAGCAAAGCAGATACATAGCTTACTGTACTTTTTTTTAGGGATGTTTTTATGGACGATGAATGATAAAAATTCAAAATCATTGCTGATGATTTTATTACTGATTGTTTCTTTTTTTATGGTTTCGTAATGCTCACTACTGATGGAATTACACAGTCATTACATAGTAATCACTCTCTATGTGCTGATGTGTTACTGTGTGGATTTACAGTTGAAATTTTGCAAATTGTGTCTCTGTTGTACATCACTCTAGAAGGAAATTGGGTTTTCAAATTCATTTTCAAAGCTCCAGCTCTGTAAAAATCTACCTTAATTTTTTATTTTTTAACGCTTTACTTTGTGAAAATATATTTCTTTGGTTTATCTCTTGGGTTGTAATTAACAGAAAGTCCTCTAGACCGCACACAATGTTCACTGTTTTGAGGAGAGAAATTAGAGAAGCAGAAAGAGAAGGGCAGAATAAATTTAATAGGAATTGATCAATAATAAATTGATTGACTTTTGCTAAACTGATTATACATTTTTTCTGTCAAGTATTGCATGTTTTGATTGATAGGTTTGTTTGTTTCCTGCACCAAAAATGGTTCCAAAAAAATTGGGCTCACAATAAATGTGACAACATGGGTTGAAAAATGGACAGGAAAAAAATAAGTAAAAAGATGAATTGTCCATTAGGGCCGGTTTATTTTCCTAAAACACATGAATCTCTTTTCTTTCCATTTTATTTGTGGTTTTGTTTTCGTTACACAGGGGGGGAAAAGTCTTGCAGTATAGCTTCTCCTGTAATATTGATTCTTTACATTGCAGTCAGTTCAGCACTTTCCTGGCAGTAAAATGTCACTCAATGTCTGCACTTTCAGCTGATGTCTTTAGCTTGTTGGAGACCAACGCTTCAAGATCAACAAATGTAGGACGGACACGGACACACATAAAAAAAACACTGGCCTATGATTCTGTTGTTTCTGTCTGAGATTGTTAAAGTTAATATTTCATGATTCAATCAGGGTCACCCAGAATTCAAGCAAATAGAGAGCTCAGATTTCTATTGACAAACTGAAATGTCCAATGCAAAACCTGAACCTTTATATGATGACTTCCTATTTTGTTAGAGGTAAACATAGGCAAAATATTTCAGTCATCTAAAATAAAACTTGTAATTGGTGGAAAAGTGAACTACAAACTTATCTTTAGATACGTATCACAAATAAATGCCAATCTCCATCATGTGGTTGCAAAGTGTGCAGTCAGGTATGGGAATTCTAGGCCTCACGGAGAGAAGGAAGAACAAAAAACAGAACACTTCAGTGAGATTGTAGGTTAATTCTCCAAGACAAGTCATTCTCTTATGTGCTGTTTGACACACTGAAGATGAAATTGAGGTTGTCCTGTGGGTGTGTGATGAAAGGCGGAGCTGTGCGTCTGTGTTGTGTGCACTGCTGCTGAGCACTCCTGTGGACCCAGAGGGCACGTGCACAGTGGGAGGAGGAGGACGGAACAGCTGATGGACTGTAACTACTTTAAAATTAATAATATATAAGCTGTGCTCCGCTGCCGCAAGCCAGCTGCCAACCTACAGTAAGTGACTGCCCATCATCGACTGTAATCCGCTGACTTTAACCATTGGACAAAAGAGGCTTAAATATATAACTTTAAGAGTAATTATAGTGATTTTGGTCATGCAGATTATTCTACCTATACACACTGACACCACTGAGCCTTTCGGCAATGTTTAAAAAGTGTCAGAATATGTCATGTATAACCTTATTGCACAGCAGAAATTCACGGAATGATAACATTTCAGTGATTTCTATGGCTGTACTATACATAGTCATTGAAGTAATTGTCTTGCCAAGAGTTAGATCAGATATAAAGACAAATACCCATCTCATATCTGAGTGAAGACAAAAATAGTTCACCATGTTAGCCAGATTACTTTTTTTAACACTTCTTTTTTTTTGTTGGTGTTGTTTTGTACAAATCACACAATGTTGGTAAGTAAGCTTTACAGGTGTCCTTTAGTAGATTTTGTTAGCTTTGGTCAGAGCCAGCCTAGCTGTTTCCCCGTGTTGCCAGTCTCAATTGTTAGGTAGCTTCATAATTAGTGGCAAATTCAAAAAAAGGACTGCACAGCTTTCACGGTCACTAAACTTGCACAAATAAGGCAAAAACTGTAATTCACAAAACACCTGCAAAGGGTGAAATACACCCCTAACTGTTAGGGAATTTTCCATATTTAGGTTCAAGTATGGGCCCATACTTGAGGTCACAGTAAAGGCTGCACTGTCACCTGATAGAGAGACATACTGACTCTCTCCTTGAGACAGTGAAGGCAACCAAGGTCAGAGGATATGACTGTTTCACTCCGTAAACCCACAGATGGGTAACTGTGTTCCCTCTTTGTAGAATAACAAACCAATTGGCTAATTCCATTACTGTAGCTGCATTGAGTATGATCATGTATGGGCATAGAGTTTTTGTACCATCTGTGAAGGCTTAAAGACGATCCCTGGAGGACAGTTTCCTCAGAATCGTGGTGGCATCATGCAGATGGGTGTATTGATAATATTTTGATTTTCCTTGGCCAAGCTTCAATAAACATTTTCAGCATAAGACATCCTGGGCTCCAGGGAACTTTGATGTGATGAGGTTAACCACTGATCAACAAATTCTCCATAACAAACATCTTTATTTAGGCTGGAGTGCAGGCTGAGCTAAACTGAAAAGAGCAAAACTAAACAACACAGAGCAAAACAAAAAGAGCAGACTGAAGAAAGGATCCAACAAGACTGAACTGAAATGCATGACTTAAATACAGAATATGAGAAAAACACGAGACTGATGCAAGGCAGGTGTAGAGGTAAAGTGTAGAGCGAAAGGCAAAACAGACACAGGAAGAAAAAGCCAGAGCAGCAGAAAACCAAGACACCAGAGGGCTGTTGCACAAAACCTAAATAGCGGATTAAGCCAGGATTTTCCGGTTATCCTGGTTGAATTTAGCCAGGACTCGGTTGCACAAAAGCATAAGTTACCATGGAGATTTATTCTGTGTGGCTAGCCTGCTCCCGACCAGGCTAACTAGTTAATCCTTGTGTTGTATTTATTCAGTCAGCTGTTACTCTGGTCGGAAATAAATGTGTTTTAAAGTTAATTCATGGTCTTCTGTATGTATCCTGCCTCATTTTCATTAGCCTGCATTAAAATACCACAGATACATTATAATTTAAAACATTATAATTATATTTTTCATAATCATACATGTCAGTCATTATTAGCTGTCATATCGTTTTTATGAAGACTGTCAGAGATTTGATGAATATTACTGCAGGTACAAATCATTACTCAGTGAGTGTAATACATAAAGTCCCATTCACATGTTTCTTTCTTTACAACGGCGTGCCCTTGTTTGGATGTTAATGTGTTAGATGAAGAAGCTCTAATACTGAGAGGAGCTATGTGCAGACTGCTGTGTCCCAAAGTTCAGCACCGTGGAGCACCGAGCCCTCACAATCCACAGAGGATCTAAGTAATTCATTCATTCACACAGAGAGAGAGATTTGTGCATATGGTTATAGTATATTCTTGCATTTTTGATAAATGTATGTAATTAGCCTTTATTGTAAATATCCTGAGTGACATTAACTTCCACCACTCACTTTAAATGAGTTACACAGACACTGCAAATGCAAATTAGTCAAATCTATGGAAAGACATGTTAAACTGACATATGTTAACCATTTACTGTTCCTGTAAAAGGACTTCTCCATCTCAATCCAATACAACAGGGAAAAAGTCTGAGTGCATTTGGTGGTACTGGTGGAGAATGTCAGCTAGGGACACAGAGTCAGACTGTGTACAGAACCATAACACAGCCAGCTGTGGGCAACAAACAGAACATCAGTATTGATGTTTCTGCAAAATCCCGCTGACACGTGAACATTACTGTAAGGTTCAGATAGAACACTTTTCAGACCTGCCTGAGTCACATAAATAGCTGTATTTTGACACTGCAGTAGATTATTAAAAGATGTGAAATACTAGAGAGGTAAAATATGCACAAAAAAAGGAAAGTTGGTTTTGATTGTGAAGAGCTCTGTGTGTGTGCACTTCTGTTAATTGAAGACACTCAATTTGAGGCTTTTGTGCTCTCTGCAGTTTTCATTATTGACCAAACTGTGGGCTGGAATGTGACGAAAAGCTTGAATCACTTGAAACCGCTCCGCTCACTCAGACACAAAACAAGGGGAAATTGCAGCCAGCTGCAAAACTTTATGTACGTGTTTGCGTCGGCATATTATTAGTACAAAATGTTTTGTGAATCAGACCTTAAAGCTGGGTAGATCAAGGCTGCATATGACTCACAATTCATGGTGCTATCAGTCAATCCATTCTTTGTGATTTCGCTCCTTGGTGTACGGCCATGAAAGTGTATCGACCTTCTTATCCAACTCTCAGCAAGAAAGAGAATGAATGTATTTCCAAAATTGTTCAACTTAAGTGTCTTAAATGGCATCATAATGTGCCAGTAGCATATTAAATAACCGACTCTGGTCACATGTAATATTCCAGATGTTTACGGAGCAGAACTAGTCAATACATGCCAAATCATGAATATATTACATACACAAATATATATTATTGATATTATTGAGGAATTGTACATGTGAAAACACTCTCATTTAGTTAAAAAAAGCCAACAAAATCAATGATTATCTGTTCTTTAATAGGTGGTTGTATTTCTGGCCAAACACTACTCTTTCATTGGTACAGCACTCTACCTGAAAACTCACAGCAATTTCTCCTTCCTTCCTTTATACAGTCTGTCTACATCTTATTATCTGTATTAATTTAAATGCCTAATATGATTGTTCTGGCTTACATAACATTCATACATACTGCTCTAGTGTTTTTGCACTCATGACCTTCACATCGCAGAACTTTGAAATACATTTTTTTGTGTGTTTTAAAATAGGTGAAGCTGAAAATGAAAGACAACTGAGAGAAACACTGTTCCTATCAAACATCATTTAAACAAGTATAAGCATTGTTTTCAGAGGATTCCTTATCTAGTCTAAGAATCAAAGCAGACCTCTTGCTTTTATGTGGCACTGTCTGTGTCTACTGCATCTCTTTATGTTCTCCTATAAGATCTCATATCAACCGAATTTGGCCCCAATTAAGCCCGTTTTCAAATGTGCATGAAACTGTCCTGAGAGGTAGAGATTTCACGTTCCGGCCCTATTCATGGCGGACTAATTATGAAGCTGGTTGAAAAGGCAGACTAGATAGGCAGCTCTTCAAAAAACTCCTTTTAAGGACAAAAGGAAGAGATAAAAAAAATACAAAACCTGCAATGTCTGAAAGTCACTTTAAATCAACATGTCATCATTGGCACAGTTGGAAGTGTAAAAAATGAGATCTTGGAAATCTGCTGGGGAACATTTTGAATTGCCATTATGCAAAAAAACAAAACAGCCCACTCACTGCGAGCTGAAGAGGATTCTTTTACATCATAATAAAAAAAATACTGTGGATGAATAATCCATGGTGAATTTATTTTATTCAATGGAAATGATTTAAACTTCCTTCGAATATAATTACCTAATTTATTCTAATTTATTGATGACATCTATTACAAGAACAGACATTATGTTATAATCTGTCAGAGGTCGTTTAGGCCTAAAGCTCCTATAGAAATGGTTCCAGTCTTTTGTGGCTAAGTCTCATGAAGACGATATGAGAAAGAATATGAAATAGTGTACAGCCTATGTTATTTTCCCTTAAGATACAACAATTGATCCCAAAATGGAAACTAGCCTGTTTTAGAACAAGCCAAGAGTGTTTCATTTGAAAGGATCAAGCTTTGAGATTGTGGCTGTCACTGCAGTCTACAACATTAATTCACATTGTTCCATATTGGTCCTGTTTTTTCTTTTTTTAATTCTTCAACTCAGTCTTTAGTTGGTGGAGACTGTCTGTGCTTTTTATCATACCCTCAGCCTTGTTGTCTGTTTATCATTTTAATAATGCTCCTGTTGTCTTGCATCAAAATGATGAGGCTTAAGCAATAGGCTGAAATACATGTAAAATCAAAATGGATGTCTCAAACTACAAACTTGTATTTATTTTTATATCAATGACATTTTAAAGCATTGCCAAGAGTCCTCTTAAAGTGTTTTTTTTTTCTTTCGATAGGGGATGGGGGATGAGGCTGGTACTATTGTTAAACTGATTCTTTCTTCAGATAAGACAAATTATGACATGCTGTTCAAAAAGAGAGAAGCATTTTTAAAAAAAAACATGACACAGAACTGTCAAGCTCAAGTCAAAACAAGGTCTTGAGATTAATAAGAAAAAACAACAACAACAACAAAAACTCAACTCACTGCAAAGTAGTGAAACAGAAACAAAGGTTACAATATAGTAACTCTAGTTCTATATTCTATTCAATAGGTAGAGGACTCCACCTGTGCTTATAGAACAGGAGTTCATGAACTTGGTCATCATACTGCCTCACTGAGCCTGACTGACTTTAGGTTAGTCACTGTGACCCTCCTACTACTGATATACAGTGTTGGGGGTAAGGCGTTACAAAGTAATGCATCAGAGTACTTTGATTGCTTTTTTGATGTAACAAGTGATCTAACGCGTTAGGTCCGCAGTTTAAGTACTCAGTAATATTGTTACATTTTCAAAAAGGTAATCCATTATTTTTTAACAAACTACTCCTGTAACTTTTGTAACAAGAAAATAAAATCTGCCACAAATTCGCACCGTTGGCAGGCAGGCACCCGGCTACATGCTCCGGTTATATCACTGCGCATGTACAGCAACTCGGCGAGCAAGATGGGACAGCATTCATTTCGGTGAAATATTCACATTATTTTGATTTTATGGGAGGAAATAAGAGCAAGAACATTACAGTGACATGTAAGTTGTGCCTGGGTAACAAGAGCCTGTTGCCCTGTTGCAGTGATGTAGGGATGTGTTTGTAAAGCCTATAGCCTATGTAGTTTTATAACTTGTATGTGGGCATATGTTTTGGAAGCCACTTTAATACAATAAAGAGCTGTAAATGGGACATTTTGTCTGTTATTACTGCTATTAGTGTAAAGATTTACAGATTATGGGCCAGACTTGGCTGTGTGATGATGGTACTCATTATATTAAAGGAGGTCTGGACTAAAACAACATGTACAAGGAATTACAGTATGAAGAGGTTTTTCATTTTGTTACGAGTTAGTTTTCTCAGAGGGTAATGCTATAATGTAACTAGTTACTTTTTAATGGAAGTAACTTTGTAATGTAATTAGTTACTTTTAAAAGTAATGTTCCCCAACACTGCTGATATAATCCCAGCTTCTTGATTGGAGCAGTAGGGAGTCCTACCCAGCTGGATTAACATGAACATTAAGTGGGTGTAACCATGGACTAAGTCATCACCGGGCATTTTCTCCTAACCCCCTGTAGGATACGTTTCATGAGGGGTTGAGTGAAGACTGCTACACCAAAGCCCCAATGCCAGGAGAAAATCACTGCTGCATACACTTACCTACATACCCCAATTCCACTGAAAACTGTAGAAAAGAGAGAATATCTCCCTCTGCACATGACAAGGGGTCTACTCTTCTTTCCATGCACCAGCGTTGGAATCCCAACCACTTTGCTTTGTAGCAAACAATGGTGGAACGTTCTGTTGTGTTCAAACAGAACAGTCTGCAGCCTGACTGAGTCAAGGCTGACTCCAAGATACTCCATCTGCTGGTGTGGCTGGGGGGGCGCTCTTCTTCCATTTGATAGCAAAACCTAACTGGGTTGGGTGCAGCACCACCCTGGCTGTGTGGAAAATGGCCCATTCTCTGGACTTGGCCATGATAATGAGGTCATCTTAGTAAAAGAGAACCCTTGTGCCCTGGTTGCACAGCAGCTGCAGTGCCACATGTACACATTTGCTGAATGTGCAGGTGGACCAGGTAATAGCCAAACAGCACCCTGTTGTACTTGTAGGCTTTCCGTTCAAAAGCTAAACGCAGGAACTTCCTTTGTTTTGGTGCCACCTCACTGGGAAAGTAAGCCTTTTTCAGGTCAATTGTTGTCAACCTGTCACCTGGTAGAACCAGTTCCAGCAATCTTATGATAGTTAACATGGGATTTATTCGTTCAGATTGTGTAGATCCAAAAATGGGTCTGAAAACTCCTGCCTTCTTGGGAACCAGAGAGTACATTCTGTCTGTCATGAGTGGGAACGACAGACAGACAGACAGACAGACAGACAGACAGACAGACAGACAGACAGACAGACAGACAGACAGACAGACAGACAGACAGACAGACAGACAGACAGACATACAGACAGACAGACAGACATGATCTTGTTTGTTTTTTCTCCTTGGAGAGAAAATCTATCTCCTTGATGCCCAAGAATGGACGAGGAATGCAGCGGAACTGGAATGAATAACCCATGCTCAGTGTTTTGTCCATCCACTCCACTAATGCTCAGCTGTGACAGCTGTGAGATGCTGCCTTTTATACTGCTTGAGACGCATGTAATCTATAGCGCATCCTGATTGGGTGGTTACATCCATGCAAATTTCAGTGAGTGATTGCAAGCGTGTGATTGGAGGAGAGTATTATCCATAGACTCCAGCAGAGGATAGAGCCTGTGTGAGATAGAACATAGTAATAATAATCCATAAGGAAATATTGTACAGTAATACTAACATTATTAAATAAATGTACTGCTCAGTTGTTGAAATTACCAAAGTTGCATTACAATTCAGGACAGTATTTAGCTAATTTACAACATCTGAATCCAACAAGACAAATCCTTGCTGTTGAAGCGTACAGCCATCTATCATTATTGCATTCTGTACTCTGCTACCAGGCGATTAGGAAGTCTTCCAGTGTGGTGATTCATTAGGTTCTGGGTATGTGCTCTTTTAAAAACCTGGCTGATTGATTGCTTTTCTTCCACGGAGCTGCGAGTTGTCTAACTTTGCCAGCATCTTTGTTTGACTGGAATTGGCTTGCAGTGAAAAAATAAATAAATAATCAAATCCCAAAGATAGATGCGCAACAGTCACACATTATTGGACAATTTCTGATAATAATGGTTCTGGCAAAACACTTGAAAATAGCTCATTTCATCCCACATAGCACAGCACAGTACAAGGACTTTGCAATTATGAAGGACTGAACACTTAACTGAATCACCAGCAAGCCTTTCTAGTTCCAAACATTTAATTCAACGGCTCACCAATTACCTCTCTCCACCAGTTATTAAAATACTGAATGAAAACTGCAACCACAACAACAAGACGACATTTAATACAGCCTTAATTTCTTCAATTAAGAGAAAAGAAATAAGCAATGTATCTAAACATTTTAATATGCATGCTATGGAAAAAGACAACAGGAAGAAAAAAATCCTAGTTGATTTATAGAATTAAAACACATGTCTATCATGAAACTAAATTCTAATAGTAATATGTTTGAAGTGAAGTGTTAGATGATTTATACCACTCTCAAGTGTATGCTAAGTACGAAAGTTAGCTTAGCTTAGTATTAAGACAAAGCTATGCTGGCTCTGTCCAAAACAAAATCCACCTACAAACACCTCTAAAGCTCATTACTTAATATGTTATATCTCATTTGACGCTTCATATTTTAAATGTTAGAGTGGTATCGATCTTCTCGTTTCACTCTCTTCCAGAAAAATCATTTTCCAAGATATCTACCTATTCCTTTAATATGCATGCCATGGAAAAAAGACAAGAAGAAGAACAATCTTCAGGCTGGCTGATACAACCAAAATACCGTCTACTCTGAAAGTTGTGCAAAAGCAATTGTGTTAGGGGCTCAAATAACCCAAGCAGTAACTTAAAAAAGAGTACTGATTAATGCTTTGGCTTCCATTCACATCCCAGCGGATAGAAAGAGTTTAAGTTGCGGTCTAACAAGCTCACTGCAACCAAGAAAAAAAAAAGGAAAGGAATGATAAAAAAAGAGAGGGAGAGAAAATAAAAGTCATATAAGGATGAGACAGTGTACAACATAGCAGACAAGCGGTATATGACAGTTAATGCTGTAGGTCTTTGGGGAGAAATATATCAGTATACAGTATGTCAATAAATTTGGTCTGACAGTCTTAACTTTAGACAGACACAAATCTGAGCAATTTTCTCCTCAGGCTTGACTTCCTCACCAGATTGCCAATCTACTCAGAGCAAAAAGGAAAATTAATCCCCTTAAAAGTTAACAAATCCACTTCTTTTGAAACAGGGTGAACACTTTGGGGAATATCCAAAGCACAAATACTTATAGACGCTCAAAAGTAGGCACTGGAGACATTTTTTCCTTTTTTTTTGGTTTTTATCCCCACTTTAGTAAACACGGTGGATTTAACAAAGGGAGCTCAAATATTAAATTGGTAAAAGGAAGAGAGAATGTTCCAACTAAATACAGTATGAATCAAACAAGCTTAATTAATGGTTTGTATAGCATTTCTTTGTCCCACTTTGTTCTCTTCATATTTGGCCAACATGCCACTCATATTTAATTCTCTTTGTTACAGTCATCCCAACTACTCCGGAGAGAAAAACAGTCAGCAAGAGAGAGGGGAACGAAAGAGAACAAAGGCTCTTCCTGGTCCAAAAATAATATCAACGAGAGTTAATGAGCCTCCCATTGAATCGTGTCTTAAGTCTACATGAAGTTGAACTTTCTTAAAGTATGGCTGATGTTTTATAATAGTTTTAAAAACTTCAGAAAAAGGAAACTGGTTATTGCATATTTTGACTTCTTCAACTATAAATTGATGTAAGTATTTATAGTAAATAAATAAAACAACTTAACAAGCCACAAGCCAGTAGACTATATATATATATATATATATATATATATATATATATATATATATATATATATATATATATATATATCAATTCAAGATGTATTCTACTAAGTGCATCTAACCTAGTATGACCTACGTTTGCATTAGTTGAAGTTCCTTCTCCTCATTACTTTGTCTACAGCCAGTATGTATTTTTATTCATTTTGTCATTGCAAGCGTTTCAACATGTGCAATCATAGCTGTGCACACTGTGAATACATTGCACTACAATACACTGTTTTTTTTTTTTTATTACAGCTGACTGCACCCATGCTGCTGTACTTAGTGGAACTGAACTGAGAAGATTTCTTGCTTGCCAGTTTTAAGATTTAGATTAACTTTGTTATCCCAGAGGGAAATTGGTTTGCAATGTGTGCACACAACTTTACAGACACAATAACAGAAAAATACACACTGGGAAGAACATAGTCCACACATGTCAAACATCATTTCTAAAATACACAAAACTATTCTGTAGTGCTGTCTAACAGTGCTCATGGAGTACAAAGATTCAATGTGAGAAAAGACACAATGCAGCCCATAAATATACACAATATGATGCAGCACTGACTGCTACTGCTGTGAGTACTAGGAGTTTTTATGTGCAAGACAAACACATTCGCCCCCTTGTGTTGCATGTGGGATTTCTATGGCTGATGGTATAAAGGTATTCCTTGCCTTGTTATGTTTAAAGCTTGGGGACCGAAGATGTTTTTAGGGACTGAAGCTCACTAAACAGGGGGTGTCATTGGTGAAGTAGGAGGTTTTCAATCTCTAGAGGGGTTTTGAGAGACTGAGACACAGGCAAGAACCAACCATCTCACACAGCTGGATTTACATTTACTGTGTTGTTGAATGTGTGATTGTACTTGTGTTTCTGCACTTTGGAAGAACAGATGTCTTCCTGTCAGGATTGCAAGTTGTGGAAACCACCAAAGTTAGGACATTTTGGTGGTCCTTCTATTAAGAGATAAATGCTTGAAGCCTAACTTTAAAAAAATATATATATATATATATTTGTTGCAATGCACTGATCAATGGCATTCACATGCCTACATTGTTCACCAGTTCATATTGTATAACACAGCTCAATCAGATTTATCTACAAACACGACAGTATATTCCAGCACTTGTCTTGTATCTGATTTAATAAACCAGAAGCTAATTGTGTAAACAGCCAATATGATGCCTTCAAGGGGGATTAAAAAATCAGTTCAGTGATGAGATTAGCTTGAAATCAGAAAACTCAGAGTAAACACGACACATAAAGATGCTGAATTAAATGCATTACTACGGTGGCCGAGACCCGCCAACGCTGCAAATAAAAGTAACGCTGCAAACAAAAAGAAACGCCGCTGCAAATAAAAAGAAAGGCTGCTGCAAATAAAAGAAACGCTGCAAATAAAAAGAAACGCCGCTGCAAATAAAAAGAAAGGCTGCTGCAAATAAAAGAAACGCTGCAAATAAAAAGAAACACCGCTGCAAATAAAAGAAACACGCTGCAAATAAATATTTATTTGGATGAATGTGAAGTTTAAGCTGTGTGGGGTGGCCAGGGGCTTTTGAGAAAGTACGATGACCATAATGTCAGATTGAGGTACTAGGCCGTAAGGTGAACCACGAAAAGTCTTTCAGAAATTGGATTCCGCTCCGACGTCTGCGAACTACACGATCTTTAGTTGATAAAAAAGATAGTTATTTTAAGCTCACAGCAAAAAGTTCGTTGCAAAAAATCCTGCCCGATCTTTACGAGGAGGCATTTTACACAGGACTAGTTTCTACCTGGGCGTAGTAACATTTTGGTCCGCGAGAGGTGGCACGGTCGACACGTGACCGCGATAGCCCAATAGGCTTGCTCCATTTGATAAACAGAAAAGCAAGGTGGCGGCCTCCGGTGTTTTATCCAACTTACCTTTATAGACATAACTCGAAAAGTTATGGACGGATTTGGATGAAATCTTCAGGAAATGTCCGCGATGGGACCAGGAACAACTGATTAAAATGTTGGGGGACGGATCGCCGTGCAATAGTTATGCCATATTCGCGACTGTAATAACAAGACAATAACACTCGCGCCGTCCGAGTTGTGTGGTGTTGCATCTGTATATATTTCACTACGTGGCTATTGTGTATGAAATTATTATGTGATTAATTGCTCAGTGTCTTCTGCCCTGGGCACCAGTGCTGCTCAACACTCAAATATACAAATCAATCCATCCAACAATCAGTCATTTATTCACTCATAACAAAAAACACTAATCAACCATAAAAACAATCTTGAGGAGCAGCAGCAGCGTTTCTTTTTATTTGCAGCATTTCTTTTATTTGCAGCAGCGTTTCTTTTTATTTGCAGCATTTCTTTTATTTGCAGCAGCGTTTCTTTTTATTTGCAGCAGCGTTTGTTTTTGTTTGCAGCGTTACTTTTATTTGCAGCGTTGGCGGGTCTCGGCCACCGTACATTACTCACTATTAACGTACTAAGATTTCTTTTTTAAAGTGCAATTACAATTAAGCTTAAACTAAGAAAAACCTTAAGACATGTATTGCTCATGATCTTACTCATACAGTTGTTATTATTATTATTATTATTATTATTATTATTATTATTATTATTATTATTATTATTATTATCATCCATACACAGTATGTTGTCCAGGTGGAATAAGGAGACCTCTACAACACCTTAAATGGGTTAATAAGGAGCTTAGTTCAGTCCTGCTGCAACACAACCGTCAACAACCACCGACCCATGAAGGCAATCAGGCTCTGTCTCTCTTGGGAACAAATTAACATTGTATAAAAACCTGAATCTGGCCTCTTTCTGGAGCTCTGGCTGGTGATTCACAAGTGAAGTGCCCTAAAGTGCACTGTGCTCAATTGATCAGAACTGTCTGCAAGGATGGCTCAGTCTTACAAAGGTGCAGCTGGTATCATCATTACAGTATAATTTAAACAACTGTTTTGGTCATTGTTGTTGTTGTTGTTGTTGTTTTTTTTTCTTTTCTCACTTAGCATGCAATATAAGGGTTAGGGTTATTAAAAATACTAATGGAAGACAGGAACGTACGCTACATACCTGATGGAAGATTAAAATAAAGAACTGAATTTCATCCTTCAGTATAACTTGAATATAGATTAAATTTGCAAAAGCTAGGAGAAGAAAAGAAGAAAAAATAGAAGAAAATATATAATATACGTGTTAACCAAGCTTTTATGTTTTTGTTCCATCTTCCAGTAAATCTGTGGGTCAGGAAGAGTTTCCCAACAACGTTTAAGTGTAAAGTTGGTCCTGAAAACTGTTATAAAAGCATGCTTGAGACAATTTGAAATGCCATATATAATCTGTGAACCAATTTTATAGAGTGCATTAGTCTTTTTTGTACCAACTCTTCCAGAAATGATGTGAAGTAAAGCCGAAATAGAGGAAGGTGAGGAACTGAGTTGAAAAACGTGGCATATGGTGCTGTCCAGCACAGTCAGTGGTAAAAAGATTCATTTCCTTTTCTAGCCCGTCTTACCAGAAATGTCAGTGTCAATTTGGGAAAGGTCTCTCTAAAAATGACTCACATGAAATCATCATCTTCACCCTCTTAATAAAAGGGAGTGGTGATCCGCTGGGAGGACGATTTTGTATCTTCTGAATTTCAACTGTTGCTCTGAAGCAGACAGACCTGGAAACTGCCTGAGGACATTAGCTGTCTTATAGGAATGATGCTGTAATCGAGCTAAGTTATATCACAAAGTCAATATCGTCAGACTGCTCTTTGGGGAGATGGACCATTATGTCAAAACTGGTCCTTACTGTCATGATGCGTAGACGCATAATCATATCTGGATGCATGAAATTAGTTTATATCAGGAACGATTGATGAAACCACAGTAACAGTATTTCTGAGAGGGAGACCTGACTTTACAGCCTAAGAATGGATGAAGAATGAGTAACTTAATGAATGTGTTGCTCAAACCGATTGCTGAGGAGGCTGTGGGCTATTCAGAGCTGCCCCGCTAATCTTCTGCAGAAATTTCATTAACTTAAGTGCAGTGTTGCACAACAAATACAAGCAACATATGCAAATAAAGCTGTAAATAATCTATGGGCGAGTATGCATCACGGATAGAGCTTCCACCTCTACAGCTCTATGAATTATGGAATTGTTTTGACTCCTAATGCTTTCTAGTCTAATTCAAAGTCATTTTGCAGCAAACACAAGA
The DNA here is from genome assembly GCF_963691925.1 of Scomber scombrus. Lineage (NCBI taxonomy): Eukaryota > Metazoa > Chordata > Actinopteri > Scombriformes > Scombridae > Scomber > Scomber scombrus. The sequence goes on from NC_084974.1 coordinate 8,006,724, forward strand.
ATTTATTCATTGTCAGTGCAGCGTTTCAAGATGTAACCGATCCTGGGTGGCTTGGCTGCTGCAATTCATGGTTCAAGTATCATATCTCTAATGGAAATGTACATCAAAATAGAAACATATGCACACACTGTGCCATATATTTATTTCAGTAAAAACATTTTGTGTTACACAATAGGGGTTTTGAAGTTATAGGGAAGGCGACTTGAGCGTGTTGAGTTGCAAGTATCAGATGATGTATAGTGTTTATACCAAAGATGAAGTGATCTATGTTGCACATTAAGGGGCAAATTACAAAAGACATCATCCCTAAGAATCCTCAGCTAAAGAATGATCCTATAAGACTTTTTTATGGGTGTATGAGAGGGTTGTTGAGAGAAGAGAGAAAACCACAGCAGGACAACACATTTGAATGATCTCTCCAATCTTGACATTTTTCCTATCTCGATCATGTCTGGAAAGCTGTCACTGTGAGAATCTCCACTCATTTAAACTGAGAAGACACGTGTTGCTATAGCAACATGTGTAACAACGTAGATGGATGCTCATTTACAGATGTGGTGATGGATGGATGAAAGGATAGAGTATGAGGGAAAAAGATGGGTGTGTCAAATTACAGAAAAACATCCTATGTACATGTAATGTACAAAAGAGTAAGGTAAACAAGCTTATCTTGATGCCTGGATGTGAGTGTGTATGTCTGAGTTCAGGCACACTAATATACAAGGGCTTTAAAGCTTTAATCGACTGATCACAACAGTGTAAAGACTTGGAAGCTCTAGTCACGTTGTTTTTGTTTTGTTTTTGTTTAGTCAGTGTAACATGGAATACAGCTGCACTTGGTTCCAAGATCGTTATCTCCTAAACAAAGCAAAGCAAAACAAAAAAAGAACACACACACACACACACACACACACACACACACACACACACACACACACACACACACACACACACACACACACACACACACACACACACACACACACACACACACACACACACACACAGTATATGATTCAAAGTGTAACATTTTGAATTGTGGAAAGGATATGCAGTTGTGTAACTCCTGTCTGGACTCCATTTTTTAGAGATGTTGTATGAAACAGTTAAATGTCATGTACTCAGTGATTTTTTCCATAAAACAAAAAAAAAAAACTGCATTTGAAACAAGAAAATATTTATTTAGTCTTTGTTGTCCCCACCATGACTGAAAATGGTAAGGGGGTTGAAAGCCACCTTACAGTTAAAAGAACAGTAGGAAACACTGGCTGTTTGAGCAACTTTGTGCTGCAGATGAAGATGTATGTCAAAAACGTCAGAATCAGACAAAACCTTTTTTGTCACAAAGCCACATTTATTTTTCTTTAATTCTTGTGTTTTCTCACACGCATTTTGCTCTCCTTTTTCCAGCTCAGCTCCATTTCAAAAAAGCAAATCTGTCTCCTGGGTTCCATGAGAGTAAATAATGAATAAAAAAAAAAGGAAATCATAATTAGCTCATTTGGGGAGCTGCATGCATACATTCAGGGGATCATTCTGATTTCAAATGGGTTTCTCGTCCATGAAATTGCATATAATGGGAATTTGTCAATGGCTTATGCTCTGATTGTATTTCCCTGAGCAGTAGCAGTAGACAGAATTAGAGTCAGAGCAATAGCAGAATGGTTGGGAGGGTTGGAAAAAGGCGGAGTGAAGAAGAGAGGGGTGTAGATGAGTACAATTGAGCACCATTTGTGTCTGCCATACTATTATGTCCCCCATTACACTCCTAATCGTATTGGGAGGGAGAGGAAGTGGAGAGGAAGGCAGGCATGCTGCCTTGTTTACAAACTATATCTATGTTCTCTGCAAGTGTGATACATCATTAGCAATGGACACAACAGATAATTGAGATTTTAATACTAAATCAACAATCAGTGCTTCCATTCATTCATAAATAGAGACCAACAAACTCCGTCAAATTAGCCTCATCTCATCTTTAGAGACTTAAATAAATCTTCCTCAAAGTGACATCTCATTGTACTTCCTGTCAGTCGATGCTCCATATCTTCACACTACTCCATGGCCACCCAGTCAATGCTTCCCTCCCGGCCAAACAGCCAGACGTCGGCCTCATTTATTTATGACTTGCCCCTGAGATCCGACTCCGCTCTAGTCTGAGTCCAACTGCTTGCCAACTCCCGTACCCTCCCCAGCCATCAGTGCTCAGCTATTTCCCCAGCTCTTTAAAAGTTCACCCTATCTGAAAGACAGCATCAAGCCCTGGCTTAGCAACAGTCCTCTCAGACGCTTTCTGCATTTCAAAGTGGCTGAATGGGCTGCGATGCAGAGAGAGAGAGAGAGAGAGAGAGAGAGAGAGAGAGAGAGAGAGAGAGAGAGAGAGAGAGAGAGAGAGAGAGAGAGAGAGAGAGAGAGAGAGAGAGAGAGAGAGAGAGAGAGAGAGAGAGAGAGAGAGAGAGAGAGAGAGAGAGAGAGAGAGAGAAGGCCTTGGAGATTTCTCCAATCAAAGGTGGCTGGTAGTTATACACAAAGTGGAGTGGTGCAATACATACAGGGCATTGTACGCCTACACAAACACACGCCATTCATATAAATACATATGATGTGCACAGACAGACATGACCCTACACTTTTATCTGTGCTTGATTAGCCTGACCTGTACTGTAACAACACAATCTGAGAAGCAGCAACACCACAGTGCAGAGAGCTGCCACTGTTCTGGGAACGGTTCCATAACCCTGTTACCCCTCCCAACAACTACACACACACACACACACACACACACACACACACACACACACACACACACACACACACACACACACACACACACACACACACATCCTTACCTACTGTGAAAAGCAGGTTACTAGTCTCTGTCTGACTCTGACATTATGAGAACACCAGGTGCTCTGAGCAATAGTTCTTCTTCCCTAACACGTCCCCTTGAAGTGTATTGTTTTATGAGGTGTGTGTTTGTGTGTGTGTGTGTGTGTGTGTGTGTGTGTGTGTGTGTGTGTGTGTGTGTGTGTGTGTGTACGCATGTGTCATGTCTTTTATCTGCACCCATAATTGCATGCATTTGACAAAGCTATTACAAGTCCTGATGCCAACAGCTGTGTCATCTCCTTGGCAGATTTAAATGACGCATTTGCACAAAGGCACATCAGATCTTTGTTTCTTAGAATTATGGTTTGATTGTAATGCATTACTCACCACAGATTCGTGATCTCCAGAATGCAGATCCACTCTTGTTCAGATCAATCTTTTAGTTCTGCCTTAATTATTTGAAAACAAGGCTTTTGCATTTCACTGTCAAACCTCTAAAACGCACACGCACACACGCACACACACACACACACACACACACACACACACACACACACACACACTCACAAACACAGAGATAAGAAACAACCTCCTCTCTGCTGTCATTAAAACTGTGTTCACACTAATGTAGATACATTTGAAAATTGCTGTTCCTGTGTCAGAGAATGTTTTCCAGATCATTTTCAATGTTTGTCATCTGCACCAAAACTCCAAAACCAAATGAAACCTGTCGAGTTTCTTTTATCTGCATAGCCTTTCATTTGGAAAACAGTGCAATTGCAATTAGAACCACCAGCATTTCGGGGTGTGGGGTCGAGAGGGTGGACTTTGTTGACAGGCACAATAAAATACAAGTTCAAACCTCCATTCTGACACCTATTATGTTGTGTTTAAGTTTAGCTGAACATGTTACAGGTCTTCTCAGTGCTGTATATTTTTTAATGTGTTGTCAGTTTCAAAGGCAAGGACAAACAACTTCATTCTATCTTTCAGTCTGGAGGACTTGCATTCGCTACAATGGAAGAGCAAAATTGTCAAAAATGATCTTCTCTGCAGACAGGTTTTTAAATGGGATAGAAACACCAAATCCAGTAGAAAACAAGCCAAAAAAGTGTGATGTTTCCATGTGAACAGCAGAAATCATACAGGAGTAGAAGTATTGCCACTTTGGAAATCATTCAGGTTGGCTTTTTCTGCAGCACTTTGTGTTCAGTAATGAGAAACAGCGGAGAAATAAAGATCAACAGTTTGATAAATCGCACGGTTGATTCATTTAGTGAGTAGACAATGTCTGTGTCTGACACCAACCCGTGTTCTGTAGTAAACCTTGATCAGGTGCTATTAACTGTTATTTAGACCTCAATTGTGGAGCACGGTGAGGATTTTTGCTCGTGAGTGCGGTAGTAGAACAAATTGCACAAAATCTAATTGAATACTTGACTGCTTCATTGTACCCATCCACAAATAGCCCTCAGGTGGAGGCACGCATCCTCAAGGACTCAAGATTCCTTCTGGCGTTTTACAGTGTCTTTGATTTATCATTTACCATCAATTTGAAAATTAAGTCATGCCACGTCTGAAACTGCTACAGCCTATTAGAATAGCCATCAGCCTTATGGGCCTCCGTGGGACATAAAGGAGACAAGGGAGAGATAGAGGAGCAGGGAGGGGAGTGAAGGGTGGACAGGAGGAGGAGAGGTAGAAAGATAAAAAAAAAGGGGTGGGGTGGGGGATAAATGATACAACTAGATGGATAATGACAGTGAGGGCTAGTGGAGATGGATGGGTGAGAGAAGGTAAGATGAAGAGAGATGAAGCACGGGAAGAGACAGGCTAAGAGAGATGGGAGCAATGTAAAGAGAGTGAGCGACGGATAGAGAGCAAGAGAAAGTCAACAAAAAAAACAGAGGCAGGAGGGGTGAGATAAAGTGAGATACAGTAAACAGGGAGGGGAAGACAGGGTTAGAGAGGAAGAACAAGGGGGGGAAAGAGAAAGACAGACAAGCAGGGGATAGCGAGAAAAGAGAGGCGTGATGCGGTCTGACACTAGCTAACCCTCTGGAACCAATCCCACCCCCATCACTCAGAAAAGCAGAGTGCTCTTCTTTGATCCTGAACACTTTGAACATTCTGTCAGCCTTGTACTTTTACACCAATGAAAAAGAATGAGAGGCAAAAAAAAAAAAAAAAAAACTCTATGGGAGATGAGTTGCTTGTAAGCCACCCCACTAACACTCCTCCTTTTTCCTTCATTCTTCCCATGTTTTGATTCTCTGCATGTGATGTAAGGAAGAGGAAATTTGTGGAGAGAACCCCTGAAAGGGGTGGGGGTCGAGCGGAGGAGGGAGACATTTGCTGAAAACGAAAGTGAAAGGAAGAATGGGAGTTACAGGAAATATATGGGGAGGGGGGGAAAAAAAAACAATTAGACTTTTTTCTTCACAAATCCAAGGCATAATTGAGAACAAGAGTCCCCTCCAGCATCCCTGGTGGACTCTCTGTCTGTATCTCTCTGTCTCTCTCTCTCTCTCTTTCTGTATGCCTTTTATCTTCCTTCTTAGCTTTATCGCTCGTCTTAGCAACAATGAAAGTGTGTCTTTAAAGAGAGGCAACAATAAGGCGCTGATGATTACACAACTGCTAGCAGCTACCATGGGCATAATCGCAGCCTGGCAGGACGCTCTTCTGCCTGTAGTGTGTTAAAACAGGAGACACACACACACACACACACACACACACACACACACACACACACACACACACACACACACACACACACACACACACACACACACACACACACTCGCACTCGCACAGAAAGACAGATATTTATGAGCCTGAACACACAGAGGCCCCTTCACTCATCATTAAGCAAGTCTTGGTCATGGGGAGGCCTGTTCTGGTCTGTTGCGGCTCCCTCACAAGTGGCAGAAGGAATATAAAGCATTGGAACCTTGTTAAGCAGACAATGCAAAATGCAAATGCGAAGGTATTGTTTGATGGAGGACTACTGCGGTGAAGTCGTGTAGAGAGTGACTGCAATAAACTTCAAGATAATAAGGGCTAATTAGAAAATACTTGGCCTTGGCTGTTTTGTCAAACAAATAAAGCTGCAGTGGAATGATTACTAATGGGTGACATCAAAGGAAGATAAAACAGTAAGTGCATTACCATGGTTGTTATAAATCTGTCGTGAGTCACTTTATTTACTGCTTGGGAATAATATCACAGGATATTAAAATAGGAGTTGTCCCCTTTGGGATTTCTGCAGTGATTCTAATAACATTTTGTGAATTGGATCTTATCTGGTTGTGTTCAATCACCAGAACCAACAGTTTTACTCCAGGAGATGGCTCAATTATGATCTAAAATTGTGATTTTAAAAGTTAATGTGAAATTGTTGTAATAGTGAGAAAAAATTGGAAGTCTGTCTGTCTACAGCTATGTTAACAGCTTTGTGAGGTTACTTGGGCATGCTGACGTTAGCCAATTAGCACTACACACAGAGAGGAGATATCCAGACATGATGGTACCAGATGAAGAGTTAAGGAATCACCAAGGTCATGACAGTTCCCTCTGACAAGAAACATGACATTTGGTACAGACGTGAAGTTTGGAGCCATGTACACCACATATCAAGGCATTCCATTAAAAAGTTGTCAAGTCATTTCATGGAGAAAAAAAAAGTCAACCTAGAGGAAAAGGTTGACTTTTTTTTTTTTTAGTTAGAGGAAAAGTCTGAGTCTCACCAAAGTCAGAGGGCTTCATCCTCTAAACATTGTGTATGTATGAACACAATTTCATGATGAACCAATGACTGAGCAAAGCCATCCCCTTTAAGTTGGCAGCTAAAGTAGTTAAAATTACATTTCCAAATTCTGAAAAACAAATGACACCCACTTTTACAACACATTACAAATTACATCATTTACAGCCAAAAATAAACTGGATAATATAAAGTCGACAATTTAAATGATACATTAGAACCTCAATATTCTGCCTTTTAAAAATACCCAATAGTCAAGCAGTCTTTTTGTCTGGATCACTTTTAAAGATGACTCTCTGGATGGTGATTCTTCCTGTGCTTCGATCTGTAAGTGTGTGAGTGTTTTTATGACCATCGATCAAGAAGGGCTCTATACAAAGCGGTTCAGCCGGCCATGGTGCAGACTGAGTTGCTGATAAATTGTGAGCAACAACATGTCATGGTGGTGGTGGATCCATGGAGAGAGCTGAGGGCCTAGACACTAAGAGAGAGAGCGAGAGAGAGAGAGAGAGAGAGAGAGAGAGAGAGAGAGAGAGAGAGGAGAGAGAGAGAGAGAGAGAGAGAGAGAGAGAGAGAGAGAGAGAGAGAGAGAGAGAGAGATGGCTTTGTGGATGATAGATGGGAAGATGAAGAGTTGGTTGCAGTTTCCATGACAAGATGTGCAAAAATAGACTGAATTATCACAATGGAATTGCTATGAAAAACACCACAGGGATGGATCATAGATTATCATATTCACCTACTATAAGTTATCACATACACACATAAAAAATTACAGTATAGACAGCTCTAATTAACACATGGACTCACTTACTATTACTATTAAAATGAACTTACTGGATAGAGTGGGTAGCTGTTCTTACTGAATCTCACGTCACGGCTCCCACAGGAGAGGTTCATTACATACTCAGTCAGGAAGCCTGCAAATCTAATTATATTAACACAGGCATACGTATGTACACACTGTCAAATCAACTGTGGTAAATGGGACCATGCGGAGCTGATAGTGTGTGCATGTGTGTGTGGTAGAGGAGATATATAGGTGCACGAGCCGCTAAAACAAACACGTCAGCTTGAAGCGTGTCTTTTGGGAAATACTTTCTCTGTGGTTGACAAAGAACTCTTTGGTTTTCATGGTAGAGAGGTCACAAACTAACACAGACACATTACAATCAAACTCTACAGATATAGAGATAATAAATTTCCCTAAAGCAGCGCTATCTCCAGTGGAAATATATCTTACAATGGAAGTGTGCCTTTGAGTAACTGAGCCACCGAAAATGTCCTCAGAGACTGCGGCGTAAAGTGTACCGGTGCAGTCACACAAAGCAGCAGTATGCAGAGGGTGAATGTATAGCACGACCTGATTGTTTTTCTTCACAAAACCACAGTGTGACAGCAAATACAATGTCAATGGACACAGTTGTCCCACAGCCATATAGGGAAAATACAGGCATCTGTCTCTTTACTGCAGATGGAGAGTCAAATGGGCACTGGGATAAATTACATATCATTTTCTTTAATGAGTAAATTACTACAGAGAGGCAGTGGTGCATAGAAGAGCTTACTTGTATATCCTGTTTTTTTGTTTTTTTTCAATCAAATGTGTGGATGACTTTTTCAGTTGGGCTTGTTCCCCTAAGGCACATGATGCCCTATTTTCTGGAATCAAGGTGAGTGCACAGGTGGTGGCACAAGTTCATGGTGCTAGATCACATGGTTGTGACCAAAGGTGCTGGCACACCAGTGACACAGTTGTAAATTAGGTTACATTATAGGCAGGGGACAGCATAAGTGGACGTATTAAGAGCTGCTTACAATTTAAAGCGGCTCCTCTTACCCAATTTAAAAGTTGCATCCTCTATTAAATCCTGGTATTAAAACTTAGTACTTAGTATTAACCTCCTCCAAAGAGAGATTCTGTATTGTATATTGTAGTACCAATTAAAAGTTTGGACACACTTTGTCATAGAAGACAATGGGAAGGTGTGTCCAAACTGGTACTGTATGTACACACATTTACATGGTTGGACTAACAGACTTTCCGCCTTGTTTTCATGTAGTCTCACATCTGTTATAATCCTAGCTCTGTTTTTGGGTTCTATTGGTTACACTGTATAAAGTGATGGCTGTGATTTCAAAACACTGTGACATAGCTTAAACAAAATCATATGAATACAAATGAGAGGTTCAAAATAAACCTTGGTTAGTCAACACTATTTTTAAACTTCAATTTTACACCAAAGATCATATGACAACCCTACAATATCTGTTGGAAACATCCATCACGGCATACAACCCTGGTTCACCTTTAAACAATTGTAACTGCTGTAGTTCACTTAGTGTTTCTGTGCAATTTGGGATTATAAACAACATTCAGGCACTTTCAGTTTTAAATTAAAATGTGATATGGTCTGGCAAAAGTAATGTTTTAGATGCAGTTATTTCCAAAGCCATATATGAAGTTCTTTCTTGGAGCTTTCTTTGTAAGCCATATTCTGAACAACTTTATAGTGTCTTCAAAGTCCCTGATGAAGGCTACAAACTATTGTTCTTTAAACCATGTTGCTGGAGTTCTCTTCAGACCTACATAATAAATATGTATATTTTTTTCTCTATGAGCAACAATGCCACACACACTTATCGTACAAGTGCTCACTTTTACATTGCTACTAGTGATGACTGTGCTGTGTCAACGTACTGTGTTTCTACAGAACCGTCGGTCGCTTCTGTCCATCTCCTTTATTATTGATGATGACAGCAGCTGTGTGTTTGGAAGTTATGCAAAACATAAAGCACCTAAGTCGTTGTTTACCTATTTCAAAGAGCACGCTGATAGTTGCTAAACATTTAATCCAGGAAGTCACACTAGATGGGGCTTGTGAAATTGTGCAGCGCTTTGGAAATGTACACCACATTCCTCAAATTAGAAGCTACAGATGGAACATGCACACCAGTCCGGCTGTCCCCAGATGGCTGCAGAAATTTAATGAACAATAGCTTATGGGCAGTAAAGGATAACTGGTGAGAATCACCTCTAAATCTAACTTATTAAACACTCCCTTCTTTAGACCAAAAAATACATGCAAAAACATGAATACCAGAAGTTAAAATGCTTTTAGAAAGGTTTACTTTGTCAGCAGCTACTGCACCGAGAGCCACTTCAAATTTCTAGGGAAGAGGGCAACAGTGCACACTTTCATTTTGATATTAAAATTGCATTGTGTCACCAGTGTATATTCCCATTAGTGTGCCCTTGACCCATTTTAGCTCCAAATATTTTACTGTGAGCCACAACAGAAGAGACGAAGGTAAGAACACATCTGTTTGCATCTAGTAACACTTGACTGTCAGTTCATCTTTAAATGGAAGAACACGATAACAGGTTCCACTTGAAACAAATACCAGTACTCTGGTTTGAGATAAATGTAACCTCTGCTGTATTACTCCGGGGATCACAACAAGCTAGAACTGTATTATTTCAATAGAACTTGAATGCTGCAAGACAACCAAAAAACAATAGTCTTTTTTTTTCTTAACAAGAAGCTAGTTTTATCAGTGCTGTAGTTCTGATTTGTTGCTGTTTTGCAGCAGTAAACTATGCAGTTAATGATCACCATAAGCCACAAAAAAAAACAACCAATATAAATAAGTAAATTAATATCTAAACTGAAATTGATGTTATTTTGGTTAGTTTTTTTAATATAATTTTCAGCAGTCTAGTCAGTTACCACATCATATTATTTTATGCAAAAAGGCTTAAACTAAACCATAAACAATGAAATAGTTTCTTTGGTTAACAATGTGGGATTACACCTGACAATGTTATTGTAAAGGTCTTTCAGCTGAATTACGTGCTGGCTTGGATTTAGTCTGGATCTTGTATGTGTTTAAGATGCCGGTGCTGTTACAGAACTTTTCGTCATCCTCCAACTCAGCACCTTGCCAAAGAAAGAAATGCACTGTGTTTCCCAACTCAAAAGTTTCAATGTCGCACACACCATATCATCATTCTTTTCATTCTTCCATTCCTTCCCGATAGGATATAAAACTAAACTAGATACTCCCTTACTATCTGCACCATGGTACAAATTCGACTAGCGGGATAATTCGATCATCAATGACAATGAAATTATGTTTTATTTGCTCATTTGCTGCGACAGAGGCTCTCTGGTATATTGGGCATGCACAGACTGTTGTGTAGCGAGCGAATGCTAGCATCAATCATTATTTGGCCTCATTGGAAAGCTCTGGCCGTTCCATATGCCAGTGTGTCCATGGTCACTGTCTCCCAGCAGAGAGGATTTGGCTCTCCGTTGCTCCGCAGATGTTCTCTGCTTGTGTTTGCCCACTCCTGCTGATTGTATTACACTGCTGAGTGTATGTGTCCATGTGAGAGTGCGAGTCAGTCTGAGACAGAGATAGGCAGACATGGTGACATGGGGGTGAGTAAGTCTCACTCACACACACACGCACACACACACATTTTCAGCAGTATGAGCCCATCTGGCGATCTGTCTGCCAACAGTAGACTTTGTGAGGTCCTCTTTTAACACTGTGTTTGTGGTGTGAGACAAAAGATGAACTACATGGCTGCTGTGTTAAGCAGCTTCAGTCATTTCATCACCTCTGTGATCAAGGTTTAACAAGGAATGACCAGATTCCTCACAGAAAAAAAAGAGAAGAAGCTGTGATTAAAACCACAAACAACAAATAACAAATGGTTGCAACATGGTAGATTGCGAGAGAGAGAGAGAGAGAGAGAGAGAGAGAGAGAGAGAGAGAGAGAGAGAGAGAGGAGAGAGAGAGAGAGAGAGATAGAGAGAGATAGAGAGAGAGAGAGATAGAGAGAGAGAGAGAGAGAGAGAGAGAGAGAGAGAGAGCGAGAGAGCCAGAGAGAGAGAGAGAGCGAGAGAGAGAGAGAGAGAGAGAGAGAGAGAGAGAGAGAGAGAGAGAGAGAGAGAGTGTGTGGTTGAAAGCCCAGTTGAGGATGGCACTTCATTTGCAACTGCCGCAGCCAATAACAAGGGGCCATGCTGCACATTAATACATTCATACACTGATAAATGAATTTCCACAGTGAACTTGAAATTGAGCCGAAATGAATAGTCAACTAGACATTAGACAGATGCAACAATTTGATATTAGCAAATGTGATAATTTGCTACTTTTTTGTAAATTGAAAATCATAGAGGGCAGGCAAAAACAAAAAAAATATGAAGGTGTCACATTGAGCTCTGGGAACCTGTGACAATATTTTTTCACCAATGCACTGGATAATGAAACATATAGTAGTGAATGTACTGTATAGTGTGAATGCTGCTCAGTCATTACAATGCAGGCTGTGTGTCAGTTTCACACTGTGGTCGTGCACGTCATATTGTAGGTGCAAGTGACATGTGACATATGTGTGAAGCTTTTCTAAACAACTGTACATAAATGTGTGTAGCAGTGCAGATAATTTGTCTCTCTGTGTGTGTGCAACAACGTGGCTCTGAAGAAAACTCTGTTATAAACATAATGGAGGGCATGTGGAGCCCGCACCAAGGTCACTCAGCTGAACATGTGCTCCTTACTTTGTGAGGAGAGTCCATCTCCTCGCTCGTAATCAGTCCCTTGCTGCTGGTGGGATTGGGCCTCACAGGTGGCTTTCACAGTTTGGTATGCTGGCAAGCTACTCTTCCTCAAACAAAGACATAATATTGGATGGATATTAGCACCCTGAGTGTGCATGTGTGCGTAAGTGCACATGTTCACTTTGAGTTGCGAGGAAGTGCAAACAAAGAAGGTGTAGGAAGTGGTAGGAGGGAAAAAGGTCCAGGAGAAGATGAAATAAAAAAGCCTGGAAAGAAAAGCGGGAGAGCACAAAGGAACACGAGCGCAGAACTCTATGCTCCAGGCACCAAAGAGAAAGTGCAGAGGGAGGGAAAAGGAAGGAAGAGAGTAAAGCTTGAACTCCACAGACCCCTCTCCTGTAACATACACTGACTCATGCCTGCATACACTTAAAAGCTACTGCTTTTTTTATTACATGTTTTGCATGACCTGACATTCTACATCTTTACCACTGAATGGCTTTGATGACATTTGGCTTTAAGGCACTGGCTGTGATTAAGATATTCCTCGAGGGAAAGCTTTGTGTCTACAGTAACCTGGCGACTTGTAGAATGGCTTACTCTCTCATCAGCTATAAAAGTCTTCATTTAGCTCTTCTGCCATTTCACAATTTCTTTTTTCCCCTTTGTATGCATAAGAACTGGAATGAGTGCTGCAGGCCCTCCTACCCATTTAATGTCTCTGGGTGATTTTTTTGCTTCTTCTTTATAGAAACACATTTTCAAGGACCAAAACAGCCTTCTGAGTAGAATATTTAAAATAACGAAAAAAATGCATTTCCGGCAGAAAATGCATGTGAATACTGACAGCTGAAAGAAGTTGGTTAAAAATGCAGAAATCTGCAGCTATGTGTAGCATCACCTACGGGTGAAATTGTATTGTTGAATCGCTATGAACTTGTTCAGAATCCCCATTTGTAAGTTTTACTCTGGATCACCTAAATATGGTATGTACCAAGTTTGGTGATGATTAGGTAAATTGGGGGCAGCTGTGACTCAGGAGGTAGAGCAGTCGCACAACAATCTGAAGATTGGTGCTTTGATTCCAGGCTCCTCCAGTCTACATGCCCATGTGTCCTTGGGCAACATACTAAACCAAATGGTAAGTGAATGATGAGCTGGTTGGCACCCTGTGTGGTCTATTGGTGCTTTATTTTAATATGATAAGTATTTTCACATGGGACACCTAACCATGAAGTATGACTACTTTAGCATGTTTACGTTTGAGATAGATGGAGATAGACTTTCCATTATACTTCATACCTCGTCAATATAAAAAAGTGCCCTTAAAGCTGCAGTCTGTAGTTTTGAGAAAAAAAGTGGGCTTAGCCAGAAAATTTGAGCGAGTACAGCCTGCAGGTCCCTCCTTCTTCCTCTCTGCTGCGCTGCAGTCCTGCCTTCTAAGCCCCTCCCCACAGAGGAACCTGCCGTGCACGCTGCACGCACGTGAAGGCTCGTCCCCACAGTAAGAGAGGAAATATGTTTGACCAGTGAGAGCATGCTCTGCACAGGGGAGGAGCGCTGCCGAGTGAGAGCATATGCTGTGCGGGGGAGGGGGGTTGCCAGAAGCGTGTGTGTACAGAGTAATTGACACTCCTCCAGGCTCTGATTGGTTGTTTTACTCTGGAGCGAATGGATTCTTGCAAATCATTTTATGACCACTGGGTGGACCCAGAGACAGTGAATTATGTCACAGCTTATCTGTATCTTATTCTACTGTCAGATCATAATGACAATTTTAGCAAATATAACACAAAAATAGTTACAGACTGCGGCTTTAAATAGCTAAACATTTTGATATTTGAACGGTTTCTGTAGCTGAATGTATGCATAAGTAGATTAGTTGTGATTCAAAAATGTAAAGAAGAAGAATAACAATATTAAGTCTATCAAAATTCCATCCTGTGTAATTCTGCAAAAAGGTATACATAGTTATTGTTCTGACATCTCAGAGGTTTCTCACCAGTTTGGCTTGAAATTTACTTGACATACTGCAGCTAGGTAGAGCTTATTACAGCTCTGCCACTGGGACAAAGCGCCTTCCCCGAATCACCTTTTGTGACTCAACTTTTCCGAAAGCATTCAAGCTTTCACTTGAAAGCATGATTCAGACAGACATCAGCCCTCACTGGGCTGCATCTTATTTCTTACTTTTCCTAATTCATTTCAATGAGCAATGTCTCCGGCAGCTTAAAATTTGTCACCACTTGTCACAACCTGTTCCCACATGTAGGCTTTACAGGGGGCCCCAAAGATAGAGACACATAGCGAGTCAAATGTCTGGTGCTAATGCGGATGGTGGAGCTAAGGAGCGCTAGCATTTTGATGCCACTGGAAATCTTGTATTTTCTCTCTTTCCATCAGCAAGGCAGCATGTAACAAAGCAGGAAGTTGCCCCTGTGAGCAGTAACTTTAGCTGAGTTGCTGAGTTAACACTTATGTAGCCCACCCACACACACACACACACACACACACACACACACACACACACACACACACACACACACACACACACACACACACACACACACACACACACACACACACACACTATTATTAGTGTAATGTGTACATGCTCACAGAGACATTGCCAACATTCTAGTATTTATAGCAAGACAAAGTACAACTAAGGCTGATGAGAACGTCATTAGTTTTGCAGGCATTTTTGGTCATAAACCAAAACATATTGGCCAAACTGCAATTTTGACATGATTAAAATAAAAAAAGTCTGGATCACCAACGTGATTACAATTCATCCTGAGGGGGACACGAATGTCTTCATCAAATTTAATGGCAACCCATCCTATAGTAGTTGAGACATTTCACTTGATACCATAAATGTCACCAAAGTCATTAGGATACATCAGCTGGCAACTGTGGATATCTGCACAAAGTTGTGTGTCAATCTATCTAGTAGATTTATTTTAGTATTATTATATTTCACTGGATAGGTGAAAACTTTTTAACCTGCTGATGATGCTAGAAAAAAGGTCAGGAGATCACCAAAATCATTAGGATTTATCCTCTGGGAATGATGAATGCCTGCACCAAATGTCATGGTAATCCATCCAGAGAGGACCTAAGTGGTAAACTGACCATCAGGTTGACAGAATGACATTGACATTATTAGAGCTACGCCACTAGTCCGGCTAAAATAACACTCAAAAGTTAACATCTGAATTTTGGTGACTTTATAAGCAATTATAGACTCCTTTCCATTAATATTTGGCTCTTAAAAACATCAAAATACATATTTGGATCTGAAAATTGACAGATTGTGTTTTGATGCATTATCATTTACAATAAACATAACAAAGTCAAGCTCCATTGCTGCTCTTTTATCCACTGGTCCTATTTACTGCAGGAGAAAAAGTAACAGACACACACATGGAAACACATATATACACCTGCATATGTGCGTGCGCACACACACACACACACACACACACACACACACACACACACACACACACACACACACACACACACACACACACACACACACACACACACTGCAAACCACAAACCACTCACAGTTCCAGCTCTTTAACACCAAAGTTATTTTGTTCCGGGCAGGAACATGTGGGGGAGACGGATGCTATCAGAGAGCTGCAGACCTGCTCTCAAACTGACTAATCACACAGCCAGAGAGAAAGACTCAGGAGGAGTACCCGAGCTGGAGACAGAGGGGGAAGGAATACAAAAAAAAGAACAGAGCAAGAAGGTGTGGGGAGGAGGGAGGGACAAAACAACAGTAAGGGCAGACGATCTGAACACGTATAACAAAGGTAGATGTGATACAAAAGATGAGCTAAGAAAAATGAGGAGAGATGATAGAGGGAAAACAAAAAATAAAAAAAAACAACCCCCTCTTTCTTTACCACCACATAATAAATTGCGGTTATTGAAGTCTGTGTGGAAAGTTCAAAACTGGAGCGGTTTTGAGTCAGCGGCTTGTTGCGAGGTATGCCAGCGGTGAGTGCTGGTGGGCGAGACACGAGGAGAGTAATCCGTTTAGCCGGCACAGTGCATGTCATCGGATTCCATTAAGGTTGCATTGTGTTACACGTAATATTCAGCAGTAATAAAGACTCCCTCTGAAAACACTTTCCAGGAAGCTCGGATTCACAGGCTTACACTTAAATTGCTTCTAATGACTCATATTCACATTTAATTTATTTGCAACCTTCCTGAGGGATTTGATAAATGCACAATGTATATCTGCTCTGTGGCTGATTTTACTTATTGCATTGGTAAGGCTTTTTTTGCCGCATTAATCAATAGCTATAGTACTTATAAGCATGCCATGACAATATATAACCACATATAACTATCTATAATCATATCCTCTGTCACATTGTAGACTGATTTTGCAATGGAGAAATGTAATGGTCTAACAGCTGCTAAATGGACAAGCATTTCTGCACCTATAGACAATACTGCTAATGAAAATAAGTAATGGCAATGTAAAACAGATTTTTCTTTGCAGTGACTACATAATGTTTTGTTTTGAATGAAAAGCCTCAGCCAAGTAAAACACCAAGTTTTGTTTGAACAAGTGCTGAGAATTAATTAAAACACAGTGTGACCTCTATCTGGGTTTCAGCTCATTCCTTACTATTTTTTCTAAGTGGCAAAAAGGAGATGCTAGCTCTTTGATGCTTTCCAACAGGGTAAAAAAAAAGTAATTATGTCATCAAAACCAAAACCAGGAAGCATCCAAATTTAATCTCCTAGTCATTTGATTAATCTGATAGAAGCATTAGTTTATCATTAATCTTTAATCTCAAAGTTCACTGTGAATGTCAGAGTGGATGAATTTCTTCTCAATTAAGTTGCTTGTGCCAAATGGCTATTGCAAGTCATGTGCAAAGATCCCCAGATTGCATCGTAAAATTTTAAACAGCAAATCGTTCGTACTTTACTGGCCACATCTCCTTTTGCTGTTGGGTATCATTGTACAACTATAACCTTGAGAGAATGATGCCTGTAAGGGACTGGTCTGGGTTGAAAGTGATACCCAAATATATATTTCCTTTTACTTCCACTTCAAAGAGAGCTCAACTTCTTTTTGACAATGCACTGGGATTTCCAGAATTCATTAAAACAGTTTGGGAGAGATTAAGCGCTGCTTTATCGCCAGTCCGCGAGAGCTCAATTATCCTCTTGCCTAGTATGAGTGGATCCTGACTCTTCACGTTAACCTTGGCCACCTCTAATCTCTATTCAGGTCTTATCTTGGCCTTTCAAATAGACTGGTTTGGACCTTATCATGCTGTGAGAGAGGTTTTTGTTGTGTCGCCAAGAGCTGTAATTGAATGTGGATATAGCGCACTGTGGACAGGGGTTCTTGCCATCCAGTGATCTTTGGGGTGAATTATTTGCTTGATGCTGCACTAGTTTAGTTTTTTGTGAAGGGAGACTACATTTCAACATTGTTCATGAACCCTCTGCCAGTGCAACGCTATAACTTGTATTTTGGAGTTTATTTCAAAGAGACAGGAAGTGAACAAAATAAAAATAATAAATAAACACCACAATCATTCAATTAACTTACCAATTATTTTTACTGCTAGTGTGGAAATGCAGCAGCAAAAGCTGCTGTGTCATCTATTCTGCTGCCTAAGCTTGCGTGAATAAAATAAAACAAAATCTTCAATTGTCCTATTCTTTAAGCACCCAGTTAAAAATAGGTAGCATACCAATGGTCTTACAAAGTAATTACAGGGACATAATGATTTACTGTAACAGTAGCGTCTGTACATCCTCTGCACAAAGATCAGGGCACATCAATAGAGGATGCACACAATAAGACACACAAACCGATACTTACACACCAATGCACACAATCAGAGCCTCCTTATCTTGATCTATGTAAGTACACGACCTCTATCGGCACAGCAGTTAGACACTTGCACTCCTGTGTCATTTGATTAGTGAACCTCACAATCGTTGCAAGCCAGGCCAAACCATGGTAGCACATAATGAATCCATAATGGCAACACCATACAGAAAAAAAGGCCAGAGGGAAACCAGCACCTATATCCTAATGAACATACAGTATGTCCATTACAGCATTAAACCGTGGATATCATTAGAGTTTATGTAAATGTTCCTGTAACACACGCATGCAAACTAATATGCAAACACACAAATCCAAAATCACCAGAGCATCGCATAAATTAGTTTAGGGCTGTAATTAATGATTATTTTCAGCATTAATTAATCTGTTGATCTGTGGTTTTTTTTGGATACAGTGATAAATGTTTCCAGTTCTGAAGGTAATGGCTTGAAATGTCTTATTTTGTCAAACCACAAGTCAATAACCCAAATATATTAAACTTAATTAGTTATTAATGCTTGATGTAACTTGACACACTGCACAACACAAAACATACTAATTGTCTTTATATGGGCCATTTCTCTCTTTTTATATTTTCCAAAGCAACTTGTTTCTGTTTTTAACCTTGCTTACTGTATGTAGGACAGCTTTTGTTTTGATCTGTTGAGTTCATAATAAGGAAGAACTTATTAAAACACCGGGTGGACATGTATATCATGTGCCCACATGTACATACACAAACACACACACACTCACACACACACACGCACAATGGTACTTTACATCACCATCGGATTTTCTATTCATAGTAATGCTGGGTTAGGCTGGAACCCAATGGAGAGGAACAAAGAGATTTCTGAATGCAGCTCAAATGGGGACATTTCAACAGCTCATCTCACATGGATGTTTGCAGGGTGCAGCTGAAGGGGGAATTAACTGTACTGTCTTGAAGAAAAGAGATGCTACTTAGAATTACTTTGTTGTCACAGATGCGTCTTTCTTCCTCTGAAATGTCTCTGAGTAGAATGTAACTATAGGTCCTATCTCAAGCCAGCATGATTGAACATCTACAGCAGAGGAGGCTTGTCCACAGACGTATAGGTGGTTCATCCTCCTAAAAACTCCATTATTGACATTCTGATTAAAATGCTTCAATAGCGACACCTGCAGGGCATGTCATTTTTGGATGTGATTCTTACCCCTAAAATACAATGCAGGCCTGCTCTTCTTCTGTTCTCAAATTAAACCTCATTATTTACTGCAAAAAGTGAAAAAAAGTCTTTAAAACTCATGTCAAATCAAAAAGGTACCTTCAAAAAATATAGGAACAAAAGGATTTGTTGTTACTCACCAAACAATGTGAGTGTTGTAAATTTAGTGTCGCAGTGAGAGAATAACTTTCTCAAAGCTGATATTAATCTATTTTCTGTTATTCTTTTCCCGTCACGTGGCTTTTCTGACGTTCCTGTTGAATTGTGATTAGGGACTAAACGAGTAGTTGAGTCTAATCACACCAGCAGACAGAGCAGAGAAACAGCACTCATCAACTACACAAGCTGTTCCACAAGATCTTATATGACTTAGTCTGCAATTAAAATTCCTGCATAAAAAGAAAAAAAACACAAAATCACATGTCTATTTTAAAAGATTACCCCATGATGAAATGTAAGTGCATTTACAATTAAAAAAAAATGCATCACAGTCCAGAATTAAGCTAAACAACATGTGCTGTCCCTGTGCAGGACATACAGCAAATGCAACAGAAGAACACAGGAGATTATTACTGTTTACATTTTCAAATACTGAGCTGAGCACATGGTTAACTTTGTTTTGGAAAGAAACTTCTTTTTTCCCCCCTTGTCACCTAATTATTATTACATTAGGTGCCATTGCTGTGAGACATAAATGAATTGTGACTCTTCAAACTGCAATTATTTCAAAATGCACGGTTTACCAGCTAAGTGAATGGGAAGTTCAACAACAGTGGTGGAAAATTGAGAGCCCAAAATAGAGCTCAGGCATCCGCCTGAATGTGCTTACTCATGATAAGATCTAAATTTAGGCACAAAGAAAGAAAGAAAAGAACTAACTTTTTTCCTTCTAAAGTTGTTAGTATCAGCACCTAAAGCATGCCCTTGTTTATTTGTGCTGATGAAGCATTGATTGACGATAATGTGGCGTCATTTGGCTCTGATGAGCCCGACTTCTAAACAGACCACACGCTGACTACCATGTGGAATCAGCAGGCTAATGTCACACGGCAAAATTACTGGTTGTAAGTAGCTGCTGTGCGAGTCATCTAGAATAACAACGGCAAATCAGGGAATGACATCCTACATATGCTGATGGCACCATGGGGGGAACGTGAATGTAAGGAGATGTCTGAGAGAAAATTTGCTGCAAATATCTTGATATTTAGAACGGTTTCCTGTTAAAATAAACTGACTGAATGAATTAATCAAACAATCAATAACATCAGTTATGCAGGAGATGACAGCTTACTAAATCTGTGAATCAGAATGTGGGAAGAGAGTGAATAGTTATTGGATTGATTAAGTGGGGGGGGGTTTCTTCACTGAAAATGACTGCTGAATAATTCTGACCTGAGTTTATCCATAGTAATGCTAAAAATGCTAATTTGAGCTAGGCAGTTTATCTTGATATTTAATCAATCCACAAGTTTTTCAGATCGTTTCCTCTTCTCATTGACGAGCCTCTTAGCCTCTGCAGTCTTTTGCCTGCTGTAATATGCCAGCTTGTTCCCATAGTTACTGGTGACTCGAGACTCATTTATTTCACTAACAAGACCTAACTCGGTTCGAACAATTCCGCAGGATTCTTCAATAAGAGATAAATTAGCATAGAGATTGAAAGCAGACACAGGCCGCATAGGTAGGCTCAAATCTTCTCACTCTCCATTTAACTGGCAATGTTGCTAGGTAGCGTTGACAAAGGTGTTTAATTTTCAACTGTCTGTCCTGACCTGGGAAGTGATCGATTGGTGAGGAAATTCACGGAACACAAAGACAAAAGAAACGTTTTTCCACCACCACACGGACACACACACTTTCTGACTTGCTCTTAGAAGATACGTAATGCATTTCTTGTGTTTTTGCAAAATAATGATTGCAAAGTGTGCCTGTTGAAAGCACATTTGTGGGTTGTAATTTTGCTGTAAAAAAGCACCCCCCAAAAAAAAAGTCACCCCAAAACAGACAAAGGCCTAGAGGGGAAATATTTTCCAACACTGTTTTTACTTCCTTAGTCTCTGACATATAATTACATCTTTTAACATCCGCTTAAAAGCATAAAAGAAGGCAAATGGCCCTGTTGAATTCATTTAAACGTGAACAACTTCTTCTTTAGTTCGTTTTGCTAAGCACCCTTTTCAGGCTGAATTCATGAAAACCCATCATTGGGGAAAAAAACCGAAAACAACTTAGAATAGCTAATACAGCTGTTAAATAATTTCAAATGCTTTTGTGCAGTCAGAATTCCAGATAAAAAGACACACTTATAATGCATGAAGTGTCTTGTAGGGTGAAACATCAAAGGACTGTATCGCTGCAACGTGCAGAAGGCACATTTTTGTTTAGCATCCTTCCACCTAGGTTCTTCAAAATGCATGTTCCTGCTCTTTCTGTTTGTTTTAAGCACTCCTGTGAAGTCTTACTCACCGTCTTAAATGCCTAGCAAATCCAAACTGAATGGAAATGAGGTAACACGTGCAATTTTGAAAAAAAGAAAAGAAAAAAAAGAGCCCTGAACCATCTCTATCATGTTGATCAAAAGTGACAGCTCTGTATTGCGTTTGACTATACTTGGCCAGCCTCACCGGCAGTCAAATCGACACAGAGAATATCACTCTTCAGCTTCAATTCTTCAATAAAAACAATAGTTGGGCCAAACACATGGGAGGAGATGAAGGGTGAGAGTGATACGATGTGGCATTAATTTTCCCCAACGGCAGCGTTTACCACGTTTCATTCAATAATGCTAAGTCTTTCAGAGGACACTGCCGGGTTAGTCAGCCATTTAGAAAAGAATTTAAGGGATTATCAAGGCACTGAACAGGCACTGTGTAGGCTAGACAGAGGGAGAGATGGAGGGAGTGGAAGGGGGGGGGGGGCAGTGAAGGCTGCAACAGGGCTGATAGAGAGATAAGCAGAGAGAGGATGGTCATGGAAGTGAAGGGATGGATGAGACATGATCAGTGGATAGTAACAGAGATATGGGAGAAAGTGGAGAGCAGGAGAGATGGGAAGGGGAGGGTGAATTTATTCAGGTGTCGGCCATGCAAGCCAGCGCTGGAGATTTAAAATCCTCCCCTCCCCCCCCCCCCCATGCTAATGGAAAAGCATCAGTCATGATAGAGAGCCAGAGATAAATACATCATGGTGACTGGAGGCCCCGATGGCAACACTTTCTCTAGGAGTCAGAGGAGGACAGGTGCATGGCGTGAGGGGGTATTAGTCACCAGGCCATCGCCTTGTAATTCTAACCGAAACTCCTACATCTTTAGTCAGCAGCAGCAGCATGCTTTTTAGTCATCAAGCTTTTGTGTTTGATTTTAAAATGTTTTGACTGGAATGTGCTGTGTTCAAATACAAATTATGCTACAAAACAAACAAACTAAAAATAAATAAATAAAAAAGAACTCAGCAAGACTTTATGTTCTCAGCACCAAATGACTGTCAAGCCTCAATGATTTTACGGAGGGATGACTCCACATGTAGCAACTATTTTTAAATTATGTGACAACAATAGAAATGAATCAGTACTTTTTTTTTTATGAAATCCAATAACTCCATATAATGTGAAAGATTTGCTTAGAGCCAAATCCACTGCACTGGTAACTCACTGCTTTGTTTAAAGTGTATATTGTTGAGAGAGCCTGAGTAAACTAGTGGTGGTTTTCGCCATCATTCTAATGGCATGGCTCGATGGAAGACAACACCAGTCCATCCTGTTTGGCTGCCAGTCCGTCCACTGCTTTGGTCCAGACTGCTATGAAATTTTGTACAAACACTCATGGTTCTCAGAGAATGAATCCTAATGACTGTACTGTTTTTATTAACCTAACTGTGTTAAACTAATAAATCCCACCTCACGGGGTGTGCTTGACCGGCGAAACAGTGTCACACTCAGCTCCGACACTCAATCTCTGTCTTTTTCACGTGTTTATTTCTCTTCATTAGCAACTCCACACATGCTTTTCTTTTAGTACTTAAACAGTGATCGTGCCGTCAGCAGGTAATCAACTGAAAAACATAACATATAAACATCACTATGTTAATAGCATGGACATATTTATGATATTTAACACAAGTTACAATCACATTGTATACCAACTCACCAGCTCAACTTCACCGGTCAAACCGAGTCACAGTAAGAATAACCACTGAAGAAGAAATACAAGGTGTACTGCTGCCGCTAGAGGGCGCTATGAACGCACAACAATATAAACAGTAGGAGACAAAATAACATGTTTGAAAATAGGAAAACTTCACACAATGACTTTAGTGATCCTCTGACTTTTCCTATAGTGTCACATTCCTTTTTTTTTTCTTTTTTTTTTTTTTTAGCTCAAAACATACTCACAAAGCACCTGGCATGACTGGAGATGCTTAGTCTTGTTTCTATATAATAAAGTAAATGAAGACTAAAATCAGAGCTAACATAAACATTTTTGAATTTTGGACTTCATCTGGTGACCAGAAACACAACTTGAGTGGGTCAAGCTGGATATATAAGCACTGCAGGCAGTTTATTAACAGGTGAGTCATAACAGGTTGATCCCTGTGAATTGATTTTGCAGCTTTTCTGCTCCACAGTGGTAAACAGGATATCGTACATACTACTGTTAAACACATCTGAATTCAAACAATGTCTTTATAAGCTCTTAACCAGCCTAAAGGCATACTGACAGTGAATTTGATTTAAAAGGTAAACAATAATATAATGGTAATATTGATGTAGATATTTTGCAAAACAGGATTAGGAAACTGTGTAGATGGGTGGGAAAACAGATTATGCTGTACTATAATAAAACACAGCAAGCTATACATTATACTGTATCAAGTTAAATTTATGTACCTGTCATGAACAGTAATTATTTCTAATTATGAATCATTTAATGTACCCCTAATAAAAGTGCATGCAATGTAACATAACAGAGAGGTGTTGATTGTGATCACTTTGTACTGTTTGCAGATGGGTGCTGCTGAGTTGTATATATTTCTATTGAGAAGTGTTTCATATATTTAGTTAACCCTCATTGCTCATTTTCTATAGACTGTGCACACCCATACAAGTGTCTCCAGCTATTCTTGTTGATAAGACCTCTTCTGATGTTAGGCACTATGCTGGGTAACACTCGATGTCACCAAAGTCCATGCAGTAATGAGAATGACTGCAGTCTAAGTTATTCACTTATACAGTATTAAGTTAAAAGTAATCGCTGAAACAAAACTTACAGCAGAGTCAATACATCAAGCTCGCTATTTACATGACTCTGTAGTTAAGTCCAATCAATTTTATTTACTGTACACGGTGCCAAATCACAACAGAAGTTATTGCAGGACACTTTTCACATATATAATTTACAGAAACCAAACATTCCCCCATGAGCAAGCACTTAGAGATAAGAGCAAGCAAAAACTCTCCCCTTTACCAAGAAGAAACCTCAATCTGAACCAGACACTAGGTGGTTAACTTAGCTGTAACTTTACTCTAATCAGGCACCGTAAGTCAGTATGTGACTTAAATGGGATCTGGCGAACGTGCTAATGCTGCCTTCTGAAGTTTACAGTATCTGAGCGGAGTCATAACATGCATCATCTTATGAGATGGGGTAAACTGTGAGCTGCAGCTCTCTTTTGGCCCATTAAGCAGAGCGGGGCCATAAAAAGAGCCAGGTCAATCGAATAAATACTAAACGACCCCAGTAGGGCATTGTGGAGACTATGCAGAGGAAGGTACCTGGCAGGCTGACGCTGTCTTCCATACATCTATTACAGAACATTGGACATTTGTCATTGGAATGGCTGTCTGTGATGGCTGGCTATTGGTAAAGCTATTTGGTTAGGAATCATAAGTTAATCGGCATACACTCCAGACATTTCAGAGATGTTTATTGAGAACTGTAAAACCATTTATTTTTTATCTATGGGGACCTAATTAATGGCCATTACTTAGTGGGATTTGATGGATGAGTGGCACAATTCTGCCATATTGATATCGTTAACATAACAACACACTTTTCAAAACAAGGTCCTGGCTGTGGAATAATCTAACTCTTAAATCATGTCATAATCCTTGTGTTAATTAAATTGTACGCAGAGGTGGAAATAGTACTGACATACTCTACTCAAGTAAAAGTACCACTACTTTGATGAAATTTTACTTAAGTACAAGTGAAAGTACTTGTCTAAAAATGTCTCGTGTAGTGCAAAAAGGACAAGGTGATGGCCTATAAATCTCATTGTTTTAAATAAGATAAAGGTATACATTTAGAAATTAAAGTGCAATGACAAAAATGAAATATGTCGACACACAACATTTAAAACATTTATGGAGATATAATATGTCATTTTAGTGCAGATCATCCCATAAAACATTTTCAAACAACACAACCATTGAATTGAAGGTGGCATAAATTGTGGATTCTGTAAACCAAAGGCGATTTTAGACCCTTTTTAGGGATGCTCTAAAACCCCTAAATTTGATCTCAGCACCCCTAAAAATAAATAATAAACCCACCATAGTCTCTCAAAATTGTGTGGGAAACACTGAATTATTATTGTTTTTTGTTTAAACACTTGCAGGGCATTGAATGCCAAAGGAGCTAAGCCCCTCTAAAGGTCTGATCCTACAATTGCCCCTGCTGTAAACCATCCTTTTCTTCACCAACAATCATACTTCAAATCTATAAATCAATACAGGTCAAGGTCTATAACACTATAACTTTTTTTTAAATGACCCAAAGAAGACCAAACTTTTAAGTATCCCTGTAAAAAAGGCTGTGCCCCTGTGCACCATTCGCTTAATACTCTCATTTCCGACTCTGTCCTTTGCACATCAACGCATCATGCTCACTGAGTGCCTGTACCTGCATAGTGAGATAGATGACAGCACAACGTCTAATCATAGACTGTATATAAGAAATGGACGTAACATCTGTGGCGTCACACGTTGGTTTGTGGACTGCTGCTCGGAAGCCAATAGTATCGGATCTGAGCAGCGGCATCTTGAAAATTTCAGGTGCATACCGGGTAAAAAACAAAACACGGATTCTACTTATATGGGCATCAGGAGGGGCATGAGGCGCCCTCCTGAACCTGTGAACCAATCAACCTGTCAATCACGACGTAGCCACGCCCTAATGCATACCCTACTTTATTGTCATATATAAAATCAGGGAGGGCAAAATTTCACAAATGAACATCATACTGCATTGAAGAAGGCTTTAAACTAGCTATTTAGACCATAAACACATATACAAAATATACTTAAGTAAAGGTAAAGTTACAGATTTTTAAAAATACTCAGTTACAGTAATGCTAGTAAATGTAATTTGTTACTTGCCTGTTAGCTTCACAGCTAAGCTAACCACAACAACATTGCGGACAGAGAACTACTACAGCAAGCAATGTACTGTTGTTGTGTTATTTGAAAAGCACCTTTAAATAAAATGTATTATTAATATTAATATTAGTATTCAATATTGAATCAACGTTATGATCCACCACTGTTCTTTAAAATGAAGAAGGCCTTCAGTGCTCACAATCAGGGCTTGCAATCCTTGGGAATTTGTTGAGATGCAGGCTAAGAACAGCTGTAACTTCAAACATCCGAAAACAATTGAATGCACCATCTGCACAGAGGCTCAGTTCACTCATGACTAAACACATATGCAGATGCCATGCTTACATAAACAACAATAACCAGGTTATATAAAAGGCAAACAAGGACCATATTAACAGAGTTGACTCTAAGGATTATCACAATTTGCATATCAGTTATGCAATTAATCTGTCCAATGCACGCCCTCACAAAGGCCTTGAATTTCCGGACCTTGAAGCCTTTATTTAAACAGGCAGGTTGGCTAAGGACATCCCTATACACAACAGTTACAAGGATCGTCTGTACTGTAAGGTTACAGACACACACTGAGACACTCAAATCACCCTCAGCCAAAGGTTGCTTCATGCTTAAAGTTGGTCTTCTGACCATCTATAAATATGTGTAAAGTTTTGCTGTCAGAATATGAAGCCTGACGTGCAGTGGAGCCTGCAAACCAGCAGATGTGCATTTTAGAGGCAATACCACTTAACCAAGTGGTAAAGCAGCATGAACACAAAACTATGACTTTGTGATGGGCATGCATCCTCATTCAATGTATCCCTATCATCTGCATGGCTGTCAACAGACATAACGCTGAAAATCCCTAACCAAAAAACGATTTGGCCTAGCTTGTGCCTTGTGCTCCATGTATGTGTGCTTGCATGACCATATGTGTGCGCATGCAAATAAGATAAAGTCGAGATCAGAGCGCTCCATGCTGTCCATGTCCAGCCAACTTGGCAGCCTGATTATTTCGCTGCCATCAGAGCTGCAATTCAAATCAACAAAAAGGAAGCGGAAGAGTGGAAGGGGAAGGTGGAGAGAGAACAAGGATTGCGAGACAAAAAGGGGAGAGAAAAAAAAAAGGAGAGCAGGTGAAAATTGTGAGATTTTTCCTGGTTTGAGAGCTGGGCTATTCTTTGTTTTCCTTTTCTTTATTGTTGAAGAGGGGCTGTGATCTGAGTGGCAGATGACAGATACTGGAGCATTACAGTGATGCATGAAGGGGTCAGGCTAGAGTTACAGTGCATTTATTTTTGCTCCTATCAAATTGCAGCCTGAGTGGAAGATACACAAGAACAGAATCGGTGACAAAACTGTCAGACAGACAGAAAAAACAAAACAAAGAATTGTAAATTATAAATAGTTGCCAATACAACAAGCAAATCACCCTACAACAGAAGAGAGCAATGGAGAGGTACACTATGTTCAAGTTTTGTCAGAGAGTCTCATATTCCAACTTTGAGCTGGGTAAAAACCATGAAGAATGTCTTTGGTTGATTTTAAGGATTTCATATTATGTCAGAAACTATCTTAAGTCATTGACATGCAAGTGTAAATACTTCGACAGATGGGTGACAAAACCAATACAAAGGGCCTGATTTACTAAGATCCCAAATAGTGGGTACTAAATTGCGTGCACAGTGCAATAGATTGCGCGTCTCATTTGCGTGTGTTTTGTGGGGGATCTACTAAGATTAACTGCGTAAATGAAAACAGGTGCAACGGGGTGGAGACAGCAGTATTTAAAGGGTTTTGCGTGTCTTTATGGAGAGTTTGGACGAGCAGAAAGCTGCAAGCGCAAAATGAAATGTGATCAGGTTCTAGTGGAAGAAGTTAACAAATATATTGAGTTTTAACAAAAACAAATATTACCAGAGAAACCGACATATGGGAGAGTATTTGTGACGAAGTCAATGCTGTTAGTAAAACCAAAAATATTCCACTCCAAAATTATTACCACAGGTGGAAAAACTCTGTCCTGTGCGTATTCTGTCATTGTTAGCGTCAGAAATATTACCTTCAGGTTTGGTAAATCACAATGCGCGTGCTAAATAACATATTTGCATTTTCTCCTGCCTGTATTTTGCGCACTGGGGTTGAAACGCCCCATATTACATATTCATTATGGCAAACATACTAAATGGACAGCACGTATTATCTTGCACAGTTGAAAGACACAAACCTCAGTGCGCTGCGTTAGTAGATCAGCGTGTACATTTTTTGCGGGTGATGTCAAGATTGCACACGTTTCTAAACACACAAACCATTAGTAAATCAGGCCCTGAGTGTCTTTGTAAGGTTTCAAGTAAGCCTCCAGTGAAGCTTCAGTTCTCATTAGCATATTGTTTCAAGCCTTACTTCTACTGGAATGATGAACGCCATTGTTCCAAACATCCAATTACTAATCTTTGGTCCGTTTACAGCTGATACTAACAATAGCCAAAGTCGGAGACTGTCAAAATTTTTACGTCAAAAATTGAGAGCCAAAACCGGACTATGAGGTGTTTTTTCTTTCTATTTACAGCGTAGCGCTACATTTCAGCACAGTTATCACACCATGTTACATTTCAAAAACATGATATTTTACAGTCTGATCTCACACAGTGTAACAGACAGTGAACTTAAGATTATTATCATACATTTTACTGTTGCCTCAACAAGATCTCCTATTGGTGGTCTCCCCAGATCTGATGACTGTGAAGGTCATAGCATGTGATTCAAATAGTATTAAACCTATCAGTGACCCACTGTGTCCTTTAAGGAAGTGGCAGTCAACTGTATAATTGAACTGTAGGGTTGCACTCAGGGTTCTTAAATTCAAAGCTATTTTTTAAATAGTATTCACGTGACACTGACTGTTGCACAGTACTTTCCATTAGGCAAAATAAGATTTAATTCTGTATGTTTCATGTGTGATTCAGTTGTTGTCTGGTTTTTTCAACTGGAAGTGAAACACAATTAAGTTGTAAAGATGCACTGACAGGAAATTGGGGATGAAATTTTTCAACTTCAAACTCTGAATGAAACGTGACAGAGTGGAAGAGGAACAAAAGCAGGCCGGGGGAAGGAGGGGTAGAGCTCCTTGCTCCTTGACTTCAATCAGTGCCTGTTGTTTGCCAACAGCTACACTCTCCACCTCACTTCACACTGGAGGTTGACAGGGTCAATCCAATTGCAGCTCATGCTTTGGCCCCTTTCATACTCCTTTCATACAGGAGGTACGCGCATGACGCAAATCTACTGAAAGCGCACGTTCAAGACATGTTTGACCCCATTCATATGAGACTGCTGGCTTGGGTTAATCTTGTGGTGTTGTCAGCGTTTGTAGAGGCTCTACTCTGTAACCGTAGTTATCAGCACATTGCTGCAAAACCTTGGTATTCGACAGTTATATTACAGAGGTACCAAACACAGGTTCAATCCTCTCCTCACACTCATCCATTTTCAGCCCTTTCTACACAGGTCAGGTTGTTGGTTTAAGTATAAATTAAATTAAATTCCAATCCATAATAGAAACACCAGTACACCAAAACCTGGGGTGGGGTCAGAAGCTCAGAATGGATGATGTGTATTGACCCATTCTGTTCGAACAACATGGTTTAACCTGCATCACTGACAGGATACATAAGACCCAAACTTTTATATTTACACAGTAAATGTGAAATATAGCATTTGTCTTTGCCAAGAGGGAACTGCATTTGCAACACTCTGACCTTACTACTGGCCTGAAACCTGCAGGCTGTGCAACTTGCTCACAGATTCAAACAAAACAAAGTTAAAGTCGTAGTTCCCTCTGCATCAATACTACCAAGGAAGTACAGCTAAGAGCTTGCAGAGGATGTAGCACAGAAACTGTGGCTCTCAAGAAGTCCTCAGGGACTGTAGGAACAGCACTGACGTGGAACACTGTGGACTCTTCCAGCCTGACAGGTCAGTGTCTGCCATAACCCATAACACACAATGAAATGAGATGACCAACCAAGTGCATCCATGTACCTGAAATGTCTCAACTAAAGCACTGACACTTCCCTGTGTGTCTCTGCACACTCCCCCATTGTACATGTACACCACGTTTCTGCCCAGAACTTTTTCTTTTATTATGTTTTG
This sequence comes from Scomber scombrus, assembly GCF_963691925.1. NCBI lineage: Eukaryota > Metazoa > Chordata > Actinopteri > Scombriformes > Scombridae > Scomber > Scomber scombrus. The sequence continues at coordinate 8,037,511 of NC_084974.1, forward strand.
TTGTATGTGGTAAAAATTCCATTAAATAATCAGATTTCTTTTCTCATCTATCAAAGCAAAACAAGATTCCAATCCCCCAGTGTTCAGGATCCTCCAGTTGTAACCCCTCAAATGTGGGTTTTTAACAATGTTCCAGCTCCTTCTGTTTTGTTATTTCAGATAGCATCTTATGTCAGAACAGATTTAGACATCTTCCTCTCAGAAACCAGAGGGAACTCATTCCTGCCTCTGCACCCACTTCTGTTAAAAACAACCTGAGAACATCATGCAGCCACTTTCTCTTCCAAATCTATGCCCACAGGCAAACGTTCACCTAATACCAATAAGTGCACCTGAGGGCAAAGTATTTTTAAAGCCCAGAGAAGACTCTGAGGAGGAGAGGAGAGGAGAGGAGAGAGGATATTTCAGAGTAAAGTGGATAAGCAGTGGGGGGGTGTTGCCTGGAGCAGAGACATTCTGCCATTGCTGATTGTCCAGTTAATGGGTCAAGCTATCGATATACTTCTCAGTTTTGTTGTATATACACAAACACACACTCTCACAGACACAAAACCACATTTTCTAAGAAGCTCTATTTACCCCCTGAAGTTAAGCTGAGGCAGTGGTGAAAATGTATTCTCTGGCTTGTCTTTGAAAACGCTTTTCCTCTGAGGCTCTGTCAGCGAATTGTGATGGATAACAGGCCACTATATTATGTGTTTGTGCCTCAAAGGAAGCGCAGACACACACAAGACACCTGTGCACTTTTGGGTATAGCTGAAATAGTACGGGCAATCCCTTGATAGCATTACCGAAGTTTGTTATTTATTCTGCAGCCCCACAACATCAAGAGACTCTGTGAAAAGTGCCATAGTTGATATAAAACAGGAACAAAAAGGAAATTGCTTTTAGAATCAGTTCATAAAAGATTTATCAGGATTTAGGAACAAGACATCTGGCAAAAGTGCATAACCTTTTTGAGTGCTTTTCGCATCCAACACACATCTGTCAGCCTTTAAAGTGCAGAAAAGGGGAGTTTTCCAGAAGAAAAGCAGGGAATCCCCTTGAGAGACCATCAGGCCTGCATGCACTCATCTGAGTTTTTGTCTTTTGTGTAACAATAGAAATCCAGCACACAAACATCTGTATCGTTTCACTTCTTGCCTCTTTATTTTTACGCAGCACGTACAGCAGTTTAAAACAGCACTTATCTTTAATTATATTTCATTTCTAATATATGGTCATCCCACAAGCATACAGATTATATTACAGGGATTGCCTCAGAGAAAAGGGAGAATTGCTGTTGTAATATTATGAGTCATCAGCTCAAATCCTTAAAATCAACCTACAGTGGCATGGTAGTTGCTAATTACCTATAACAAAAGGTCCACAACTTTAAAAAGATATTGATTGTGCCTTCAACATTATCAATAGCTCTTATTGACAATGAAGCAGAGGTCACCCTAAGAGCAGGGCTCTTGGATGTGAGGTGTTTAACATCCCAAACTAGTGCCATTTCAACTTTCGGATACTCAATCTAAATGAGTATTAAAGAGACATTCTTACAATCACTAGTTCAGAGAGCAGTATTTGAAACATATGTTGTTTTGTATGTGCTAAGTGGACCAGAAGTTTTCTTCATATAGTTACTTTTATAGTTACATAAGATAAAATGTAAAAACTGATTTTGATGATGCTTTTTTTTTTCCTGATGAGATATGAATGATGAAAATATGTGTGTCATAATGTTATGCTCTTAATGATTTGTTAAGACTGAGCAGGGCTGCGTCGGAGCATTATGTATATATCATTATTTATCCACTCTTGACAGCAGCATTTATTCAGGAATTCAGCAGAAAAGTATCAAAATAACACAATTATGCTAATAGCAGAAACACAACAAACCCTGTTCCAGTGCTTAACTCACTGAGTCACACCTCTCCCTCTGGGGGAGCAGTCCTATAGGATCCAGCAGGTGACAGCGATGTCATACACAAAATAAATCACACAACTTCTCTTCACTTTTCTTTTGATTATGCAGATTGGTTCATTAATATATGCAAATAATTTGAGAGGAGAAAAAAAAGAGAATGAAGAGCTGATGCAAATCAAATGCAATTCTCCTGAAAAGACTGCAAGAATGTGGCAATGATGGTTTCTTTGCAAAGTCGCCCCTTTTTTTGTTGGTCAGAGTTAGAAGATCTGCAATGTGAATCTCAAGGGGAAACACAAGCACCACACCTTGCATTCAAAATATAGATTTAAAAAAATAATTATACAGCAGCTGAATAAATGCAACTCTTCCTCTGGCATAATGTATTGGTAATCACTGGAATGTCTGTCAGACAAATCAAATTAAAGTTGATGAGTGCTGCAACTGTTTGTATAATGCAGAATGGCTCAACAAATGAAAGATAATGCCAATTAGCTTCTGAAAGCACAGTGAGACTTGTAGCTATGGGTAGAGACACAACAGTTAATTGCATTGTATCCATTCCATAATCTAATCTTAATAAAACATTTAACCAACACTTCCGAATGAGAGAAAAAGAGAAAATGAACTGTTCCTGTAAGAGCAAGCATTATTGAATTATGCTGTACCGAGAGTGCTGGCAAATTATCCTACCAGTCAGTGTTTAAAGTTTTACGGCTCATTGTTATTCACCACCTACATTACATTGAATAAACAAAAGGTTCATGATGCACATGGCTCTCTGGTTCACAGTAATCTACATGTCACTTATGAGTAAAATTAGGGTTTTTTACGAGGAAATATGGTTGTAATTCTCATCGATCTATCTATCTATCTATCTATCTATCTATCTATCTATCTATCTATCTATCTATCTATCTATCTATCTATCTATCTATCTATCTATCTATCTATCTATCTATCTATCTATCTATCTATCTATCTATCTATTTTTATGATGGAAACATGGCCTTTTGTGGCCGTGATTTCACCCCACTCACAGTCAGCTGCCAAGACTTTGTTTTCCTCACACAGGGCCATTCAGGCATGACCATCTCCCGTCCTCCAGTTTCCACCTAATCATCACTTCACTGCTTGACAAGGACGCTCATAAAAATGGTGAATTATTTGACTGGGGTCGAATTGAGCTTTTCTTCACGTCATTGTTGAAGGATATTTCACAAATCCAAACACTGATTTCAGTTGACGAATGACATTTACTCACAGGAAGTGTTTTCCACCCCATATTTTGGTTGGAGGTGAAGAGAAAGATGGGGGGACAAAAAGGGTTGATGGAAAGATTAAGGGTCTCAGTGCATAAGCGTAAGGTTAAGTCATTAACTTGCCTGTTTTCCATATTTTTCTGAGCTGCCCGTACGTGAAATGAATTCAGTGGAGCAGTGGATGGCAAACGACAGTTGAATATGTTATGCTTCAAAAGGCCTTTTCTTTTTGACCTCTTCAGCCCATGACAACGTACTTATGGTCTTCATACTTCAAAGCACTTTGTCCAAAAATAAAAATAAAAATAAAAACAGCCAAGAAAGTGGGAGACTGCAACTCTTGGTTCCGCTTAAATTGCCTTTAGCAGTTCTATTGATGGGATTGGGCATAGTCTTTATTCCAGAGCCAAAAACAGTCGTGAAAAATCTTTTTTTTCTCCCAACTTTGTGCACCCAGCCAGAATGTATGACTTACATCTCAAATGTTTTTACACTGATATCAAATTGTAGGATTCAAACAAACGCTGGGGGCCAAAAACATTGTACTTATCTTCGGCCAAAGCTGCATTAGTTTAAAGAGAAACTGAAAAGTAGTCACTACTGAGTTTAGATCTCTTCAGAACTTTTAATTGACTCAAAGAGGAATTCCAAATTGATTAGCAAAATGTTTGAAAAAAATGTGGCTGTATAATTTAAACTTGAAACAACATGCAGTAATAAGATGTAACTTTTTTTTCTTTCTTTTCCTTGGATGGAGTGTGTCTGCAGAAGGGGACATGCATGCCTCCATGCTTGTGTGTAGGAGTGTATTTGTGCATGTGAAGATGCCCTGCACACTGCAGAATTTCTTGTGAGCCAGTGTTTTCAAACATAACATGCCTTTTTAACTGTGGTTGGTGCTGATAATAATAATGAGGAAAAAGAAGGAAGAAAAAACAAACTCCAACTAGATATTTGGCACCATGGTTTGTTTACTACGCTTTAATGGCTTTCATGTCCTTGTTGTAATTAGTAAAAAAAGAAAAAAAAATCAGAAATTTTAAGAGAAGTGTTGTGTACTATACCCCCTGCTATGAGTCCCAGGCATGGTCTAAAATAAAATCCTCCACAGCAACAGATACAAATATTGTTCACCAAAACATACTCAGTGATCTACAAAGGAATGGAAATGGGAGGATAAACATCAGCTTGCTATCATCTCAACCACCATATCGAAATGGAGGTTATTTTGGGTGTTTTGGGGGAGTTATCACACATAGGTATATTGCATTTTTTCAAGTGAGTCGATGGGAATTCAATAAGTGAGATGGGGGGGGAAAATCTCTAATCATTGGTGCAATGACCCCAATAAAAAAAAAAAAATCTGAGTGGATGTAAATGTAGCATATTTACAATAAAAAATATAGTTATCTGAAATATTCTCAAATATTTGAAGGTAATCCGCATTTGTTCTAAACACAAGACATTGTGCATGTTTTACTTAACAAGAACTATTGACATAATCCGAGCCAATTGTCTTAAGTTCACCCGCACAGCACAGTGGTATCGTTATCAAGGTCATTAATACCACTTGGTTCATCAGTGCTCCTGGCTGTTGTAACGACAGTCATGAGGAGTTGATGGAGTCACCTGAGACTGCGTGTAAATGACAGCCATTGGAGTTGTTATATGAGGCCAAATGTGAATGGTTTATAGATCTCCTGGAAATGCATGAAAGGACAGTGGTGTAGGTGAGTGATAAATGGTATCGTAGATCAACCCCCATGATGAACGATGGTTTCTCTGCTTAGACATATAGATAGCCTCCCTTACTCCTCTTGCTGTCCTCCCTGATAGGTTAAGTATAAAAGGGAAAACTAGACACATACTTTTCATTTAAAATAATAATTATCTGCTCCAGTTTTGGTTTCTTGCACTTGTCAGTTACTAACTATGACATTGTATCCTTACCAGGTGATTCTTGACAAGTACACTGGAACACTTGGTTAATTGTAGAAATGAAAGTGGGACTAAAGTTAGATTAATTCAGTTAGTTAATGGGCCAGACAAAAAGTCCCTGCTCCCTCAAAAGTTTGAATGGCCTTTAAATCCCATTAGTGAAGGAAAAATGTATCTAACAAGTCAACACCAGAATTCATTTGTTTCAACTATGAACTTGGTAATTCTTCTCTCTCTACTGAGAAGGATAAAGCTGTGCACTGTCTACAGAGAGTGTGATTTTTACACAAATATGTATGGAACCTTTGCATCAAATCCCTACGAGACACAGCATCCTCGTACAAATTGTAAATAAGTCAGTCAAATATTACAGATGATATTGCTGAAGCACATTGTTATGAGGCAAACAAGTGTTCAGTAGTATATGACTATACAGGAGGGTATGAAAGAAAAATACATTTCAGAGAACTGAAACCTTTATTAAATTAGAGAGTCTTTATAATGTGGCCAAGCAAGTGTATTACTGAAGTAGTAGCAACGCTCCAGTTTATATCCTCTTTGGTGTCAGCTACTGGGGTAAGAAAGACTGTAAAATCATGTTTAAGGAAACATGACTGTGTACTTGATGACCAAGTCGGCTCCAGTTGAGTGAGTCAAATCCCAGTAGTACAGCTGTATGGTCCTCTTGCCACATCTTACAAAAACAGGAGGTTATTTTTTTTAAATGTAGTTGAATCTGTTGAATACATTCTGGACAAGAAGATCAAACTTTACAGTTTGTTCTAGAGATGTTCCGATACCATTTTTTCCCTCCCGATACCGATACGTGTGCTGTAGGTATTGGCCGGTACCGAGTACCGATACTGATACCAGTGTGTTAAAAAAACACTTTTAACTACTGAAGACATACAGTTCTCACATTCTCTACATTGATGATTTTTTGGGGAAAAACAAAAAACAAACAAAAAAAACAAACAAGATTACTGCTGTGTATTGGGTATTGGCAAATGTTCCACCACAGTTTTGTGCTACACTGAAGTCAATTTATTTGGCTGCACTTTGCAAGGCTATGTAAGTATGGTCATGAGGCAGTGAATGAGTCACTGTTAAAAGACCAAGTCCAGTTGGAAAAGGAACACTTCTTTATTCTTGTGTTTGGAAAGAAGAAAGGCAGAAACAGTAGTGAATTTAGGTGCCCATTCAATTGGTGGCTTTTTGGAAAGCTTTTATGGATCTAATTGTACAATAACTTTGCTGCCTGAAAGAGCATAAATGGAAATGCTCATAAAAATTGGAGTTGATGAGGTCTGTTCCCTTTTATTATTGGTTTCAAAGTGCTCAGGAGTGAACCAGCATGACATCTTCTAATGGATCTTAAAGACATTGTTGAACTAGTGTTATTTCCATTTCACACAGATGACACAATTAGAAACTTTGGAAACTTTAGAAACAAAGGCATAGATACTTGTAGGTTTTCCCAGAGGCATCCACAACTAATCAATTTTTTTGGACAACTTGTAGCTCTGTGGACAGTGCACTTTGAAGTGAAACCTGCCATCCATATCTCAAATCTGTCCACAGTGCCTGTGCATATCCTCAAAGGAAACATATAGTTTCCTGGAGAAAGATGTATCTGGGTGGCCAAACTTGCTATGGCACCAGTTACTCAGTGGGAATGATCTTGCCCTACGGATCCAATGGAGGGCTTCTGGAATTTGTTGAGCTAGTCTAATCCTCATTGTGCACGGCCAGCCTTTATTTGCTGTCAAGTGTCTACATTCATGGTACAGTGAGCACCTTAGGGCTTTTGAATTGGAATTGGAATCCACAAGACAAGTGACAGTCCTTGAGAAACACGAATGAATGAACTCCTACCATCTGGCAGCATACACTGTTGAGCGAAAGCGTTTTGTTGTCATGAAGTATCACATTCCCATGAAAGATTAGGTGGTTAAATATAGTATGAATTGAAATGATTTTCACTTCATGAAAACAATGTACAAAACTACTTGAAACTACTTTGTTTGGTAGAACTGCCTCTGTATCACTACGCAACAAGGCCATATTCATTCACCTATCTGGTGTGTAAACAAGCATACTCCGCTCTTATCGGCGCTGTTGCCTAGATTGTTTTTATAACCTGTGTGGTGGAAATGATATACTTTGGGGTGTGCCATGTATTTTTGATATGTACCTTTTATATGGTATGCATTGTTGATATGCCTGTTTGTATCTTTTCACAAGTGTCAGACAGCCAGAGCATACAGCTGTGTAAGTCCACAACAGGCCTGATTGCGAAATTGTGTATTTGGACACCAACACAAGTTACAACCATTTCTTGGCAGTTACACTTCAACGTCTGCCTCCAATTGTTTTCCGTAAAAGGATAACATCAGTACAACTTGGCACTGTTTATCTTATTAGACAAATACCTCTAAGGAAAAAAAGTTGCTGTGACCGGAACATGCAACTTTTGTTTATGCCAGATAGGACATACTTCCTGGCTCTAATATTTGGGAAAGGTCTGGTTGTGACAAAAGTTGAGGAAAGACAGTGATTGGATGAGATGCAAAGCAATGTGTCATGAGGGAGGCAAGAAGTTATAAAAGGTTTTGTGTGAATCCATACTCTTCAGTATTATTCTGCAGAATCTTCTCAAATCTTTTGCAATAAAGATCTTGCACTTGGACCACTCAATTTGTGTTTTTACTGGTCCATATCCATCTGCATGAGTTTTGGAGCAGCACACTCCCAGTGAAGCACTGGTTCATGTGATGAGGAACCAGTCAACAGATCCAATTTCGATTTTGAAAAGTTTTAATTGATATGATCAAACTTGGCTTTCATTCTTTATAGATAGCTTAATTGTATTTAAAGGACCATACCAGTCCTAGTAAGACTTTAATAAAAACATCTGCATTGTCCTGCTTCTTTGCATTATCCCTGGTTGTTTTCATGTACACGCCATGCTTGTATGAGCCAATTGTTTTGTTCATTTTACAAGACTACATTGGTTCCATTTAATTGTTGACATGTTAAATCAATGTTAAGACCAGTCCAGGCACTTGAAAATCACTTGACATGGGTAATTATAATTATGAACATTTAGTCACCACTTACATTGTTCAGTTTCTTGATTATGCTGAATTTAATAACTACAGTTTCATCTCACTTGTGGTCAGATTGACATGTGCATGTGTTGAACTGCCATCAGATTGGATGAGATTAAACTGAAATTACAGCATAATTACAGCAACATTGACAAACATTAGCAGTATTTAAAGGTCAAAGGTTTTCAAGTGTGTGGATGCTGATTTTTAAACAGATTTCACATCGTCTTGCAAGCTAAATAAGTGATCTCGTACAAACACGGAATATACAAAAACACAGTCGGTGTAATTTTAATGAGTGGGACAAAACAGAAAATTATTTAAAAGTCTTAGTAAGACTGTCATTGTTATTGAACTCTCAGTGGGGGAGCCATGTGCATTGAAATTATATTTTAATTATTAGCTGTGCTTACCTTTACCCACCCAGAAATACTATCTGAGTTGCATATGAACGTCTGCAAAAGCCATGATTTACCTACCTAAGAATGCCTCCTGCTCTGTATACTCCTCACTACACACTAGCAGCGAGGCTTCAAATTGCAACCAACTGAATATCCCTCCCCTTCAACCTCCCTTTCCAAGTGTGTAGGAGAACTGATGATAGCAGCAAAACTCACAAAAATGCAAAAGCCCCTCTTTAGAGCCAGTGTTTGGTTTGTCCATTCTGGGCTACTGTGGAAACATGGTTGTGTAACTTGTCGGGCTCCGTGTAAGGCCTATACATATATAATTCTAAGGTCTAAGGTAACACAAACAAATTGATTCATATGTTCAGGTGATTACACACTAATTAAAACACAGTAAAGCATAATTAAAACAAGTCAGTTCTGCTAGATTCCACTACATTCTACATCATTAACACTAAAGTCTTTAAAATAATTTAAAAAAAACCCTAACCCTTATCTCATATGTACTAGAATGTATTCGGATTCTTTGCCTCCCTAAATTGTCTAAATGTCTTCTTTATCCTACTACAGAATCATAATTATGTTTGCCAGACTTCAAATCATACTGCAAGAATAAATACAAAAGCTTACTTGCATTTAAGCATATTGTATCCAATTGCAATTGAACAAGATTTTAGGTTGAAGTTCGAGGACCAATATGATCAGGTTTTTACTCTCCTTGAAAGATGGTTCTTCCTGAACCAGTGATCACATTAACATTTGAGGATTCTTTGAATGCTAAAGGACTCTAAGCTTTGATAACAGTTGTGCTAAGTTATCAGAAGACGTTGGTTCCAGATCCAATGTATCCAATTATACCATAATTTTGTCTTCTCCAGTGAAGACTTCCTTCCTTCGCTCTGTGTCTTGGCCAGCTCAGTTTGAGATACCTACCTTCTCCCTTGACACCAATCTCATTGTACAATGTGCAATTGAAGCTTAAAGAATGGTCAGAGTCTGCAATACTGCAGTAACATCTGACACTCTGGACAAACTAGCATAGAGCATCTTTGTCTACATTGCCTATACTTCACAAGCACAAATGGAGCAGGCTGCTGAGGCTCTGGTTACGAAACATGTTTGAGTGTCCCAGACTCCTTTAATGGTTTGTGTGATTGGCACAGCAGTCTGAAGTATGAGCTGAAACACCTTGGACTACCAAAGCTAAATGTAAACTGTTTGAATAGAATATCGTTGCAGACAAACTCCAGCAAAAAATAAATAAATAAAGAAATTGAAAAATGGCGAATAAATTTGAGGTACTACATCCTATTTAATCCTCAAGGTGAAAGTGATGCAACCCCTGAAAAGGACAGAATGGAGCTTCTCTGTGAGTAAAAAAAGAGACAACAACAAACTCAATCAATGAGAAAATGGCAAAATCCTTTTCACTGCATCAAAATAATATTATCCTCAAGAAACGACCTGTGATTGACTTCAAAGCTTGATAGCCTTGACCCGTCTGAGATTTCCCAGGTATGTTGATAATATAATCACATATTCTCCAATGACAGGTGTTAGTGGCAAAGTTTAAAATATCATTTCTATATTTTGAATTGATCATTATTGCCTTGCTAGACAGTATCATTGCCATTATACAGTAACCTGTGACACTTTGCCAAGTAAAAGTTGCACATCTATCTATTCAAAACTCAGTGTTAAAAGTTCACTTGCTATAACTCCCCAGTGAGATGTAAGTGGCATAGCTCTCAGTATTCTGTGTACTGAAAGCTGCCTCTGTGTCTGTGTCAAAGGGAGCCCTCACTGTTCAACCTGGCATATGAAGAAACTAAGCAGCTAAGATACATTATTTTGACTGCATTACCTGTAAAAACAGATGAGAACAATGCATATCTTATTAAGCGGTGAGAATAAAGTAAAAACTATACTTACCTGATTACCTGTGGGGGAAAAATGAGCAGTATGCTTACCTGATGAAGCTGAGAGGAAAAATAAGTTTCTGATTACCTTTGGAATATTCAGCATGGCATATGTTGAAACTAAGCGGCTCACTAAACCAAGCACGAAACACAGTTCAGGAGTGAGAAATACATGACTCATGGGAAAGGTCCTGTAAAATGCGAATTTATATATATCCATTAGACTGTTTTCAAGGAAAGAAAATAGCTGACAAATTTTGATATTTGTGTGATGATTTAGGGACCTTTTTCCCCCTGTAAGTTCAATTAATGATAGTTAAATTTAAAGCTGTAGTGCAGAACCTCTACATAAGAGAAAACCTTTGCATTTTGCATTATTGATAAGATAAGATAAGAAAGTTCATTTAGCATGCAAATACAAGTAACCCAAAGTGTATTTCCAAACAGCTTATCATGTGCTGCCACACCAAGTAGACAAATCATGCAGAACTGTAAAGTTCTCTACTACTGTTTTACATTTTGAGAGGGACTGGATTTTGTTTTGTTTTTGCCTTATTTGATCTTGACATATTTTGACTGTCACCATTTTGATAGATTTTGTTTGCTTATGGTGTTCAATTCTTAAAGATAAGACTGTCAGAGGAGTTTCAACACTGTAAGTGCTTCAAAAATGGATTTTTGTGGTTATACTTTTTGGAAGTTCACCTGTTTAGATAAACCTCTCATTTATAGACTGTGAATCTTGAGTTATGTGTCAAAGAGTTCAGATGTGCACATTTATTTACACTCCTTTACAGACAGCTTAGGTATGCGTATACTAAGACAATGTGATGATAAAGTGAGACATGGCATAACAGGAGTGAAAAAATCTTTATCATAGAGGGACAAAAATGTTTTTTCATGTATTTTGACTGCACTGTCCACAGCCCCAGGAAACCTCAAGATAATAGCTTTGTGCTTTGCTGCAGGCCTTGCTATTGACACGGGAACTTTATACAATCATATCAGGCATGTAGTCAAGTTATAGTGATTCTTTAAAAAATGGGTAATTACTGTTTAAAAACTGGTGTATACTGTAAGAAGCACCTCTAACGCAATATTTTTTTTATCTAAAAGTGAGGTGCACCAGTGTGTTCTGTTCACCAGTAATAATAATAATAAAGTAGTAATGCAGAGAGAGGTTGGATCTGGATATGATCATGGGTATGTAAAGGGCCGTCCACACTATCGATAACTATAACTGTAATAATAATGATGTGAGCATCCACACTTATGAAATATAGCATCTTATAAACAGCAGGCACGTGCTGCGCGCTCCAGCTGTTTTGGCAGCTAATGAAGATAGATAGGCTATTGATGACCCATTAATGCTGTATGTTGTATGGAAAAATGATTGTGTGTTGATCAGAAGTATTTCAGACACTAGTTGCTGTGATGTTTCAGTATTTACAGACCAAACTGATGTTGAAGCGCAATGTACAAAAGCGCAACTCGGGTGCAGTAATCTATTTGCGCACAGCAACAGCTCTGATGAAGAGTTTTTGGGACTTGAGTAAGCACACAGTACACAATGTATTAAAAATGTAAAGTTACTGTGTTCTTTTAAAAGGTTTAATTGAAACTCATAGCCTAACCCGAACCCAGTTTGAGTTTATATACCGGTCCAGTTCAGTTAAGCAAATAATTAGCAAACCATTAACCCGACACACTGTTTCAGGTGTAATATGTGTGTTTTGTGTTTCAAATTAAAATAAATTGAGAAAGTTTTGGAGTATAAACATATGTGTTTATAAATTCATATCTACTGGTGCAGTCAAATAAACCAGTCTTTAATAGAAAATAGTTTTTCCCTGCATGACACCCCCCAAAATAGACTGTGTCTTATACATCGGTGACTTATACACCGGTTTTTACGGTAGATGTTTAACTGCATCAGTTCCACAGTGTTGTGCAGGCCATCATTTTGTCTGGGCTACAGTGTTCTTGTGGAGCTGTTGCCTCCGACTTTTTGTGACTGTAAAGAGTGGATTGTTGTAACATTTTGTGAGTGCATTCATGATAACTAGACAGTAAACTCTGTCAATTTGATAATCTGATGACCAAAATCTCTAGCTTACACAATATATCACAACAGGTATTAACTGGATTGCAATGATATTTGGTGTGTGCATTCAGGCTCCCCAAAGGAAAAATGTTTTCATTGTGGTGACCCTATGACCTTTCTTCTAATGCCACCCTATGGCCAAACATTTGACTTGTACACAACATATATCTATGTAATTGATGGATTGTCATGTAATTTGCTGGGTGTACTCATGCTTCCCAGAGAATAAATCCTCTTAACTTTGGTGTCACATCACCTTTCCTCCAGTGCCATCTTAAGGCTAAAATGTCAATGTTATATATGTCACAAGGGCAGATTGCCATGAAACAGGGAAAGTATATTTCTCCTGCTCAGAGAATGAACTCTGTTCACTTTGGTGACCACATGGACTTTCCTCTAGTGCCACCGTCAGGCCAAAATATACAAACCTCATTCCTTCACCACTAGCATTCACCTGACAAGTAGTAGCAGTGGGGGGCCCACACAAATTTTGCCAGAGTAAATAATTAAGGATTTTAAGTTCTATTTTCAGTTTCATAACAAATACTCAGTTGCTAACTAGAAAAATATGAGTGAATGTTACTTAAAAAAATAACAATCGTACATTTGGAAAAACAAAGTAGATCCCACTTCAAGTAATTAATATGGAGGAAAAAAAGTAGACAGTAAATCACGCACTCAAAAAAAAAGACCTTTAAGAAAAGTTGGCTTTACTTGCAAATCTATTTTTTACGTGCAAAACATTAAGTAGTTTATACAAAGACTAGTCCATCTACTTTATATAATAATCTGATGCAAAAAGTAAAAAAAAAAAAAAAGTAGATCAAGCAGGATATTTTTCTCAGTGCAGTACTTAAGACCATCATACAGCTCCTGCGATAAGTGTATGTAAAAAAAAAAAAAAAATTGCTAAACTTCAAATCCTCGCATTTTACCAAACACAGGGTCTCTACCCCTCCACAATACACGGCCACAGAAGAAATAAGCCTTGTGTTTGATTCTGCTATCGGCATTCATCAGGCTCTGTTTGGTGCGACCGAGCAGCTGTGCAGCTTATGGGCTCTATTTTAAGCGGAGCAAGAAGTATGAAGGCAATATGTGGATCGTAAGCTCCGAGCCACGGATAAAACTGAATAGAGCAGAGAGCAAACCAGCATGAGGGAAGAACAGCATGACTGTTTAACCTGAGCAACATCTTGAAATGCGGTTAGTTTACCAAAGTGTGATGTCCATAGAAATGTTATAAGTAAGAGTAGGAGTTTTTCGAAAATGATGGAATGAAATATAATCACAAGGGACGGAAAGTAACACAGACAACATGGCACACAGGTGGAATAGAACCAAGGGCTCTCTGCTGTAATGTGACAGTGCTGTGTGAATAATAAGGTCTATTTGTTACTTTCAGATGTGACCTTACAACTTTCCAGGATTCATCTTGTTGCTCAGCAGTGCTAAGTTAGCACAGACATGAATCATTTAAAAAAAAATCTCCTCAGAAAGTTGGTTCAAACTAAATACAGAGCAGAAATTTTGATATATAAAATGAATCTCTTGCAGGGCTGATTATACAATGTTATTGTATCCAGACACATCCAGTATACTGGATGGCACTATATAGTAACAGTTGGCGACATCATGATATCAAACTGTGCCAGATAATTACTAATATAAAGAAAGTATAGAGGAATAATATATACCCTGCACAATAAGGAAAACAGACTTGTGCTGGCATGAATATCAAAGCTACACTGATGGATTTGTTGTGGCCCTGAAGAGATTTTGGGTAGGTGCCATTGAAAATATGTCATGTATTCTTAATAAAGATACCAAACCACACTGGAAACATGTAGAAACAGATCATGTATAATAAATAAGCACCATGTTCCAAGTTAGGGAATCAGGAGAGCCAAATCCCAAATGTGCATCCATAATCAACCTAACTCTGGCCCACAAAAGTCAAAGGACAGACAAGAATGAAAGATATGCTCTTATTAGTTTTACTTGGTGGATCATAATGGATCAGATAGAGACAGAGAAGATCTGATCAGCGATTCTACTGCCACCCTCCTTCATGAGGATTTCTGTGCTATGCCCCATCCATCAAACTTGACTGCCTCATTCAAAGTGATGGGAGAAGCGAACCTATCTGTTATCAGCACTTTGTCTTTCAGATAAGCCTGTACTCTTGCAACAGAGGAGAGAAAGCTGAAATTAGACATGGGAGCCGCAGTGGAGAGTGTTAGTTCCCCAGTATAGGAGAGACATCTGCTGGCTACTGGCTGTCTTACAGTTCTGGTGCCTCAGCAGGAAAAGCCTACATGTTGTGTGATGGACAGGAAACTTGGCTCAGTGGTCATATTCACTTTTGAGTTTCTTTTATCTCTTCAGGAATGCTCTTCATATATAATCATATAATAATGTTACAAACTATTAGGAGCTTAAATACAAACATACTGACGTTGGCCTTGATTCCACCAACTTCTCATGACTGCTTTTCCATGTTACAATGGCCATCATTTCTCCTCTTGCATTCCAGTGAAAATAAACAAATAAACAATTAGGAATGTATGTTTATCTTGCTGTTACTTGAAGAGACTGAGCTCACTCATGCCGAACCTTATTTAGTAGGACAGCCCAATCATTTGAGGTTCAATGAAACAGCACAAACACAAATGACACATGCCACAGACAGCCGGGGCTTGTTTACTGTGGTGAGGTGAACTGGCAGATGATTTGCAAAGGATCTGAGTGGGGCTTATTGGAACGAAAGACTGTGAGGACAGCACTTGTTTACCTTTTCCAAAAGAAACTGTCACTCGCCACCCTGCAGAGATAACTTTTTTCAACATGCAAACTGGCAAATTACAGAATAATGGACCAAAAACAATGTTAGCACACCCCAACTGTGCTTGCCTGTTAGTATGTGTGTCTGAAGGTGTCACATGCTAGTGCACGTGTGTGTGTCAGTGTGTGTATGCAAAACAAAAACAATAAGAAAAGAAAAAAAAAGCATGTGTTGTGCTTCTTGCTATATTTGCACAGACAGATCCACCAAACACATGAACAAACTTCTCTCATCATTTATCAATTTAGCTCATATCCACATTTAATCAACACAGCCATATTTATCTCCAGCTGCTCTCTGTTGTTTTGATGCTTCAGTTATACGGGCAGCAGTCTCAAATTTGCAGCCATATGCTGCCAACCTAATTCTTGAGAGAGGTCCATGTTTAAAATGACTGTGTGCTACGGCTGCCAACTCTGCTCTGAGTGAAATTAATTAAAAAGTACTATACTATTCCATCTGCCCGGAACATGTTGGCAACCCCGACGCTTCACACTTTTGGGAGACAATTGGAAAGTGAGTGAGAAAAGCATAATCGTTAGGTGAGTCTGTTGGATAGAGCTGGGTTTCAGGATGAGAATGGCAGATCGCAGGGGGGGAAGCGTTGTGTTAGAGCCGCTATTCACGGTGGGGCTGCACAGAAAAAATTAGCACATACATGCTGATAGCGGTTGAATGTGGACAAGCCAGTTCAGGATATTGTTTATTATTTGACAGCACAGTCCGGCACACTTGGCATCAACCAATTAATAAACCACAGACCCGACCACAAGCCTAACTAACACCAGTATTATTTTTGCAACACTTTTTGGTAGGCAAGTAGGACAGAGTCTGGAGTTGGATAATGGCACTGTGATGTGAAATTCATGAGGTGCAGCTATTTCATTCACTTCCAACACCATCCATATTCAAGTTGTTTTTCAATGTACTAATTACCCAAGCCGCTGGATCTGCACCTTTATTGTGAGAATTTGTGGCAAGGCTCTGAAAACTTATTCTCCCATGCAAAGCTATGCTTTACCACATTATTCACCTTACATACTGCTTAATCCAGACAGTACAAAACAAAAAGGAAGAAGGAAAAAGCGATCCCCTTTTGTTGCAGACTTAAGCCTCACTGTGTGGATAAACTGGTTGTTTGCATTAATTAGCTGGTGTGCCTAATAAAGTGCCCACTGAGTTTATATTTCACATCACAGTGATTAATGCCACACATTTTAAATGCATTTACTTAAGTGCCCCACTATTACTATTATTCCCAAGAGGCGGCAGTGATACAGTGATAAATGGAGGCGTAGTCAAACTTCTGATTAGTATTGTATGCATATTTTGAATGGGGGTACTGGATATAACTGTTTCCCTTCTCCCACTTCTGGGTCTGCCTCCATGCCGTTGCTATAGAAACATCCAAGAGAGAGAAGGAGAGGCTCTGCTTGGGATGGAGGTGTGTGCATGTGTGCATGCGCGCGTGCATGTGTGTGTGTGTGTGTGTGTGTGTGTGTGTGTGTGTGTGTGTGTGTGTGTGTGCGTGTATGCATGTGCGACTGTGACAGAGCGAGATTTCAAAGAAGACTGTTGAGCTGTGTCTAATGAGTAGAGTGTGTACTCACACTCTCATCTGTGCAGTGAATGTGGAAGCCTGCAGCAGGTCACATCTCAGTGAGAGTCAGTATACCATGAGCATCCATATACACACACACACACACACACACACACACACACACAGACACACACACACACACAGACACACACACACACACACACACACACACACACACACACACACACTGTCGCTCTCTCTGACAGTGGGTCACCATGGAAGTATGGAAGTGTAAACATTCACAGTAAGCACAGCTTCTGAGACAGTGGAAGGGCGTCCAATTGGAGGAAATATATGTTACTTTGTCTTTGTATTGCTGCAACTAAAGAATTCCTCACATGCTTCTGTAGCAACCTGTCATCCAAAATGTCCTTTAGCTGAACAACAATTACTGTAAATCATTCCCAGCAAGAGCCCCAGTGTGACAGACGTCAGCCAAAATGTAGGGGTTCATGTTACAGCTGCAGAATTTTTAACGACTGCTCCATGACAAGGCCTGTTTTGCTTATCTTGGCTGAGTCTGAACCTGACCGCCTGACTGATGCATTATCCTCTCTGAATCGAAAAATTGAATATGTCTTCAAAATTCTCCTATAGCCATTGTAGTGAAACCAAATAACGTGCTTTTCATTTCCGCCAGAATGATTTTACTTCTTTATGTGTTCTTGGCCATTAAAAGATGGCCTTCACATGTAAAATGGGTTAGAGGGAAGTACTACTTCTGAATGTAACAGTATGTTTCTTTTTTTCTCTCTAACTGAAGCAAATAAAGAGAGATATAATCATTTAATCTAGATATATAATCATTTAATCTGAAGGTATACTTATTGAATCCGGGGTTATAATATTTTGAGATCAGAGCCAAAATGCACTGAGCCAATAGTGTAATAGTTGCTTCTTGCAGCTAACACTATTTACTATTAGATGTTTCACAAATAATTTAAAACAATATGTGAGCCATATTCAACAGCAACAAAAAACAATGAACTTGAAAACAAAATAATGGAATGTTTGAAGGTTACAGACCCCATGTTATTTTCAACATCAATCAATTGAAAAAATATAGAGGACACAAAAGCAACTACTCATGATTCTGCAGTGGTACTTTAGGACATGGGTTTAAAACCTTAGATATGGCTTAAGGAAGACTGTCCAGATGTGTGTACAAAGCAAGTAGAGCAAAAACATTTTAGAAAACAACAACCTTGAATTAGTATGACTGTGTAGTGACATGCTTTCAATGAAGAAAGGGTTAAAGGGTCTGTTCAAGAGTCTGTCAGCAGCAGCCCCTTAATATAGAGAAAACAGGTAGGCCTACAGGCTGATAGGAGAGATGTTTAATGACAGTGATTTTCTATTGATGTAGTCTCATAGTTACCATGTTACTACTCAACACCAAAGCTACAATTAGACTGTCAAGGATTTAAGCAAATGTAGCTGAACAGATTTGGTCTATGTTTGTACACACAAACACTGTAGTGAGAGGCACAGGAACACACACACACACACACATACACAGAATACCGTTGTCCACCTGGGGACCGGTGTGTGTGTGTTAGTGTGGAACCAACAGACACCACTTTTCCTGTCAAAAAGTTGGGTCTGCGTGTGCGGACTCTCACCTTCGGTTTGGTTTCACAAGATCAAGTCCATCCCCAACTTCTGTGGTAACCTCAAAGACATGACAGATCAAACCACCATGTCATCACAGCTCAAAGTCCCCCAAAGCTACTCTTTTCCATGCACATCAGAAATCATAATTATTCCTGTCTCTCTCAAACAGTTTCGCCTCAAACACGTCTTCCAAAAAGTTCCTTTCAAAACTTGGGGATTGTCGTTGGAACATGCACATTTAAAGAAAGTTAAAAAGATGACAAAAGGATGGAAAAAAGTTAAAGATATGTTTGCCTATGATACATAAAGCATTTTCTTTGACTTTCAACTCCTCGGAAGCCGAAATGTTTACTGTTTACTTTTTAATGAAGGCTGCAAGGTCACCGGATGGTGTTTTTCTCTCCATTATTTATTAAAAACTAGTCAAACTTCTGACTCTATGATCTGAAGCCTTTGAGACTGCCTTATAGTTAAACTTTCAAACTTAAAAAAAAAACAAAAAACAAAAAACAAACATTTTCCTGCAGACTCACACTTGAAACAACTGAATTCACTGAATTATTGTAATTCCATTTGCATATATTAAATGTTTACATTTTTTATTCAAATATCCCTCAACTCTCAGGGGCCTGACGCACTGAGCTGAAAATCAAAGAACCAGCAACGGCAAACCTGACCTGACTGATGAAACACTTAAAGCTGCTTGTGTGTTCTGCTAAAATTGATTTTAGCAAATAATACACAAAACAGTGAGCTGACCACTTACATGTGCACACATTCTGTGTCTGTGTGAGAGCAAGTAACACGTCATTAGTCTGTATTTGTACACCAGCCTTATTTAGTTTTGGTATATGTCTGATAAAAGTGACTCTGCCCACAGTGAATGTTCCTGCTGCTATTTCCTGATGCCAGACCATGATGAAAGGCTACATCTGATGGATAACTGTGCATATTTTGGTTCTTAACATAGATTATGAGTTACAATTTATCTCAGATGCCATCACAACCCAGTAGTCAGATGTAAATATAATGTAAATATTTGGTTATATTTCATCTAGGAACTTATTTAGGGGCTTTCTTTTAAATAAAAATGATCCTGTTATTTTTGTATTAATGAATACAAGACATTGCCAAAACTGTGTCCAACCTCATGTACTGTGTAGTTTTAGTTCCCTTTGCTTTGCTCACTTTCAATGTTACCATCCTATCCATATCTAATCTTTAATAGCTTCCACTACACCTAATAAATATGACATTTTGAATACAGTCAGCTGACTAAAAGGAAAATGTACCATTTCCCGGTGGGATATAACTTTTTTAAAGTTGCCTATAAGAACATGTGTGCAGATATTTGCTGTATGGAAGCTTGGAAGAAATAAGAAGAACATTATTCAAATCAAATGTGTTTGCTTTGGATTATGTACTGCTCACTGTTACTCATAACTGCCATTCAATTCATCCAGAATTACCCATACAGATTTCCACTACTGCACCATGCAGTGAAATATAGTGACCACTAGATGTCAGTAGATCCTTATAATTGCTTAAGTTACACTATTAGCCCACTCATAAACATTCCCACTGTATTAGCTGTGTGTGAGCGTACATGCACGTCCCATCTTTAGAGAGAACCATTTTCACCTGGAACCCGGCTTTGTGAAGACAGTTCTGTGTTGTGTTTTGACCTGTCCTCTTAACTTCAAAGGGCGATTTGAAGTTTAAGACTCAGTTTTGAGGTTGAGGTTGGAACTGGGTTTAGGTTCAGTTTAGGGTAAGGGGTTGGGTTTAGGCATTTAGTTGTGATGGTTAAGGTAAGGTAAGGGGCTAGGGAATGCATTATGTCAGGGAGTGTCCCCACAAGGATGTGAAGACAAAAGTGTGTGTGCATGCATTGTGTGTGCCTAATCTGTCACATTTTATTTTGATAAATAGGATCCACAGATGCTTTTTCATGAATATGTATTTTACTATGTGACCAAAAGTAAAACAAAAAAGAGAGAAAGAGAGAAGAAAAACATAGACAGAGAGACAGAGATAAATAGATAGTGACTCTCACCATTAGTCATGGAAGACATCCTTATTACCAAACCACAGGATCATTAACATATTTTACCACCAAGACCCGAGAGCATACATGCCCAATCTGGGCTCTGCTACATGGGTTCTACCTCAGAGATACTTGACATATTGCCTTGAGTGGTGGGATTCCAAATAAGATTCAGATAATTTGATTGCATACTGTATGTGTGTGTGTGTGTGTGTGTGTGTGTGTGTGTGTGTGTGTGTGTGTGTGTGTGTGTGTGTGTGTGTGTGTGTGTGTGTGTGTGTGTGTACCTGTTTGACAAAAAACAGATTCAACAGAAGACTGATGAGCAGTACCTAATGTGTTGAGTGTTTGCATACTCACACACTCCTCTGGGCGTTAAATGAGTAAGCCCACAGCAGGCACACACAAACCCACAGACCCACCGCCAGTGTACGATGATGGATAAAACAGAGCAGTGTACGTGTCGTTCTAATTACATGCTGCATTCATCCTGCTCTTCTCTCATTATATAATGACGTTTAATCTATGGCCCTGAGCCTCGTCTACAATACTGCTGTGATAAGGGCAAATTAAACAATGGCATCTCTCAGCTGTGCTGATAACAAAGGTGAATTTGATCGAAGTGATGTCCACGCGTATGTGTGCATGCCTTCACGCCGTGAATGCACATCAAACCAACTTTCTTCACAACCAATTGAGCTGAGAGTCGATCAATTTTAACCTTGAGCTCAAGGTTGATCAGAGCAGGGAAGTCAACCTTCACCTTAGCCAGACAGGGAGTATCAGATAGACAGATAGCAACTACAAAAACTAAAGGATGTCCACAATGGAGGGGTATAAATTGACAAAATCTTCAAATCAAAATATGGTATGCCTCCTCTGACCAGCACTGAATGATGTTTGGATGTGCAAACAGTTCCCTTTCTTCTAGTTACCAACTTTTATCTAGGTTTTTAAAAACACTGAGTTGTTTACTGTTAGTCCATGAGCATTATTCTTAGATGCAACTGAGATCCAAAAATAAACATGCATGGTTAATACACTGCTACTAAGACAGAACGCTAAGTGATAAAAACAAAACAAAAACAATATTGGGCTTCATTCAAATACCCTATTCATGTGAGACAAGTGTATACACACGCTCCTTCTCCTGGCCCATGCGGCTGTAACCATCATATGGACAGGCTCTCTAATTAAATGGGAAACAACTTCATTTACACCAATCCGTGTAAGCGGAGAAGGTTGATATTATATGCATGAGCAGGTGTGCAGGTTTGCAGGTGTACGTTGGTGTGACTAACTGTCTGCCAGATGACAACGGAGAACATTTGTCAGAAAGAAAAATGTGCATAGATGAATAGATAAGTAGATGCAGCGGATGGATATGCATCTCTCTGGTCTGCATGTTCAATGCTACAGCTGTAAAAGCTGCCACTGCCATCCATAACATATGGAGAAAAATAAAGGACAGCATTTTAATGCATTAATTTAAATATTTTTTTTTTCAAATGGGTAAGATAAATGACTCTAGGAGAAAGAGGTCAGTTCTGTTGTTGAATGAGACCTGAACACTGCAGGGTGCTGACAAGATGACTGTGGTCATCAAACTGAACCTCCCACACATACAGACACACACACACACACACACACACACACACACACACACACACACACACACACACACACACACACACACACACACACACACACACACACACACACACACACACACATGCCTGCAAACAGGCCACACACTGTGCGCCCATCAGACACATGCTCACACTTGTATCACTCACGCACACGCTGGTAGACACACACATCATAGCACCCAAGGGGTGATTTTGCAATGCGAATGAGCTTCCTTAGGAACCTCTGTCACGGCTTGGAGAAGCCATGGTGCAGAGGACGGTCTCAATATGAGAATTCAAACTGCTCTGTTGCATCAGCACCTCCCCGACTTGCTGGGAGAGTAGACTGTGTTCGCTGCTGTAGTTTGAATTCATGCAACACACACTGCAATAACAGATAAATTGGATTGGATTCATGAATAGTAGGTTTAATTCTACAGATTGGTGAGTTTATAGTGGAGAGTTTGAGTGTGCATTGAGTGTGTGTATGCAATACTAAGTGATACTACAGTACAAGAAGTGCACATGGCAGGTATACCACAACAGTAGTGCAGTGAAGTTAGAGAGAGAATGGAAACTGAACCACTCCTGGGATGAGGTCTCTCCTGGCACGCAAAATGCCATGGTGTAAGTGTGTGTTGATGTACTTGGTTGATAAGGTTGTTTTAACAGCACAGTATACAACAATATCTTTTAGATCCTCACTATATAAAAAGAATGTCTCTAGGGCAGTAAGAAACACCGACATCCATACACACTGAGATAAGACAAACATGTTTTAAAAAATCAGAGCGCTGGCTTCTTCTTACAAAATGTATTTTAAGTTGATGGATAGGTTCCTGTCCAACATGTCCTTGTCATATGTCATGTATCTGCTGATGGGGGGCCACAGGAGCACGTATGATATATGCTGTGAATGCAACTCTTCCAAGCTGGAGTCCCTGCCTCAACTCATATTAAACAAGATGTGAGCCCTGATCTGCATGTCCATAACCTTTCTGTAGGTGAGCAAACTGACACTGACTTCCTCTGCCTCGCCCTCTTCTTTCACGTCCACACAAGTTTGTTGTTCGCTGCTCAGAAATTCTGAAAATAACCCAACTAAAGGTTATTACGTGCCAGAGGTGACTGTGTGACGAACACAATGACCATATGGCTGTCATTGAGAGAGCTGGCATAACACTGGCACGAATACAAACTAGATACAGCTGGTCATTCTCTGAAAAGGTGACTCTGGCTGGCATAACGTGCTAGAATGACTCGGAGATGACATTTTGGGGATATATGGAATCACAATATTTTGTAGTATTATAATATTGTGCAGAGTTACACTTGAAAGTTAGAAGAGGAAGGAACACAAAGTAGATGGATGAAACAGGATGCATGCAAGAAGTGTATATGTTGAAAAATATCCAATAATGTGTCAAAGTGAATATGATGTTACATTTTCCTTGATGGAAAAGGCTCAAACAACATACTATTATATTATAATACATAATAAAGTGATTGCACATTAAATTTAACCTCAAAATTGTTGATTCAGTGTTATGTTATACTTTGTCTCAAAACAGATGTTCTAAATTATGTCTCTTCAATTTGAATTCCTATGTAGCACTTAGACATTCAGCATGTCTGTAATCTAATCCCTGGGGCTACCGTTTGATATGATGGATGAGAGAAGCGGAAACACTGGGTTGCAGGCGAGAAAACGAGAAAGAGCGCAAAATACATTTACAGTTGGCTTTTTTTTTCTTGGCTAGTAATCCGAAAAAATCTGACAGTAAAAAAAAGACATCTTCATGTAATCATAAGTACTGCAGAGGAAACTTTTCCTGAAAAACATGTCTCCCATTTGAAAGGGGTGGTGTAAAATGTTTTATCCCTCTGACAGAGAAAAGGGAGAATCATATACTTTCTATTTTGAGAATATCTTTCTGCTCACACTCATCCACAAGAGGTTTACTACATTCCTAGAGTCTGAATCACAGTGGGAGGATCACCTTCCTCTGATCAATAGCTGCAGTAGTAGTATACTCTGATATAACCATAGCTCTGGTAGAAAGCAAAGCCGTGCACCAATAATTATGTCAAGCCCCTTAATGCAGGCCCATCGATTAAAAAAACTGCTGGATTTGTTGTATATTGCACAAGTGAGAGCCATTCTTTCTGATTGCTTACTGTGGAGCATGTAAACAAGACACCTTATTATATTATTTCATTTTGTCCTCGTATACTGTAAATACTGTTGTGGAAATCAATTGGCTTTATGGGAGAGAGAGAGAGAGAAAGAGAAATTGGCTCATGTATTCAACATTAGATGAAAAATCATTATGGTATCATGTGGACCGTTTGGAGGCTTCATCAACACTCTATGCTCACAATTACTTTGACCTTCCCTGTCCTCTGTCAACATATACTGCTATGTTTTCACTGCCAAATAATTATGGTCAATGGCTGGAAAATGTTATATTATATTATAAATATTATATATGGGGCAGCTGTGGGTTGGGAGATAGAGTGGATCGTCCACTAATTGGAAGATTGACAGTTCGATACCCGTATCCTTCATTCTGCATGTTGAAGTGGGCTTGGGCAAGATACTGAAATCCAAATTGCACCAGTGGTGTGATAGTGTGCATTATATAAGATCCTGATGAGCAGGTTGGCACCTTGCATGGCAGCCTCTACCATAAGTGTATGAATGTGTGTGTGTGTGAACGGCTGAATATTGATATGTATTGTGAAGCGTTTTGAGTGGTCGGAAAATTAGTTTACTATTACAATTTACTATTCAAAATTGCTCCGATTTCTTCAAATATCCATTTATCTGTGGTGGCTGTAATAAATGCAATAATGGAGGTTTTCTTTAGTTAATTGATGTTGATATAATTAATTGATATTATGTTTAAAATCATACTATTGATCAAGATTTATTTGTATAAGTTTTAACTCTAATTTTCTCTTTCACACTCTGTGGTGTTGTTTCAAGACACACAGAGGGAGAAAAGGAATGTGCAATGTCTCCATACTTTATGGCTGGTGTAGTGTATTTTAATTTATAACGGTGATCTGTATGATTCCAATTTGATGGTAGAAAAGGGGAGTGAAGTCTCTCCAATAAGCTCTGTCTGTTTTTGTCTGGTAAGATAATGTTTGAGATCTTGTTTCTAGCGACGACCCATTTGCTCTAACACAACAACCGAGAACACGTTTTTATGGTTCAACAAGACCCTGTGTTAAGTTCAGGTTACATGGCTTTAATATTATTTGTTGTAATGTTTAAGTGTTAACAAAAGTGTATCACTTGAAAAAAATATATGTGCTAATGAGAAATTAATAAATTGTGTCATGTTTGTTTATCTTCAATGCAAATGTCATCCAAGTGTGGTAACATAATGGTAGTAGATGGCAGACCTTTACTTGCACATATGAGAGCTGGTATTTTTCCTCTTAAATTGGTTGGTTGGTTAATTCAAAAATATTCAAGAGGAACTGGTTGTGTGATTTGGGTGAAGTGGAAAGTGAGTCCCATTTTCTTTTGTGCTATAGATTATGATAATTTAAGAGAGCTCTTTTCCATCAAGTGGCTTGACAAAAGCCTGAAATATTCTGGTGTGCAGATGATCAAAATTTAAATGGCTGTTTCATATTATGTTTAATAACACTACTTGTATTTCAAAAGCCTGGAAAAGAAGTACATGTGGATTATTCGATTCTGATTTCTAGTAAGATTTTGTCAGTTATTGATGGGTTTCGTTTGTAGACACTGGTGATTTGATTGTGAGAGTTGCTTCTTTATTTTTGGACTTTCCTCTTTTGTTTGGATTTGTGAATATATATACAGCATTTTGGTCCTGAATTGTATGAATGTGTGGGTCTTTAGGCCCAAAGCAGCTGGGTATACCTTTATGCAGATTTATAATTAATAATAACTGTGGTCCACTTAGTAATTATTGTGTCATGAACCTGATGTTGTGCAACCTGTCCAAGTGACACAAATAAATACAGATGAGCCATCATACTGCTCCTGCTGTAAGCTGTTCTCTTGCATCCACTGCAATTTGTTGGCTGGCCAAAAAAAAGAACTACAGAGCCTGATTGAACTCTGATCAAACACTCTGGATTCCAGTGGGTCTATTGAAGAGCTAGAAATTTATTTTGAGGTGAGCTATCAAAAAGCAAATGGAAAGATGTCTCAGACAGGTCCAAACTTTGGGAAGACTTGCGAAAAAGACAGGAAGAAGATTGTAAAGGATATCAATGAGGATTCCAAAGCCTCCCCAGGCAAAAGAGCATGTCCTGACAGTGATGAGAGTGAGCCAACAATGGTAGTAGAAATTGCTCTACTGCAAACCATTGATAAAAGGCTTGTAAAGCCCGAGATATTGAATGTCACAAGAGAGGAATTGGGCAAGCTCATAATACAGCTAAAATCCTTGACACAAACTGTGGAGAATAAGGTGGCTGCTATTGAAAAGGAGACCAAGCAGCAAAGAGATACCTTGCTGGACCTCCAACGCCACTCCATGAGAGACACAAATGTGTTCTCTACAATCCCAGAGGATACCATCACATACTGTGAACCTGCCGAGCAGCAATTTATGACAGAACAGTTAAAAATGACACCAGAAACAACTAAGTGCCAATCACTTTCTCTTGTATTCAGAGTGGGAAAAGTTTCTGAGAGTTGGCCGAGAGCCATGTCAACATTTTAAAGGAAATTAACTTGTTAAAAGCAAGGCCAAGGAACTCAGGAATGCATCCTATACTATCCAAATAGGAAACAGGCACGGTCAATTGACTTGTCATTGCTGTGGAGAGAATTGCATTAACACATATTAATGTTTGCAGCTTGCCTAATAAGATGCATGAGGTTTCTAATTTAATGTGTTAAGGTGAATAATAATGTGCATATTTTAACTATAACTGAAACATATTAAGATGACACAATTAATGATGGACAAATTCACCTAGAGGCATTCAGTATGATGAGAAGAAATAGGAACAGGTAGGGGGGAGAAGCGCCTTAATATACTCAAAATGATATTTACTTTCAATGAAGAGATGACCTTTGTGTTGCTCAAGTTAAGGTAATATGGTATAATACAAATAAAGTTGCCATATTGATTACCAATGCTTATTATTATCCAATCTGGAAGATCTCTGATGCAGCAAAGATAAAACAACGGGGGAAAAACATTGGACGCAATCTTATATGATCATTTGAATATTAATTGAAGGGATACAAAAAATACAAATATAATATAAAACTGTTTGCTGACACTGGTCACTTAAACCTATGGTTGCAAGTGCAGCAATATGTTCTAATCACAATTGGGAAATGTATTGATTTTTAGCAGTTTACCAATGCAGTGTTCCATTCTTATGGGTTAGAAAGATCAAAATATTGTCTTATATTGTGATGATAACTAATGAATGTGAATTTCAGAATGATTTAGCTGTGGTTCCTTGATAATTGGTGTATCTTGAGGATAATTTGGATCATACCACTGAATGTTTTACTCAGCTATTAACAGAGGTGATGGAGCATCACACACCAGTGAGGAAAAAGACTGTTAAAGCACATGCAGTGTCTTGGGTAGATGATGAGATAAGCAAGGCTTTGTATAGCTTTGTTGAAACAAATACAACATTGGATTCAGATAGGCAGGACAATACAAAGCTTCATAATTATGCACTAAAATAAAATTGCAATAAAAAGGCTTCATTTCAGAAGAATGCATTGAGAAACTGTAAGATGTATTAATGGGCACATACTAACAAAACCAAATGATGTGGCAAACCATTTTGCAGATTTCTGTTCTCATAAAGTGAATATGTTGAAAGAAAAGGTTAAATACTCAAGTTTTATGAAAAATATTGTGCAATCCATTGATTATAATATTATTTAAGGTTAAACCTGCTCAATGGCTCTTTCAACAGAGGAGATGGTTAAGTTGTTGGAGGCACTTACTGATGGCAATGACTTTGTAGACAACAAACGACTTCGATTGGCTGCTCAGCAAACAGTAAATCCATTAACTTTTCTGTTTAATTGGTTGCTTAAACAGGGACATCTTCCGAATAGCTGGAAGCATGCCAAACTATGTCCCATTCCTAAAGATAATTAGCAACCTTTGACAGTGTACAATAGCCACCCTATAAGCATTTTCCCTGGAATTTTAAACAATAGTGCGTAAACAAATCTTGCATTACATGGAGAATAATGTCTTACTGACTAATTATCAACATGCATATAAAAGTGGAAATTCTGGCTGGGGTAAAGTAGTAAGGGGTAACATAGTTGGGGCTTTATTCAGTTATTTTAGTGCTGCATTTGATCTATTTGATCACCATGTATTGGTAGAGATAATGTTGCATTATGGTTTCCAAGAAAATGCACTAAACTAAAAACCTTACCTAACAGATAAAATACAGTTTACGTTCATTAATGGGTGATTTTGCTTTTCACATCTTGTTCTCGGTCCACTTGTCTACTTAATCTATACAAATGACTTTCCACATATACTATCTTAGTCCAGCACTGCAGTATTTGATGACATTACTGTGGACACCGCAGGGCATTCAGCAGCACAAAATAGAGAGAAAAGAGGAGGCCCTCCTTCAAATGGACCTATTAAATATTAAGCTCTGAGTCTGTAGCAACAAACCTAGAAAAAAGGGGCTTGAACAGATCCAGTTAAACTTTTTTTATCTTCTTTAATGGTGGAAACACTACATATTTCAGTTATTAAACTTTTAGGTATTCATTGAGATGATAATTTTTCATGGATATCAGTCACTTATCAAAAAGAGATTACTAGCACATCATTTAAGATTTCAACAGATAAGGTGGTTATTTGCTACTGAAAATATTAAAGCAGTCCACCCCATTGGTAGTCAGAGCTATTGGTGAGATAGGAAGGCTTCGACATGGACAGAATAAGGTGGCTAAAATGGTCTTTTGGTGTGCATGTGGTACCACAGTGACTGATTTACAGAGTACTCAAGGGTGGTTGACCACTGACAAAAATGATTTTGAGTTTATATTGTAACATATGTCAAACAAAGAAACCTAGAACTAATTATGACTGACTCCATTGGTGAAAAGTAGTTCGATTTGTCAATATGTGTACAACTACAGGCACAATTATCTCTTGCTAATGCCACATATTGTTTGTTTGTGTTTGTATCTATTAAAGTTATTTTTTTATGTTTGAGGACTCTTGAAAGAATAACACAGTTAAAAAAAACTAATCTAATCACAAATGTTATAAAATGCATCTCTGCTTTTCTTGCTATGACAAGTCAAGATGTTTGTTCAATTAATGGTTATGATGAATGAACCTTATTGTACCAACACAGAAAAACAAATAAGCTAAAACAAGCACACCCATATGTCCATTAGCGAAACACATCTTCATAAGAACTAATTTTGTTATCCCTGTTTCAATAAAGGTGCAGGGTGGAGCAAGGTAGACAAGAAAAAAATAAGAGAAAGAAACAATTGGCACCCAAACACCACTGATTAACAAAACTAGCTTAATCGACACAGCAAAACCAAACCAAACATGCACGTGGAAATACATGGAAACATACCACTTTAGTAAATGAAGAGGATAAATTGGACAGTATAGATTTGACTGCATGACTTAGAAAGAGGATGAGGCTCTCCAATATGAAATACTGTTCATCACACATGCACTTTAACCATATGGCTGTCACTGCATGGGGTGGAAAAACATTGGCAACTGTACAAACTGGAAACAAGGGCAGCACAATCCACTGTCAAATGAATTCAGTCATATTTGCTTAATTCGGTTATGAAAAATGTCCCATAGTGTACACTTTTACTGAAGTCACTGTAAGCTATTAACAAGACTATTTTTGCTTTTATGTGTGCTTTCCATAATTCATTCATTATTTGTGTCATCATAAAATACCTACTGTACATACTGTAAACAAACCTCCATTAAATTTAAGTCATTTTTAATTATCATCCAACCATTTTTGATGATTAACAAAAAAATATAAGTATAGTTTAGTCTGTTACTGTTGCTATGCAATATAGCGACAGTATTTCACAGCTTGCTTTGCTGTTAGAAAAGGTGCACATGCACTCACACCCTATTAGGATAAGATCTACCAGTGGTTTTACCTGCAATTCAAGATCCGAAGATAGGCCCAGAGTGCAGCAGACACAGAGACATTATCCCAGAAAGCAGAGAGAAAAAAGGAAAGAGAAAAAAATACGGTTAGCATCAACACACAATTTAAAAATAAATAAATAAAATACATAAAACCAGCTATGACTTACTAATACTGTACACCATAAGGTTAAGAGCATACCTCTAAGAATAGGAAATATGGATGATGGGGACAGAAAAGTTGATTTTATTCTAGTTCAGCCTTTCCAGCTGCTGAAAGATCTTTGTTTCTTCTGTTTTAGACTAATTAACTGATTACTCCTGTAGGACCAGAAGCTGACAGGATGTAATTCATGCCAGGGTGATATAGTGTGTGTGCTAGCTCTGCTTGGCATGGCAGCATGAGAGAAGCTGGCCTGCGGTCAAGGCTGAGATGAGGTGAAGAGGGCTCAGTGATATTAGAAACTAGGGGAATAAAGAACTAATTATTTTAGAAAGAATTGTATAAATGCATGTGAGGAACAGTTGAAAGCTGTAAGATCAGCAAGATGAACTTGAATTGTATCCAATCACGGTTTGTTTATCTCTTACAGCCACGTGTGTGTGTATTAATGCTGAAGTGTGTGTGTGTGTGTGTGTGTGTGTGTGTGTGTGTGTGTGTGTGTGTGTGTGTGTGTGTGTGTGTGTGTGTGTGTGTGTGTGTGTGTGTAAGATGAGTAATGAAATTGAAGAAATGCCTCCATCTCTTATGAGCGGTGAGCAACAACTGAGAAAAATAAATAAACACACAATACACTTCTTTCAGAGTGAAGGTGAATACAAGCTCAAGAGACTGAATGACTTTGTGTTGGAGTGGAAAAAAGAGAGAGTGTGGGAGGAGAAGGACAAAGGCAGATAGGGAACAGCACAAAACCCAACGGTGACTCCGCATTCACAGAGTTAAAAAAAAAAGAAAGAAAAAAGAGAAAAAAATGCTTTGAAATTTGTCAGGAATACTGTGAGAGGCAAATACAGAGCAGAACTATAAACACCCACTGGCAGTTGAGAATGAATAGCAAGCATCTTCTCCTTTGAAACCTGTCATACTCTCCCCCGAAAGCCTTTAATTCCTCATCTTTACTTCACGTCATAGCAGGTGGTAGCCCATGTGGTAGCCCATGTGATGCCAGTGCACGTTTGTGCGTCTGCCTTTGTTGTAATATGGGACAATGTAAGTTTGTAGGGGGTCATTCTCAAATGTGTGTCGTGATTGCATTTATTCATTTCTCTTAGCAGCTCAGATTGAACATCTGCTTTAATAAATCATGAATAAATAATTGTTCTTGCAACCTTAACACACGAGGACTCTTAAAAAGCAAGGAATGTTTTTTTGTGAGGCGAGTCCAAATCCCAGCATGCAAACACACACAGTGAGAAATGTGAGGTTTTTTTTTTTGTATTCTCTGGAAGTCAGATCAGATGTCGTTATGCAAACACACTCATATGAATGCACGCACACACACACACACACACAAACACACCCCACAAAATACTAAGAAAAAAAAAACAACACAATGTGATTAACAGTCAGTGCTCTCCTGTCTCCGGTGGGATAGCACAGTATGGCATCTCTCCTGCTGTTTCTCTCTAATCTGTTTTTATCTCTCTGAGCCTTGTTTCTCTGTCTATCCCTGGTTTATGTCCCTGTTTTTCTGCAATGTACTCCCTTATCCGTCAGTATTCCATACTTTGCACTGAATTGAAAGAAGACATCTAGCAATTTAATCACAAAACATTCCATTTTTGCATTTTTCTAATGCTCTACAACAATAATTCCCCCTTACATGAGGCCAAGTTGTAGCCACGTGTGACCTAGGCAACAGGCTGGTTGGGTTTTTGTAGAGGGGGTCATGGTTTTGCACAAAACAAGAATACAAGCATGGAATTTTTCTTGTGGACACAGCTACATAATAAACAACTCCACATATCCAGTGAAGGCTCAGATCTAAACAAGTTGAGTGTGTGGGGAAGGGGAGAGCCATCTTCATTTCAGCAATAAATGACAAAAGCCATCAGGAGTGCATGTCAGAAAAAGCAAAAGCTCTAAACTACATTTGAAAGCATTAGAAAACATTAGCCTGCATTTTTGTATTATTATTATTATTTGTTTTTAAATCAACAGGAAGCACAATGATCATAGTTCTTGGCAATCATGTTTAGTTAGTTATTTGTTTCAAAATAATTTTGAGGCTGTATTTCTATTAATGTTGGATATTATTCTCAAATCTTGTGTGTGTACTTTGTATGTTTCCAAATAACCTGTACATTTCTGTTCTATTTAAATTATACTTAGCCTTTAATTAAAAGTGCATTGTATATAATTTAGTAGCATCCAGCTGAACAGACTTGTCAGAAATGCAAAATCATTTTCATGTGGGCGGAGTGTTTTAGTTAACCTACTGGGAATAAAGTTGCTTTATTTTATTACCGATCGAAAAAACTGATGAATACGTTGTAAGACTCATCAATTAACTAGACTACAACAAACAAACACATAATAATAATTACTGTAGAAGAAGAACATCTCTGGATGATAATTAGTTGTTTTAGATACTACTGGGAACAAAGAAATTGAGCGCTCATTAATTATTATTATATTATATTTTGTGACAGATTGAAAAGGCCATATCCAATTTTAAAATAATCAATAAGCTGTAGGGTACAAAAAACAAAATAATTAACACACTTTTAATCATTTATTTAGTGAAGAAGATGAAAATGAATCTTGGATCATAACGTGTTGTTTTATACCCCCCCTTCTCTCTCTCTCTCTCTCTCTCTCTCTCTCTCTCTCTCACATCTTGCCAGAACTTTCATCCTTCTTATATTATATATAATCTAGCTAACTCTAGCTCATGATAAAGCTGTTGCTAAGCACCTGGACGTAGCACAATTGTAAAGCAGAATTGTAGTTACCTTCAATTGAGCCCTTTATATCTACATAGGGAGTAGATCTTCCACATAGGCAGCCGAGTTTGTTGTTTCCTTTATACATGCTTGAAAGGGGAGTGTAAGGGTGTGTGTGTGTGTGTGTGTGTGTGTGTGTGTGTGTGTGTGTGTGTGTGTGTGTGGTATTAAGTCTGTTGCAATCAGCAACCATTTAACTTCGACATTGTCTGATCCCCTAGTGTGACTTTTGCATGTCTTCCTTTTTTTGTTTTTTGTTGATTTTGATTAGTTTTAGTCATACATTGCAGTTCTAGATTCATTTGAGTAAATATTGTAATAAAGAAAATGTGTGTTTGTGTTTTTAGAAGCATTGTTAGACATGTATTCATTTATTTATCCTGAGGATGAAGCTCGCCTAGGGCACCAACCATGCTAGGGCCCCAACCATGCCATACATCCCTGTTTCATGTGCGGTTGTTGGCTCACTCTTGGTGATTTACGACACAACCACTTAAGTCTGGGCTGAATCCAATCCACACACAGTCAATAGTAGACAGACCCTGGCTGACTGAGCCTCCTCTTCTCCTCCCCTCCTGTTTTCCTCTTTGTCCTGTTTCTTTTCACTCGGCTGTACAATCAGTAGAGAGGTCAATAGCTGGATCAGCTAGTTCAGTCTTGAAATGCTTTTGTATCATTAAGACAAAAACAAAGAGAGACACAAAGCGTGATGTCTTGTTTTGAATTAAGATGAGAATGACTGCTGCTGGGCTAGCTCCAGCCTGTTAAGGTTGATTATTGCAATGTTCTGAAAATAACTAGTGAATCCGTCGAGACTTGACAACATGTCTGCCACTTATCAGTGAAATGAATGGAGTGAAGGATGAAGTAGCAGGTGGCAGAATAAATGAAGGACGATGAGGAAAGAGACAAAGAGGTTGAGTTAAAGAGGAATTACCGAGAAAAAAAAAACAACCACAAAATGCATTCATTTAAGCAGCATTATAAACCAGCTGTGCGCATCTTAGAAAAACAATAATCATGCACCGATTTTATTAGAATGTGGAAAAATTATTAAAATATTGAATAAAGTGACTGTTTTAAAGTGAAAGCAAATAAAATATGAGTGTTAGTCTGTGTGGTTGCTCTGTCTGTGGATTCTGGTGGAAAGGAGACAGAGCTTAGACAGCTGTCCAGTTTTGGGTCAGCTTTAGGAGAACAGGGTAAGATATGAGAGGACAGGATGAAGGACTGGACTCTGAGGGGACACACACCATCCCTCTGGCTGAGCAAGAGAACAAAAACCGACCTCACAGTGTCACAAAGTTCACATCATGTGAGAATGTGGCCTTCATTTAAACTGATAACTGCAGGATACTGGCCTACATAAAACTGATTTAAATAGAACTATTCTTCTATATTCAAGGAAAACCAGTACAGTGCCAGTCAAAAGTTTGGACACATTTTGTCATTCACTTGTACTGTATGTCCAGATTTAAGAAAACACAGACACTGTGGGCTCCCTTGATGGAAGCAAAAGCCGATTTAATTTCTATTATCACTTGAGTTAATGTTCATTTTCTACATTATGAATGGTTATCAGCTCACCATCTGCTGGGCCACAGTGCTGATCAGCTCAGCAGACGTGTTGTGATCTAATAGGATCAGACAGGTGTGGAGACATGCAGGATAAAATCAGCTCTGATCCAACCGAGGTAGTTGGACTGAAGTCAAAGAAGCTGCCTCATCAGCTCCATGACAAATAAATGACTGCTTCTCAGTACATGCAAAACTATATTTATTGTTTTTAAAGTTCTGTAGACACTAAAATGTTAAAGTTTATTTATTTATTTTTACAGTGGTACTGTACTGTGCAAGTTGTCAGTGAATTTCTTCTTTTTATGTCACTTTGTACCTGAGGTATAAAAGCTTCAAAGTGTGTGGGATCTCTTATGTCTCTTGAGAAGTTTTATGTCTCCTGCAAAGTGTGAGCAGAGCTCAGCTTGTTAGCTTTGAAGTCTAATGTAAATCTCATTTCAGCTGTCACGGGCAAATACATTCAACAGCCGGCTTTGGAGGAGATCTTACCCGAGCTTTTAAAGTCCACATGATCGACAATATGCAAATGGTATAAAATATATATTGTGGTATACGTATATGCTGTATAAACTATTTTATTTTTTCTCCCTCTATAAAAATCTGGTGTATAGGGTCTGATTACCTTGTGCTACAGTAAGTTAATCACATATACTATAGCAGCTCACAGAATGCTTTACAGCCTGCATATTGTATTATACGTTTACAGGTGGGAATGGATTTATGCCCTTAAAATAATTAATCCCATCCTGATTCCAAAGACAACAGTTATTTAATTAAAATGTGTAGAGAACTGATGAAAAAATGGGGCATGTCCCAGTTGAATGACTTTGAAGTTACAGTTACATCAATCTGAAAACATTAGATTACTGTGTCACCTGCTCCCCAGCAACTGCGACCCAAACTGCTACTCCTGAATTAAGCCTCTCCAAAGTCACCATTTTGAATTAAACATGAATGAAACTTTTTTTTTTTTAAATGACATCAGAAAATGTTTGTCTTGTCTAATATAGCCTTGAAGTCGTCCTTTCTTAAAGACAAAGTTCACCAGAGAGTGAGGATGAAATTCCTATAGTTCAGTGTGAGAGCAGTGTCGCCTGTTCCTAATTGGCCAAACATTACAACATTTCTTTTTCTTGTAGATTTCCTTTGAAGCCACGTTAAATTATCTGCAGAGAGGAATGAACAAAGCAAAGCTCAAACCAAATAACAACTGATTGACCGTGTAGCCAGAGGGGGGGATTGGATATGGAGGCTTTGTAGTTTTCTTTTTTTCTACAATGTATTTACAAGATTTCAACAAAGAGAAGCTTTCCAAAATGCTTTGCGGTTGTCTTTGTCCTGCTCTCACCCACCTACTGTACTAATTCTACTTTAGCCAATAAAATGTGTCGCTACAGATGAAGCAAATGATCTTCATCGTTTATCAACAAGAATATTACCCACACTATGTACAGTATATTTTTATGCAATATGCTGCAAGATGTCTTGGTGAGATGGGAAAACAGGCATATACTATTTAAGGTCAAGTGGCTTGTCAAACTAAATGGGATGAAAAGCCCCCAAACAAGGTGACATGATGATGATATACATCTTCATGTTAACCACACTGTTTCTATGTTACATGCATGCTCCAGTTGTTACTTTATTTTTAGAGCAGGCACCTTGATGGCAACACAATGTCCAGTTGAGAAATGAATGTGCAATCCTTTCAGTGGCTGTCTGTCAATGTCAGCCCAAGGTCATCTCAGCCTATGAAAGATATACTACACCAAAGAAAAAAAGTGATTCATGAAATGTGATGGATTTCTGGACTCACCCTACATACAGCACGTACTGGTATCAAAGTGTTGAGTTGGTGTCGTACTTTGTCATGTTGATCCAGTAATTGTCAGGGTAGACCTGCCCACTCTAAAAAACTCCTCATGTGATCAGTACTGGTAATACAACCAGCAACCCTTACTGACTAACACTGCTAGATGACACCCTTAGGTCAACTAATAGCTTTGGACAGCAGACCTTCACACTCGGTGCATGTTTGTCTTATCATGCAGTCGGCAAAAGATGGGGACACACCCTGGATGGCCCCTCTCGTAACTCAGGTATAGCCAGTCAAACATATTTGCACAGAAAAGGACGCCAGTGGAGATTTGGAATAATACTGACAGTGTTATTAATACCAGCAGTGCATTTTGGAAGACTGATATGCAAACGCCTATTAGACATAGAAATAATACGCTGTTTGAGGAAATTATGACTGACTTAAATCTTGATAAAAAAATTCCATTTAATTTCAGGTTCTAACGATGTGTGATTTTGGTGATTTGCAACATTTGACTGGTTTGCTATTTAATATGATTCACAGATGTGTATATTAACTGACAGGCTGCTGTCAACAATCAACCAACTGTGCTGGGTCGAGACAGGGCATTAAGATTTGCCGCTGATGGTGCTGCTCATCATCATTTGTCAGTTAAACAACTTT
Source organism: Scomber scombrus (assembly GCF_963691925.1). Lineage (NCBI taxonomy): Eukaryota > Metazoa > Chordata > Actinopteri > Scombriformes > Scombridae > Scomber > Scomber scombrus. The sequence continues at coordinate 8,075,050 of NC_084974.1, forward strand.
CTTTGAAATTAAAACAGAAACTCTGTATCAGTATTAATAAACACAACATGACAGCAAAACTTTGGAAACGGGACGTTTGCGCTTTCATCACTCAATCTTAATTTACTGCTGTCAAAATTTTGAAATGCCCCCATTTCATCAAACCATATTAAATGTCATTTGAAAGTCAGTTTTCATAATTATATCTGATTGTTCATATGCATATCAAGATCTGAGGAGCATATTATAATATTACCTGTCACCCAATTGACAGTATTAAAAATAGACTTTACAATGTAACCATATTTCCAAATGAAATAATGAACTCAATTTGTCAGACTATAGGCATACGTATGAGTCCTTGTTGGATAAATGTGATATGGCAGGAAAATTTCTAATAATGTACATTCATTCATCATTGATATGAAGTTTATGAATAACCATGGTGACCCAGTGTGGAGAAGCTGCTGCATGCAAATGACTGTTGAGAGTATTTCAGGGAGTGATTTCTTGGTTTAGTCCAGTTCTTCTTCAGCTCTGTCTGACTTTTTTTAGGCATGAAAATGACACTATAAGCATTGAGTGCAGTGCATTTTAACACAAGGTCAAAGGTATACAAATCAGGCATAGAGAGTAGATATTTTGCTACTAAGCATACCTTTGAGGCAGTGTAGTTATGCCTTAAATGATTTAACATCAGTTTCACCCCTTTCATCACCTCACTGACAGGCCAGGCCAGGTATAACACATTCATGGTTCCATGGCTGTGCGTGAAGTGTCAGAGCAAACATCCCAGTGGTTGACTTCTCCTCTCTGTTTGCCTGTCACCGACTCTTCATGATAAAGTGTTGGAGGTTAGAGATTTATTTACTGAAGCTGGAGGCTTTAACCGTGCACATTATGGATAACAGTGTGAACTGTACGACAGATGAAGGAGAGTGTCAACAATCTGAGAAAGCAGTGAGTTAACGTCCTGATTCTTCAAACCTCTCGGAGTTAAACACGTCAACAGGCAGAGTGAGGAAGCTCTGTTCCTCTTGAATGTGTGCCTTTCATAAAGTTCCATTTAGAGGTTTTACTGAATGTGAGAGGACTTATTATGGACTGACGGGAATGCAAAGGCTCTTCACAATCATTTCTGCCAGCAGCAAGCAACCAATCACTCATCATAGAGACTCTTCACCTTGCTCTGACAAAGACATTCAGCCAAGTTCAGCTGCAATTGTAACAGTGAATAATTCTGAGGAACAAATTGTTCTGTGTGCTTAAAGTGGACCCAGTGGCTTTACAAAATCACTCTCATACTTGACAGTAATGTTGTTTTAGTTTAGTTTGTTTTTTTTAGTTTTGAAAGATCTGAAATGAATGCGGGAAATGTTTAGTTTAAAAAGTACATTTTAAAATAAATCCAACAGCTAGACATAACTGTTCAGCCATCTGTAAAATAGACTGGTGTGTGTATACTAAATTATAATCCTTATTGCTCTACACAACTTTTGTAAACTCTGCCTTGACACAGTACATACTACTTAAAAGGTGCAGAGACATTTACTATTCCCCCGATACTATCACTATCGCTATCAGTGCCTCGCAGGCTTTTACAAGGTTGAAAACACACACACACACACACACACACACACACACACACACACACACACACACACACACACACACACACACACACACACACACACACACACACACACACACACACACACACACACACACACACACTAACACAAACTAAATGATGCTTTCAATTTCCAGTATTTAAAGGCTAATGTGTTGTGGAGCGACACTTTTCTACTTGCATATTTATGTCTGTCATCACATAGTTCCATAAAATGTTTTCTTCACAAGTAATGTCCCCATAATAAAAATAAGGAGAGGGAGAGACACATTAGACTTTGCAGTTTTGGAGTTTCTGGCCAAAATCTTGTGATTATCTGCATGCTACAGAGCTGATAATGATTGCTGACGAGAATTAATTTGCTTTGACCTGAGTAGTTGGGGACATAAAGTTCACATCTGCCCTCTATTATAGTACATACAAAATAAGAATTATGACACATGAAAATACAACTTGAATGACAAAAACAAGATAGCTGAGTCAGGCTCTGTATCAATTTGAGACTCCATTTTCCTTCATTCATTTCCAATATGTCAGCCCTGACCAGGCAGGTTCTGGCTGTCAAGGAAATCAACAGCTTGCCTGGAGCACACAAAGGACCAGCATCAGTATTTAATAGCAAACCACTGAAGTGGGAGACACCCTCTGTCCAAAAATGAAACACAATAACCTCTTTTACATGGCTTCATGCTCCTGATTGCACATCATTTGTCCCTTGACTACTAGATTACATTGTTTTGGCTACAAGCTAAATTTGGAAACTCAATGCTGTCCAAAATACATAAAACCCAGGTGCTGAAGTATATTGTCTGGCCCTATGCCCAGAACTTGCTGTAGGAAACAAATAATGTGATGATATGGGGATTCATTTACAGTTTGAATTGCTTCTACAGACTCACAACTTAAAGAGAAAACCTGCTGACATTAAAACCTCAAAACAATATCCATTTTTGTTCCATTAAGTTTCTCATTGGTGGTTTGCCACAGCCCTGTGGCGCCTTTGTTTTAAATCTTCCCACTGAATATGGAGAGAGAGTAGAAAACCCACTGAGATATGAATGGGGCTGAAGATAGTGGAGACTGTTTGTTCATGCTTTCTTCCTTTCTGTCCCGTTGGAGGTCAGTGGCAGGACTTACCTGTAACACAGAAAAGAGAGAAGAACTAAATATTTGTGTGTTGGGCCTTTAAAAAAAACATCTGATTTGATAGTAACATCAACAAGAGAGTGTGTTCCTCATCCCCTGTACATTTCAGAATAAAACCTCAACCCGGATCATCACAAAGGAAAACCTTTTCCACAAGTTTAAAACTTTATTTTATACCAATCAATGAGTGGACCAGACATTCTTGACAGGCTTTATCTCCAATCTGCTGCTACATTCTTTTAAAAGAACCAACTCTCCATAATATCTACTCATATTGTAACTCAAAGCCCTGTCCATGTGATTATAACTCAGCTTGATTATCCTCCTACGGTACAGACAGCTAAAGGCATTGACAGAGGCAATGGTTTTCAAAACTACAGGAAATCCAATGGGGAGATGGAGAAGATCTAATCACATCATGGCTGTTGATCTATATCTGAGAGCATTTTAAGGAAAAAAGAGAAAAAGATAAGGATATAATTTAGTTCCAACCAAGTTAGAATAACGACAGTGGCACAGTGAGGAAACTGGTGAATCAAATTATCTGAATTGTGCCAGATAAATGAGTAATTTTATATATATATATATATATTTTTTAGCCCAGTGCACAGGGGAAATGGCAGACAAAGCATTCATTTCACAGTTCATACTCCATATATTCTTTTATCACTTTCAGGCAATGGTTCATAGGACACAGGCAGAACTGTTAGATGTTTTGATCTGCTCATCAACATACTTCATTCAGTCTCCACCATGTATTCAGTTTATCACAACAGTGTATTCAGTAAATAAGGAACAGAGTGGTTTTTTTCAAACAAAGAAAACTAGGAAATGTTAAAATAACATTTATATATATATATATATATATATATATATATATATATATATATATATATATATATATATATATATATATATATATATATATATATATATATATATATATATATATATATATATATATATATATATATATATATATATATATATATATATATATATACATATATATATTTCAAAAGGGACACAACATCATTTACTTTGGTGACCCATCAGACTTGCTGTATAGAACTAGATAGAACATTTTCTTTAGAAATTTAGTAATAGAGTGTGTATTTCTTCAGGAATAAAGATTTCAGTCTTGCACTCTAAACAAGGACATCTATTCTGCTGCAAGAGCTGTTCAATGCCAATGATGATTGAGGGCCTACAAGAGTTGATGACATTCACCAAGAAACTGCACTTTCAACAGTCCCCACCCACCCTGCCATCCTCACAGTGGAGTGCCAATGTTCGGTCAGTGCACCACATAAAAGACTGACTTCCAATTTGCATTTAGAACGCATTGTAGCTGATTCCTTTGGAGGATGGCAAGAAAAGAAAAGCCACAAAGTCATATTAACTCCTGAACTTTGTCACTGAGTGTCCCCTACGGAGTGGATGTCGACCCAAAGGGTTTCACTGAGATGACAGACGGTAGGCCCTGGACAACTAAACTCATGTCAAGCCTGTCAACAACCCTGACATGGAGAAATCAGTTTTCACCTCACACACACTCCAAGATAATTACACATCATTAGCAAGGTAAAGGGCTTTAAACGTGTCGAAATGAAAATAGGTTGTCAGCCAAAGTGGGGAAGAGTTGAGATAAAGGTTGAAGGGTCAGGGAAGATAAGCATGCTACACTAACTTTGTACTTGGTAAAGCAGGGACACTTCTGCAGAGAAAGATTTATGCTTCTTTTGAATTTGGCATGATTCCAACTTTTAACTGACAATTACAAAAAAGTACATTAGCCTCACAAAGTAACCAAAGCCTGGACTTTAATTTAGATTCAGCTGAAGCATGAAATTGCAAGACAAGGTTTAAGTAGATAATGAAAATGCATTTTGATTGACTTAAAATTGATAAAGACTTTATGGTAAGCTGACATCTCCGGTGTGCAATGCAATGTCTATGGGGATTTTTAGGGATGGCAAAGTCGGCTTGTCGGTCAGTTGGCTGTCCACCACTTTAGTCCACACATAAATATCCCAACAACTTTAGAATCGATTGTTGTGCAGTTTGCAAGAGACATCCATGGTTACCATAGGACATATCCTACAACATCATCTAGTACCACCAGCAGGATGACATTTTTGGCTATTATATAAATTGCAATGAAATTATGTAATCGGCCTCAAGGTTACTTTGTGTTTAGTGCACAGTAAGCTAATGGTGGACATGTTAAATATTTCCTGCATCAAGTTTGCATTTTACCATTGTCATTGTGGGTATGCTAGCATGCTGATGTTAGCGTTTTGGTTAAAGCACCACAGTGCCTGAGTACAATCTCACAATGCCACGAGCATGGCTTTAGACTCTTAGGCACCCATCAGACAAAGCACATTTTAGTGCCCAACATTGTTTGCGTTTTTTCCCATTGTCTGATCGGATGAATTGAGAGGCTTTCTGTGCTGGTGACGACAAGTCGAGATAACCAGACCAATCTGGGACAAACTAGTTTTGACAGCAGTAGGCCTGGAGTGAGTTTACTTCACAGCAACATAATAGCTACTGTAACAACATCAGTGAATTACATTTGAGTTGTACACTCAGATGCCAATAAATTACTGCAGGTTTACCTACAGTAACAGTAATGTGTCCAAACGTTTGACTTGTGCTGTAGGTAAAACCAATGCAGTCCAATAAAACAACAATGCAATAAATTCATGAAGGTAATAATGTTCAGTGTTTGCTGAAATTGTTTTAGAGAGCTGTTGATTTAGCTTTATGGTTATTTTGGAGACTGTAGTTTGTATTGAGTTATACTGATTGTGTCCCAACCATTTTTCAGTGGGTGTAGACCATCTGATATGATCCTACAACATAAAAAAGCAAATATATAGGGTATATACGGTATAGGGTAACTTTACTGATCCCCCTAGGGGGAAATTCAAAATTGATATAACAGTATTTTCAAAAGTAAAATAATAAAATAAAATAAAATAAAATAAAATAAAATAAAATGAAATGAAATGAAATGAAATGAAATGAAATGAAATGAAATGAAATGAAATGAAATGAAATAAAATAAAATACTATATACAATAAATATACAAAACATTAGTGTTGGTGGGAGGTACTGGGAACTGTGGTGTTGTACAGTATGTGTTGTACAGTATGATATTCACACCAAGCCAGTTTAACATTTGAAACAACTATGACTAATTATCATCATTTAAGCATGTGCAAAGCTTCCCCCACAGGAATATTTATACCCACCACTGATGATGGTGATTGCACTGCAAAAGTGTTCGGGAGGTAACTGTTTAAAGTTTAGGTACCATTATCTAACATCTGCAGTGAAGTGGAGCTGCAGACAATTGAAGGTTGATGATGCTGTTCTGAAAATGAAGCTCCAGCCAAGTGAGGTTTTAACATGAATAATAAAGTTCTATTAAGCAATGTTTTCTACACTAACATTGATTTAAACGACTTAATGTAGATCAGCAGTGCGATCCTCAGCTCCTGCAGCCTGCATGTCAAAGTCCTTGGACAAGAAACTGATGGCTGTGCCAGCGGTGTGTGAGTTAGTGTGTGTGTGTTGTGTATGTGTGTGTGTGTGTGTGTGTGTGTGTGTGTGTGTGTGTGTGTGTGTGTATGAAGGTAGACTAAATTTGATCCTGCATGACAGTCTCTGTTATCAGTGTATGAATGTCTGTGTGAATGGGTGAATGTTGACATGTATTGTAAAGCGCTTTGAGTGGTCCCAAGAGTACAAAGGTGATATATGAATGAAGTCTATTTACTATTGTTAGTTGTGCCAGTTCAACTTTTCGTGAACATCCCAGTCTGTTCATTCTGAATGCAACTTCACAAACATTTCCACTATCGCCAACCATCATCCTATACGCCTTAATATTAATGCCTGCGTACAAACACACACATACTTAACAAACGTACACACACATGAGCTGATGTCGATGGCCATGCATAATGTGCATCTTAACCTCAAAGATTTACAAGGATGGCACAGCAATTCACGTTAAGACAAAAAAAAACATAATATCCTTCTTTGATTTATAGCAGTTTTAACAGATTATAATTAGAAGAGTATTTGCTGACAGTATTACCTCCCTGAAACCAGAAAAGGTAGGAGAGAGGGAGTGACAGAGGATCCTGAAAATTGATATTCAAAGTGCAGCCCTTTGAGTGAACCAATGTAGAAAATGTTGGCAGACTGAAAAAAGATGTCGGTCTCCCAAGGTGAAAGCCAAATGGAAGATGACAACTAAAGCAGAAGAGGAATGGGTAACAAGGCCTTTATGTGTCCAGACTGCTGAGAGTCTCCTCTGCTTGGGATAGACAATAACGGATACACAGTTCTTTTCCACATCTTTCTGCACCTTCATTTAATACAGTGACCACAATACCACAGTGCCTGCCTCCCATGCACAGAAATTGATAGATTGGCGAGTTGCACATAGATGCAAAGTGACAGGCATGGCAAGCAGCTACTCACAGTGGAAGAAAAGATGTGATCTTTCCACTTGTCACAACTTGACACTGTATTTCATATCTTGAATTTACAGAAAAAGAATATAGAGCCAAAGTATGTCACCAGTGGCAGTGCCATGAGTCACTGTCCTGCAACACTTTCACCTCCCATAAACCTGCTTGTGAAAATTGAAACATAATATAATATGATATTTGGAGGTAGACCTTGCACCGTATCTGTTGACATTTAACAGTGTAAATGATCTGTCAGGTGCAGAAGAAGATTTAAAAAGAAAGAAAGAAAAAAAAATCATTAATTTAATAGACCACAGTCACAGTTTGCAGTAGGCTATCCATAGCCCAGTCAGTCTGTCATTGTCAGCTCTGCATATAAAAGGTAGCAAATACCAAAATAAAGTTGGCAGGGAAAGAGAGATGTACCCCTGAGATGAGAATAATTCATGACTATGACATAAACATCTGTGGACAATTTTAGCTTTTCCAATGATTCTTTGCTTTGTGAGTACTGTTTGTTGACAGAAAGTTAACTCCAGTTCAAGCCCAATGCTATTCAGAAGCACAGGAGGAGAAGGTCTTGTGATAAGTCTGTAACATAATTAAAATGATTTCAGTTAAAAGCAGTAATCAATACTTTTATATTAACAGTGGGTCACATGTCTACTAAACTACTGTTTTGGTGTCTTTCAGCTCATTGCTTTGATATTAAAGACCAAAACTTTACTGTTTTAATGCACTCTCACAAGATGTTTTCAGTGAAAAACTTCTGAAATTCCAACTGTATGCAAAATGACCAGCATCAAATGGCTCACAGGCAGAGTTAGTAACTAGCTGGTGAACATAATGGCGGATTCTAGCAGCTAAAAACTGCTGATCCAAAGTGTGCTAAATAACTCAGTTAATGTAGTTTTAAAATTATATATATATATATATATATATATATATATATATATATATATATATATATATATATATATATAAATTGTCAGATATAGTGGTTGTTTAGAGTGGTTGTTGTTTATGTTTGATGCCTGACTGCTGGCTGTGAACTGAATTGCCCCTTGGGGATAATAAAGATACCCTTGAACCTTGATATATATTTCTTTTTTTTTTGTTGTAATTTTGATATTTGTTTTGAGTTAGTTGCATTACAGTGATTTGGTTCAGTACTAGTTACTTAGCTTAATAAGGCTGTGCTGTACCTTTTTACCCAAACATTTAACATTGACCAAAAAAAGAATAATTGACACCTGTCAAGTGAGGGTTTTTTGTGGGGGGGGGGTTTTGGTCAATGTTAATATACTTTCTGCTGGCCAATATGTCAGTCTGCCCAATGGAGAACCGTGGTGTTACTTCCTTTCAGACTCATACTGACATCCTTTTTTGGCTTGTGAATACCAACTCACAGAAGCTGTCATAACATTTCTATCCATCACCTGATTTACATTTCAGTGTGTGGAGCATGTGATATTGAATCTAATTTACATCAAGGATACCATGAAATACCAAACATATACAGCAAGCAGTGGAAGCTGATGTCATGAAAAATGAAGTTATATTTCCTTCCAGAGCTCTTTCTGATAGTATGGTATTGATTTAAACTGCAATACTCATACTGCATACAAACTGCATATTTTAGCTGTCTAGAAACTGTCTTGTATGGAGAAATGAGACAAGTATGTTCAATATATTACCACACTGCTTTTGAGGCATTGTAGTATTTTAACAAAAAAATACATGTATAATGTAAAGGGTGGTAATACATTCTTACGCAATGTAATAAATAAGAAATAAATGAATTTTATAAATGCCATAAATGTCTGTCTGAGTCACTTGGGAATAAGGACATGCTTTGCAACCTCTTCAGCTCTTCAACCTCTTTATCTCCAGCTTGTAACACTTCACTGTCGTGAATAAGGATGTGAGGAATATAAGTGATATCTCTTTGTTGGTGATTTAGAGGCAAGAGACATAGACCCACTGTTCCTCTTCATCTCCCACCCGCATTTTCACTCAACATCTTTTTTCTCTCTTCCCTGCTCACACTTGCTTTTGAAGTTGTTTTGTTCTTGCCCATGTCTATCCTCTGTCCTCATTTTCTTTAATCACTCTTTATCTCACTTCCTCAACCCATCGTCTCAGTCTACCTCCCCTCTGGCTTCTTTTTTTATCAGGTCTAAACCACATTTTCACCACAGTACTTATTCAGGAGGACCATTTTCTCTTCAGATGCCAAGCTTTTGTCGAATAAAAGCACTTGTTCAAAATCAATTTCCACTACTATCTGTAATGTTTTTTCCCTTCAATCCTGCGTTCATTCAAATCTTTTCTCCCTCACAACACATTGTTTTCTGCCCTGAATGATAAGAGAAATATATTCAGACCCTTTCAGACGTCTGGAGCGAGGACAGACTTTTTATGAGTAGCACTGTGGTCAATTATTAACAATTATTATTGTTCATAGTGCTTTGTGTTGTAAGGGGTGATGAATAGTGACTGATTCCTATTCAGGTGACACAATGCATTTTTGGACAATGATGTTTATCCACTCTGTTCGCCATTTATTTTTTAATTTTAAACAAATAACTTAATTTTATGCCGAACATTTTAAAAAATTGCTATTGCTGAAACAGGAAAAAAAAGAGTATGACTACAGCAGAACACTTCAGTCATATGTCATTCAACAAACAAATCATTTTGTTTTTATGAGCATCACATATATTACTGATAGTGTTTCAAACTAAATACTTGCTGCACACGCGCTGCAACAACGGATTCATCGTGAAATATAAATCATTTATTTCGTCATTAACACTCTTTAGCCAAAATCTGCACAGGAAATAATGTTTAATGCGGTTTAAGTAAGAAAGTCAGTTTGCATTGATGTCTAAATGAATGTGTGTGATTCTCAGAGTATCTGGTCTCCACAGCTGCTTTATACTGAATGAAAAGCTTCTCCTTCAGTTCATTAAATCCAGCAGGACTGATGTGTTGATAAATCTGCAGCTTCTGAGAAGTGAAGTGTCAGAGCTCAGTGCCATTACGTGCAGCCATTTACTGTGTTTACCTTCATTAAATCTCCTGATGGCACCCGACTGCAGAGCACGTACATCTCTACACACATCAGACTGGTTGGCTATGACTCAATATTCTCATCAGCTTTATCCTTAAAACAAACAATGCTAAACTTTGTTAACATGCATGATGTGAGATACATTAGAATTGTTACTGAAATAGTGTTGGTCCAATAAAATCATATAAACAGCTTCACCAGATCAATTTTCTTTATTTGTTTAATCAATATTACAGCAAGTAACTGCAGGAAAAAACTACTCCATCTATCTTTGGCTGCAGATTGTGGTGATGTGCACTAATGCCGTGATGTTCTGAACCATTGAGACATTTCCTGAGGAAAATTGTTGATGGCTCAACTATTTCAGAGCTATGAGAGAAGTGATGTGACTGGCTGAGAGAGTACTTAATTATCAATACACCCGCTGATCTATATTCACCTTCACTCAGTCCTTTAGCACACTGCGCTGCTGCACATACATGAACCAAAATAGCAGATGGGCATGGAGACGCCCTCACAGTCTGTGTG